>NW_009259969.1:609527-658034 GCF_000687185.1 Egretta garzetta
AAGTAACTCCACCTCGCTCTTGTAATGGCTGCATCAAAAAAACTAGTTGAAAGGGACCCTGAAGGGCATGTGGACAAAACCAGATGTACCCAACAGATATTCTTAAAATCACCTGTCAATGAAGACTCCATACCCTCCTTGCACAGAGTTTCACCGTTCTTAATGTTTAGACCCTCTTTCTCTTTTTCTGATCTTGGGATACACACTGTAGCTGTTCTCCCAGTATTGGAAGACCCTGTTCTGTTGCAGTGCAATCCAAAGCAATTCCACAACATCCAGAATTTTCCTTTGAAAGTTACTAACTTTGGCACATTAAAAATAAAAACAAGCAAGTAACTCCATCATGAAAACGAGTGTCTGTGTGTAGAGACATTCATGCAAGAGGAGACAGGGTGAGTGGCCAGTGGTGTGGAAGAACAAGGAACCTCCTCTGGCCATTGCCAGAATTAATGAAAGACCAGTCCTAGGAGTTTGCTCCAGCAATTTTAGAAACAATAATAACAGTCCTCCCCCTTCCAACATGCTAAATCTGATCCTTGCTAATGTGAATTAATACCAGGTTTCAGTGCAGCCACTGGGATAATGTGATGCTCTGGAGTGCTGTAATCTTAAACAGAGCATTAGGAGAGCAGCTCGCACCACAGCTGTGGCTCCTTTGCAGGTGTTTCTTCCCCAGGCAGCCCCTTCAACAGCAAGTCTCTGGCTCTGCTTGAGAGGCATGGGGGAACCCTGTCATGGTCAGACAATGGGCTTCCCTGGAAGAAATGGGATCATCCAGTGCTAGCGGTACCAGGAGGGGAGGGGAGGGGGAAGTCTGAAGCGATACAGATCTCTGTTTACTATTCACAAAAGGAGAGAGAAGCAGGTGAGTGAACGGAACAGATACCTCTATGTGACCCCCTTCCCCCATGGACTGGGCACACAGTGCCTGAGTACACATGTGCTCTTTGTTCCTGTGAGTGGTGTTCCCATTACCCCCGTCCCTGCCCCACCGCTTTCCCTTATCCCCCCCCTTAAACAAGCCCCAGCTCACACATTTCATCAACAATCCCCACTATTCATTTTTCAGGGGCACCAAAAGGAAACAGAAGTTTCCTAAGTGAAGTTCTGCCTCCTTTGGGACTGCCCTGCTTTCCCTCCACCCATCCTTCACCACCCTCCTCCCCCAAGCCTTGCACCATGCCTGTCTGCAGTCACAACTTGATATTGGGTTACAGCAGGCCTCCAGCTGACCCGGTGGGTTCATCCTGTAAAAATACCGCTTGTGCCATTCGTCTCTCTGATTACTCCTGGCCCATAACAGGTGGGGCTGCCAGCTCGAAGGGGGAGGGCAGGATAGAAGAGCTGCTCTTTAGCTGCGTGCCCTCCTCCTCGGGGACGAAAAAGCCCCATTTGTTCACTCCCCCAGCTTTGTCCCAAAAGTCTTGGGTTTTTCAGAAAAGAGTTTTGTGTGAGTCAATTTTTTTTAAGTTCAGTACCGCCAGAATCAATGGAAGGAAACCAACAGCACTTGCCTTAGCTCTTTCTGTTTAGAGGCAGGTCCCCATCAAATTCCCAGCTGACTTCTGTGATCCTCTCACCACTGCAGAGACAGGTTGGACATTTAATTAGTCTCACGACAAATTCAGTGCTTCCTGCTTGCCACTTGGGCCAAGAACTGCCCTTTTTGGCTGTTGGCTCTTGGGCTTTCAGTCTTGGTTGCACTGGGGGAGTGGAGAAAGAGGACAGAAACAACTACAAGCCAACAAAATATTTTGAGTTCCAGAAATAGATATTGGAGGGAGGGACTTCTATTTTACTCAAAGTAGTAGGTCAGATTTGAACAGTTTGCAACATAGGTGTGGTTTAGATGTGGATCTTGACTCAGTGGCTTGTTCCGCTTCTGTGGTGATGTAACCCAGGGAGTATTGTTCAAAAGTGCAAGAGTGTTTCCTTCTGCTCTTGATAGCAACTTTATATTCCTCCTGGAATCAGGTAGTCATGGACTGCTTGGTGGCCCGGGGTTGCCTAGGTAAATAAGGAAATGCATAAAAGTTTTCTACACAAAACAGGAAGGATTTAATGGCACAAAGCTCATAGAAGTTCTTGAAGAAACAAGAATGCAGAATGTCCAGGGATGTAAAATGGCCACAATTTTTTTGAAGAGCAGTCAGTAGCACAAGAATTAATTTTAGAGTTACATTGGAGGACAGCTGAACATAAAACTGAATTTGAAACTAAAAAAAATATTTCCAAGCCCTCTTCCCATCCACCAAAAGAAAAGGCTTTGAAAGAAAGCATGCATACAAGAAAAGTGAAAGTTTTGGGGTCGGGTGGTGGGGTGGGTCACCTTTTTCATCCTGCAAATCTCTTATCAGTATCTAGACGGGAAAAGAGAATCTGTATAGCAGATTATGCCAAGTGAAATTAGCCTGACTTTTCTTTGTTGCCTTCCACATACTTCTCATTTCCTAATGCATTATTCCAGCTAAGACTTAACCAGTGTAGAAACACTGGGTTCATTAAAATGGTCAGAGATGAGCAGGTACTTGGCTGGTGATTTCCCAACCCCCTAATAACCTGTGCTATATCTGATCTATGATATCCAACAGACGTTGGATGGAGACATTGAGAGCTGGGTTTTTCTTTCTATTTTCCTTCTCTTTGGTTTCCAGAAAGCCAACCATATCCTGGGCAGCATCAAAAGAAGCGTGATCAGTAGGTCATGAGACACCACCTGGAGTACTGTGTTCAGCTTTGGGGCTCCCAACATAAGAAGGACATGGACCTGTTGGAGAGAGTCCAGAGGAGGGCCATGAAGATGATCAGAGGGATGGAGCACCTCTCGTATCAAGACAGGCTGAGAGAGTTGGGGTTGTTCAACCTGGAGAAGAGAAGGCTCTGGGGAGACCTTATAGCAGCCTTCCAGTACCTGAAGGGGGGCTACAAGAAAGCTTGGGGGCTTTTTACAAAGGCATTTTGTGAAGGGACAAGAGGTAATGGCTTTACACTGAAAGAGGGTAGAGTTAGATTAGATATAAGGAATAAATTCTTCATTATGAGGGTGGTGAGGCACTGGGACAGGTTATTCAGAGAAGCTGTGGATGCCCCTTCCCTGGAAGTGTTCAAGGCCAGGTTGGATGGGGTTTTGAGCACCCTGGTCTAGCGGAAGGTGTCCCTGCCCATGGCAGGGGGGTTGGAACTAGATGGTCTTTAAGGTCCCTTCCAGCCCAAACCATTCTATGATTCTATGATTCCTTGCAAAGCTGTAATGAGGAATTATTTAAGGATGCTGCCACCAAGCTGGATGTATCCTGCACAGCAGGGCGAAGCTGATGATAAGCATTGACTTTGTCACCTAGAAGACAGACAGCAATCTTAAAAGCCAGGTGACATAGGAAGAGAGAGAGAAAGATCACTGCACCAGCCAGATCGAAGGAAGACTTCAAACCCATTTTTTCAAAAGAGGACATTTTCTGTGTCCCCAACAAACAACCTAAGTACTGATATTTTCACTTTTTAGCTGGCAATGATCTCTACCCTCCCTTCTGTGTTTTGCTTTAATTCACAATGAAAACCAGCAAACCAATTTAACTTCCCAGTTCTCATTTTTCTACTCAAGCAGTTCTACTTGGGAACTGTGGGCAAGAGGAATTCATGTATTTTTCAAGAAACACAGAGTTGCTGATGAAGTCTGAAATATAATTCTAGGTCATTTCTACATATGGATAGTTGCAGACTCTTTTGGAAGAAGAAAGTCCTTTCTAGTCTTATACTTATCCCTGTTTTCATCAGTGTCCTTTAAGTTACACTGTCCCTCACCTAAAAAAAAAAATCTGCAAATTAGAAAAGGACAATGGTTTGTCTGTCTTTTTTTTGTGTGTGTGCCTAAATGAAGCACAAAAGACTTTATGTATTATATTATACTGTATGATATTTGTTTCTACTTTACAACTCAGGAACACTATGTCTCTTTATTCTTTTATGTCTCTCTTGCCTGTATTTCTTGGAAAAGGGAATTGGAGTTGTTGCTGAGAATTTAATAGGTTTTGTGTTTAAAATGGACACATTTGCACAAAATTTCATCAGTCCAAAGAGACCTAAGCAGCTGAAAATAAATGTATTTTCCCTTCTCCAGTAGACATCACTCTTCTGATACCTTCATTGTCGCAATCTTGACAGTGTTCCATTTTTGAGAGGAAACTGGACCAGAAAGAACATGCATCTATAAATTACAAAATGTCAATAAATAAACCTTTTTATAAAAAGAAACAACTGAGTCCATTCCTCCAAGTACTATCGAGATTCCAAAATGACCCAACCCAGTGATGTTTTTCCTTTGCAAGTCATTTTTAAAGAGCAAATTACCTTGTTACCATTGGAAGTATCATCATCACAACTACTTTGAAATCGTGAAGCAGGTGACATGATCTACTGTGTTTATTCTTGCTGTATTACAATGCCTGCTTGGCATAGGCTTCCTAAAAGCCTCAGGAGTTGCTCTGGGGATGAATTTGGCCTGCAGGGGTCTTCCATTTACTTTGATTTATTGTGATCATTCAAAGTGTATTCTCATTTGGATGGTCAGGGATTTACACGCATAGCTTCCATTAACACTAAAGGGTGATACCATTAAGACAAATGTACAGTTAATCTCTGGCACTGTGGAGATAAAAATACACCTCAGAGAGTGCTCTGGCTGGAGTAGAAGCGTTCATTATCTGAGTTTCATTTCACAGCACGGAGCAGCTTTGAAAGGCAGCTTTATAATTTTACCACCCCTACCCTGTATTTCTTAGGGGGAAGGAGAGGAGAGAAAAGGGGGAGCTATACATGGGAGAGCTAAAGGAAAATTAGATTTCTTCCTTCAAGCCCCAGCATGCAGGCAGTCTTTCACATGAATAGCAGGGAGGATCAGATGATTTTTGATCTCTTCCCTGGATCACTGTCATTCCAGGATTGCTTCTGAACACCGGGGCACTTGCTGCTTTTATTTTAGTAGTGTCACAGTAGCCCTAGAGGGGGAGCTTCCTAATCTTTCCCCAAATTCATGCCAACCAATAGACTTATGTAAAACAAGATAAGGTCCAGAAATGCTTACAACAGACAGAAGAGTAGGGTCCCATGGGAATACAAAACTTAAGAGGCAGGAAGCATCTTTCCATGGGTCTTCATCTACCTGCAGTCCAGCAGGTTTAACATCACTGGCATTGCATACTGCAGTATATTTTTTTCCCAAGTACATGTCTAAACAAAGAAAGAGTAGGGAGGTGGAATTGCCCCAGAAAAGCTCTGGTGAATCATCCAGGAGGTTCAGATGAAGATTACATTAAGACAAGTAACAGAGGAGTGAAGACTCTTACTCCAGGGGTATTAAGCCTGAGTGATATCTCGGGTTTTTATTTGCTAAGGTTTGGGTACAAGAACTGAGTGCCAGCCCCTTCCAAAAGGGCATCTGACAGTGACAAACTCTATGCCAGCTTTTGTCCCATCCTGACAAGCCTCTCTTGAGGATACAAAATGACAGGTTTGTGGAAATAAAATACTGGCTCAGATACCAAGACATCTTCCTCCCAGCAGTCTCTGTCACCAGTAGAAATGGCTCATTGTGCCATTGGCACAGTAAAATCAGAATTTGAAAAGCACATGCGTAATCTAGCCCTATTCACCCAGTGCCCCTGTGGTCTTCAGAACTCCCAGCACCTTGGGTTGTGACCACTGGGTAGTTACTCCACCACTAGCAAGCGAAAATATGTCCTGCCTCGTCCTGTAAATCATGGGCAGAGAGGTATACGGAACCCAAAGGTCCGTCTCACAGGTCTTTTCTCCAAGTCTTAAATTGAGCCCCTGCATGATGCAGTCCCTGTCCATGCTATCCTTAACTGAAGAAACATTATTTCTGATCTGTGGACCACCCTGGTAAGACACCCAAAGGTGGACATGTCCTGTTAGACCATCACAAGCAACAAGAAACTGAGGTAGTGCAATGCCGTGGACATAGCACAGAACAGTAACTTAATCCCTGAGCTTGAGCAAGGTACTTCATTTTTTTATACCTACCCTTTCTCCCCTCACACTTTCTCTGTGTCTCTTTTATAGCCAGTATAATTCACTGAAGCTAAACCAGGGGAAAACTACTTGTACGTGTCTAGAGTAGAGGCTGGCACTAATTTTTTCCTCAGCTGCTTTAGTGAAGCCATTTACATCACCAGCATAGGCCCAGAGACACTTTGATTTGGGCAGGGACTGTGCCTTCGGGTTTATTCTGTCTGCGACTTTATTATTACATTGGACATCACGACACATTTTAAGTGGCTCCCTGTCTTCAGCTGTAACTGAATATTGTGCTTAGGTAGCCCATTAGGCTTTCTTGCTATGGTAATATGGATTCTATATTTCAAACACCGCTAAAGAGTTTTCCATTCCTGTGGGTGAATCCAAGTTTGTAAATTCTGCTTTGCTGCATAATGTCATTCAACGACCTGACCCAGCAAAACTCCTACAGATCTCACAAGACCCCTGGCAAAATACAGAAGAGAAAACGTTCTGTGGAAACAGCAAATGCAAGCAGTGAGGAGGAGGAGGCGGGGAGTGAATGCGGTTCTCATTTAATTGCTTTTAAAGCTTTTTGTCGTCTTTTTCTCATTTCCCCCCCCTGCCCAAGACCAGAATATCATGCATGTAACAGAATCCATTCCGATTAGAAGGTTTTGTTACAGCTGTAATAAGCTTTCACACAGGGAAAGTCCCCTGAGACCTATATTTCATCTCAACTTTCCCCACCGCATTAAACAGAAGGTTTGATTCTGGAAAACAGAGATTGAAATTCTCTCCTCCCGCACTCAACACTGGGAAGTAATGAGAATTGACAATTCCAAGGCTCAACATTAAACTAGCATGGTCTGGACTGAAACTGCTTGTGTGATAACAGGTTTTGGGAATGTTTCCACTTTCATCTGTTTATTTATTATTCTTATTAATTATTCTTAGGCTTGTGATTTGGGGGAGAGAGGGTGGGAGGAGGGAAAAGGGGAAGAAAAAAGGGAGTCAGTAGCTTGGCAGCACACAGCCTAAATCTAAACACCACACACACTCGCTGTACCCTGGAAAAACCTGGATCTTATACAACAATTTCTGTAACAGCATCACTTGGATAAACCAGCAACTTACTTGGAAGGAATCTTTGCTTTCCTAGAATTCATGTAACTAAGAGATAAAATGACCTTGAGGGATGGCAGCTTTCCTTGTAAAATACATTAACTCTTTCAGAGCAAGCCTCGCTGAATATCCTTCTTTATCCATTCTGTGGCGAGTCAGAGAGGACAGCAGGGTCTGGCCAAAGCCTGCCAATGGGTCTCGTTGCACTAACATCATCGGGTTTCGCAGCCAGCCTCAGTTCTGATGATTTAGAAGGGAAACTTTAAAAATGTCCAGTCAGCATCATCTGTGAGTGTTGACAAACTTAATGCAAACAAATGACTTGACCCATCTTTACTCCTGCCCATTCGAATGACCTCAGAGCTGACGACTTTGACCCACTTCGTTGTCCTTTGAAATGAACCAGCAGCCAGGTTAGCACAAGGTCTCTCCCAAAGTGGCAGTCCCTTGGATTGCTCTCTTGAACTATTTCTGTTCCCATGGTCCTGCAGCAGTGATTTTTTAGAGGAAAATGAGGAAGTCAGGCAGCAACCAGTCAATTCTGCTGTGCAACTGCTTCAGAAATGATCAGTCCTGTGAAGAGCAGAACTGAGTGTGGACTCTGGGGCATAATGTTATTTGGCTGGATTTTCTGGTGTTTAAAAATAGTGTTTTCCCTGCTGTAACTTTTCCCTTCAGAGGGTTTCTCTTCCCTCTACCCTAGTTGCCTATTTTCACAATAATAGTAGGACCACAATCCTTCTTTTCACCCTCCGTCAATTTTGATCAGCTGACAGATTCAAGGTTATTAGGGGGTGACTGACAGAGTGAATGGTAATTCCTCTTTGCCTGAAAAAGAGCAAGGAAGAAAATTCGAAGTGATCAGGGAAGCAGCTTGCTGGGATCATTTCGAGAGGACAGATAAAAGGGGCCACTTGGGAGGGAGAAGCACAAGGAGCTGAGGGCTGGATACTTTTTGCTGGTTATTCTACACTCAGATGTTGTGTCTGTAAGGAAGACTGTTTCATACTTAGCATATTTCTACGAAGAGAGATTCTGACAGCTTCCACTTTTCTCTCATTTTTAGATGACGCTCTAAGACCAGGTGCTACAAACCCTTTGGAAGTAAAGAACTCCACGGAGACCCCTTTCCCAGAGCAGAGGTATCCCAGCTGTGCTCAGACAATGGTGACATCCACCTTCCCTGAAAATTGTCACCCCTTTTGCTCAGAAATGAGGACTTTCCTCCCTTCCTTGTACACAGTCCTGGGTTTCTCCCAGAGCTGGCTGTATTTCACTGCCAACTGAGCTGATCCTGAGGGATGAATACTCCCTTCTGCTTCATCAAGAAAAAGGAGCGTAAGCCATCAGAAGCTGGCTGTGGAAGAACTCTGTCTTTTCTGTGTATTCCTCAGCTGTCATCGCTCTGCAAAAGACCATTTAACCGAGCTCCAGCAAGACCTTTGAAATGGCAGGAGGGAAGGGTCTACCTACTCAGCCCTTGCTCCCTGCTGTTGGTGAACATTTCCCCAGGCTGCTGCAGCTTCATGCATTTCTCTGCAGAGAGAGCAGTGTTAAAATCAGAGCTGCTGGTGGAAAAGCAGCAAAGAGCTAGATGTGCAGGGAAGGGAGGACAGATGTGGCTCTCCCATCACTTCTTCCGTGTTAGGGGTTTGCATGGCTGGGAAATGGAGAGAGGCACGGATGGGCTGTAAACCCCTTTCCCCACTCCCCCAGTTGCAGCAGAAAGGTGAAAGAAAGAGGTCTACAAAGCAACAAAGTAATGACTTAGCCAGGCCAGAAGCTTGTGCAGCAACTCTGCAAAGGCTCATACAAACACACGCACCTTTGGCTGCTGGAACCTGTTTGACTGCCAGAGGGGACATGAGCCAGAAGAACAGGTCACCCAAAAAACCCAGAAAATAAAAAAGAACCCAAAACCGACAACAACAAAAAGAAAGAAATAGCACAGAGCCCTCCTCCAAAACAACAACAGAATCAGCCCCATGACAGCCCCACTGAAGCTAAGGGAGCCCCCACCAGGGATGAATTTGCCCTGGTGTAATTAATTCCCCTTTGGAAAAGTTGCCAGCAGGGATCTCAGATTAAAATCTCTCTCTCCTCCAATAGGAAGCACCTCCAGGAGCTCAGCATCTCCCCTCCCTTCCCCACAGCATGAAGCACCAGTCCAAGTCCCAGTGTGAGACTTGAACCTACAGTGACCTCCTGAGCCCTGCAGTGAAAGATGTATTAGCCAATGAGTCATGTTGACTCTGGCTTGAATCTAAATGGGCCTCTTCTCTCATACCAGAGAAACCACGTTCACACAGCCACGGACATTGCTTGTATCGGATAACTCTTAATGCAAGAGTTGGGTGGTGCTTGTTGCTGTCATCCTTGCCTGGAGGAAAGGGGTGAGCAATGGGGTGGGGATGTCAAAATCCAGTTACTCCAGAAGTTACATCCTCTCTGTAATTTAGGATGCAGAAGAAATTGTCATCCAATTTGAACAGTAGAGACTAAACTAGCCCTCTGGTTAATGAAAATGATAACTTCTGTTCCTCTGTGGGTGGCCTTTTTGCAGGGAGAGAACAAGTGATTGTTGCTCATGTTCCATCTTTTTGAGAGGTCACTTTTTACTCCCTTGTGTGCCTATCCTGTACAGAGCCAACTCACCTTCCAATTTTTGATGTGTCACCATGAAAGTACCTCTGGGCCTTCCAAATCACCTCCTCCTGTGGGAGAGCTAGCAGACTTGGTGGCCACTCTTGGCTTACTTTCTCCATGCTCCTTACAGAGACACCAGCCACTTGGGATCTCCACAACCCCTCTGCAGGTATTGGCTGAGTGAAGCTGGAGCAAAGCATGAGCAGACAATCAGGAAACCCTTCATGGAAATCCTAGGGAGTGAGAGCAGGAGTTTATGACCAAATCAGGTAGTGACATTCCTGGACCATGGCTGGGAGGCAGCAGCTTTCAGATGAGAAGCAAGACCAAGCGAGCCCTCCAGCCACAGATGCTGTGAGAGGGTCTGTGGCTCGCTGAGCAAAAGGAGGGATGGCTATCTCCTGGCAGGACACCAACCTGAGATTACATAGAAGGCATTTTACCCACTACTGAAAAGCAGCCTACTCTCAGCTGGATGGAGCAGCTGGTCATCAGGACACTTAATCACACTTCACTTGAGGTACTCAGGTGGTTGAGAGTTTAATGCAAGATAACACTCCATGCCTGGGTAGGGTGTTCTGTATCCAATTGTAAGTACGGTCTGGTGAACTCCAGTTACTCATGCTGATATTTGCCAGGACACTGACCATTTCAAACAGAGGTTATCCTCTGCCTGATTCTCTCTATCTGCCTGATAAACAGCAGGATATTTGTGCTAGAATATTTTGGTTTTGCCTGCCTGCTTGTCTGACTTTTGCAGCTGAACAAAGAGAGCATTGTTTTCAGGATATCAAAACTGATTTCACTTTGATAGGCTTAAATTACCGTCTGTATATCAAGGGAAATATGTATCAGCCAGACCAACACCTCCTTTCTCAGCTCCAGTATCCACCCTCCTCCTGTCCCCCAGAAATACATCAGCATCTACTCGCAAGCCCTTCTGCAATTTTGAATCCTTACTGATGCTGCCTGTTACCTATTGACATCCCTAATGGTCTGCAAGGAAATGCAAATTGGCATTTATAGGAAACCTGAGAAAGCAACAGAGAGATTTACTGGTCAGGAAAACACTAGTTTTTCCTTTCTTTATTCATATTGTGGTGCATTGGGCTGTCATGTAATGCAAATAACATTCATGGCATTGGCCTGTACTTAAATGCTTCCTGTGGTTCTCTCATATCTCCATTTCATCATATAACACCTGAAAGAAAAAAAAAAAAAAAAGGAAGGAAAAAAGTTGTTCATTGCCTCCTGTACTCTACTGATGCACATGTTTGTCCTGCAGACATGAGTGCGTGGGCTGCACAGCTGTAATTCTGGTTTCTGTGTACTGTGCCTTTAAATATGAGTAGGCAGCCTGCCTGTAGGGCTGGGAGGGTGTAAATCTGGAAAGGCATTTAAGAGAAGAAAGGAGAAAGGGGTACCTTTTGCAGTGTCATTCCTGTAGGAAAGCACAAGACAGAACAAATTTAATGGGAAACAAGTCCTCCAACCTGAAACCCAGGTTCAGTGTTTATCCAGAGCGAGCAAAATCAGATAAACTTCCCCAGCCAGGGCTGTTCTCTGAGGAAGCCTCTTTTTCAAGAGCTGGCTCTTCTGAAGAGCCAGTTGGATGACCCTGCCTAAGGCTGGCTGTTTCTGTGGCCAGCAGCCCCATGGGGGAGCAGTGCGACTAATGCCATGCACAGATCCTTCTGAGAATGACCACTGACAGCCCAGCTGGTGAGTCTCCAAGGCACATTGCAACCACATTCTCCACGTTGACCTGAAGAAAGCACCAGTCTGGCCAGGGTTGCACTGCCGCTCTCCCTACGCGCACACTGACCCACACCCCCCTTGTGTTTTGCAATTTCTTCATCCCATCGGTGCCGGGGAGTCTCCGGCAGATGTTCTGAGACAACAGTCTCCAAGGATGTTAGGTCTACACCACAGGGTGAAGAGCAGTTTGAGAACAGAATTAAGCACCCTGCAGCTTATAGCTTCATCACACTGTTGGCTGCAGCTCAAGCTTAAAACGCCTGTGCTTGGGTTTAGGATAGGCTAAACTTGGAATAACTCTTGATGAGAAGGACTGTAGCCTAAGGCATCGTCTACAATTCCCATTTGTGCAGACTCACGTGGACAAGAGCTCGGGCCCAATTTAAGGCAACAAACAAGTTCCTTCCCTGGCAGTCAGCCTATGTCCATGCCCACGCACATGGGCTTGGGCCCATGCAAACATACCACAGTGGTTCCATAGACACTGATGTGTAGCAGTCACACTCAGCTCCTCTTACTTTATACGATTTCCAAGCTCTCCATACCCATATTATTATTTTCCTTTTTCCTTTCCTTTCCAAATGGAGAAGAAGGACTTGTCCAGAACCCAGCAGCAAGCCAACACCAGAACTAGGAGAACAACCCAGCCCTTCTGATTCCAGTGCCATAGGCTTTGTTTGCTAGACAGAAGTTCTGATCATGTTTGAAAAATGACATTATCTCTGCTAGACTAGTCAAAGCCCAATAGCGAGTCATTTTGTTCCATCGTCCCCTCCGTGAGTTTCAGTGGACTGCTGCGTATGTCTCCAGGTGACTGGAGCAGTTGCCTATAACATGGAATATTTTTGGTTTCTTTTGTTGAGGTTTGGGTTGGGGTTTTTTTTTGAGATCAGTTATAAAAACCTGAAACCATCTATCAGATCCTTTGCAGTAAGAGGTGGACTACAAACATCTTGCTGTCACTGTTCCCTTTTTTTTGTTGCATGCACACATGGTCATTTTAAAGAATCATTAGCAATAAAGGCAGAACATATAGGCTAGATGCAAACTGGTTAGAAGTGGATTGCTGTGTTGCTGTGCTCTACATAAACCAAGAACAACATCAAGAGACTGCCTGGCCGTGTTTGTTATATGAGATTTGGGCATATATTTGGAATCAATGTTCATACAGAGGTCAACAAGGGACAGAAGATGCTAGCTGGTCTTGGTTCCTCAAAACATGGTTTATTAATATGGTTTAGGCTTATCCTCAAGAGAGGACACAGCCTTGCTAGATTATTTAGTTGACCCAATCAAAGAAGTAGCCACAGTGTAAATCTCTCTGCTCCTTTCATCTCACACAGAAGGAATCTGAGTTGTGTGTTTGTCAACAGAGGACTGAAGCCATGGGTCAGGATTCAGCAAATGCTTCCAGTTCTGTACAAATGGTTACTTTACCACTTGGCAGTTTTAGAAAACCTGCATGGAGACAAGGATGCACCAAAGGATTTCACCCTGGAGCTCAAGGTTCCAGGAATAGTGGTGGACATAAGCATTTGGTGTCCCTTACCTACCAATAGGGTGGTTCCCATGCACAAAGTAGCATTTTATAGCCTTTCCTCTTCAGATGAATCTGTCATGCCATTGAGACAGAAAGAGGTAGTGTGTCCCTGCTGTGTTCCTCAGCAGGTTCCCGAGCTACACATAAGCAGGTGAATTCATGTTAGCATCTCTTCCTCCAGGACAACTGCCTCAGCCATTGTGGGGGACACAAATACAGGTGTGATTTAGGCTGTTTGTCAATGATTGTGACTTTGCAGAAGCTGCACCATGTTGGCTCCAAAATAGTTTGAGGGTGAAAGGCTTCTCTCTACTTTGCAGCTACTGGAACACACACAGGGACAGAACTGAGTTTCTTCATTACATTTTCATGGTTTTATGACTCTGATTTCTATTTGTTTGTGTACATAAACAGAGAACTACCTTTGGACTGGTCTCTTGGCAGTGCTGAATGCCACATACCCACCTCCTAACTTATGGACATGTGAGGTTTTCACACTTGTCCTCCATGGCTGGCAGTCAGCTACAGGTTCTCCAACATACTTTTGTAGAGAAGTATCCTCCAAGCATCTACCTTTGTTTCCCTGCTGAGAGGGCTCAAAAGCCAGCACATTTCAGAAGTGATAAGAGCTCCATTCAATGTTTTTATTCATTAACTCCCTCTCTTCAGACAGATTTCCCAACTGCTTTGTTTATTCATTGTAAACCACACTGGAACACCCTCTAGTTCAACAATAGGCCTGGATTTTGCAGTAGGTCTTGCACCCTTCGAAAAGAAAGTTTGCAAAGAATTGTTATTTTATACACTGCAAAGAAAGCAGGTCAACACCTCTGTAGGTACCTGGAGTGTAGTTTTCCTTGTGCCAAGAGGAAGAGGAAATCACATTGAAAATTCTGCACTGTATGGCACCTGCTCTCAAAGGGAATGCTGCTTATAAAAGCAGTCCCAAATAATTGCACCAATGGTTTTTCAAATGCCTGAGAATGCATTTGCTAGACTACAATGAGTGATGGATTAGGAAGAGAGAAAAGAGAGAAATGATACATTAGTTTCGCTTGTTTTCACAGACAAAGACCTTTTGGATGAAATAATTTGCCCCCAGGATAAATCCTGGAAAGAGGGAAATCACCTAGACATCCTTTTTCCTAGTCCCCTGTCAAATTCACAGACAATCCAAGAACATGGCACTATCAGACTTGTCATGACTCTGAAACAGTGGCCACTTCTTGCATGTCATGACCTTGGTCCCTCATGTGGGGTTGCACATCCAATTGACCTTTCTTGGTGGGATTGTGAAAAGAGAAGGTAGTGGGGTTTTGAGTGCTTTACTTCAGAAACTGGCAGACTAAATCCAGTTCATACCTAGAGGTGCTGAAGGTGGTTAGCATCTGAGGGCTGCTCAGCAAATCGCTGGTCTCTGGTCCCCTTCCTTTGAGATGAGTGTCCAAAGAACCACCTTTGTTGCTGGCACCAATTCAGATCTTTTCTGCCAGTGTTAGGCCTGGTCTGCATGACCTGTTGTGCCAGTAAAAGCTGCCTTCTGTCAGCACAGCCTGTGTCCACACCCAGTGCTGAGGCCTGGGAGGGAGTAAAACTTTGTCTTTCTCCTAAGTACCACCCCAAAAACCCTTTCCTGGAACCATGTGCAGATGGAGGATGCTGCATTTCCCCTGCCAGTCCAAACAGTGCTGGAGCAAGTCTCCTGGAATCCCATTGGATCACAAACATTTGCAAGGTCTGATCACATCTTTAAATATCACTGCTTGGAGCAAATGGAAGCATAGCCACAAAGCTCTCATCCATGCAGGGCCTGGTAACAAGTCCTGCTATGCATTAACATGTTCCTGTGCTTCCTCAGCAAGGGAAGCATTTAGCACAATGCAGAGGGGAGCCTGGGTCCCAGGTAAAATGTTTGTATCCTACAGACCTGTCATGCCCCAGTGTCAGTGCAGAAATAAATGCCTTCATAGGGACTGGGGCTGATCGGGTGATGGAGACAGAACTCCAAGCCAGGGCTGTGTAGGTGGAAAGTGGGGACTGCTAAAGACCATACTCTGTCAGCCCATTGAAGAAAGGCAAGCCTTCTCACTTTAACACTCTTGTTAACCTATTGCCAGAGGCACTTGCTGACACTGAAATTCAGGAACTATTTGCAAGCCCTCAGAAAACCCTTGTGCAAAATTAATCCCCTGTCGAGTTCACAGAAGGCAATTGTTCCAGCTGCTTGTGGAACCTCAAAGTCCTGCCTCTTCTAGAAGCTGAGGCAAAAATGCAGTCACAGGATGGTCCTTCATTACTTCGTTCCTCCCTCTCAGTGAAAAAATTACAGGTGGACAGGGGAAAAGACAGTCTGCCAAAGCTTCTGTTGTGGCGTTCCCAGATCAGTGGGAAATACTACAAAGGTGAGAATGGAAACCCAGTTCCTGAGATACTGAAAACATGACTGGAAAATGTACAAGAGTTGTTATTTAGGGACAAGCTCTCATTGGGGTGATATGGCTTAACATAATCTTTGGGGGTGATATATCTTAACATGAGCTTTGAGTTTCATCAGATGTTTTTCCCCTTTAATGGATGTCTAAATAATCAGGGCTGAAACTCATTTACCACCAGATGTCCAAGGCCAGCTCTAACACAAAAGGTCAATTTAGCAAATTAGAACTGAGCTCTGAGTTAGATGTCCCAGAGGCTCCAGAATATGGGTATTGACCTGTCTTGAGAGCACAGCCTTTCCTCTTAAACCTTTTCCACATCTTGGTGCAACCCAAAAAGCCTAAAAGCCCAAGTAAGGAAAGGAATATCTTTAAAAAATAAAAAAATACTTTCCTCTGCCCATCACATAGGAATAAATTTCCTTTTCTTGAACACTCGCCACATTAGAGGATGGGAACTTGTGTATGCATGGTTAGGCTAATAAATCCTTTTGGAAGAAGTCTTTCGTATTTCCAAGGGGTTTGAAGTAATAGCAGATAGTTTGTCTATTTTTTTCACTTTCTTCTAACATTGAAAGTTTGTTTGTGTTTTTTTTTCCTTTATTACTGTTACCTCATTTTGTATCTGTAACTTGTACACAGGGAGACCAAGTGTGGAAGAAAAAAGGTGGGTGAAATGTTCTGATTTCTGTGTAAAGAGTCCATTTGTCTCACTTGCACCATGTTTTCTCTTCTGCTTGGATCTGTCAAGAGCTTCCTCTGAGGTCTCACCATGGTACCAAGCTTGCTTAAACACACATGTATGAAGCGATTCCTTCAGTCTGTGTGCATGTGCATGTATATAACCGAATGTTTGGAAGAGAGGCCATGAAGTGAGCTCCATTTCAAAAGCCCCTGTTTGTCTTGGCATCTTTCTCCTCTCCATTTTTGTTAATTATTTGACAAACTCTCGCTTGTGCCTGATGCCCTTCCAAATGAGAGGAGCCTTCAGCCAACTGCACACCATTATTCAAACCTTTAGTTATTGCTCTGCAAAAGCCTCTTCAAAGCCCGGCCTGCTGCCCCTGTTTCTGTTTATCAAACAGCTGTGTTGAGGTTGGCTGCGTTTGGTCAAGTTCAAGGAGAAGAGCTGCCAAAATTATGAGAGAGGGAGCAGGGGAGAGTGAAAATGCCTCTCACCCCACAGGGAGTGAGAAAAGGGAAAATGGCAGCCTCTGGTCCAGGGTGCTATAAATAACTGGCTTGGCACTGCTGCACAACAAACAGCTTGGCTGGCCCTCTCTTCTCTTCTCCTTCCCCACTGGGTTTATTATGTATTTAACCCTCTGCAGCATTTACTGAGGGAGGAGGCTGTGTCAGCCAGAAGACCTCTCTCTAGGTAACCCTTTGCACACCACGTAGATCTCCACCATAAGCAAAAAGAGCAATGGACCTAGTCTGAGTCAAGGTTCCTTGGTTTTCAAATGTTTACTCATGCAACAAGCTCTCAAACAACACCACAGCAAGTGCAAAATTAAGTAGAGGTTGAAAAGTCACATGTTTCAGTCCATGTATCAGTCCCTGATAGTAATAAACCTACTGAGATAACAGAGAGGAGGGGAGGAGAAAACATCCATTTTCTACTGAAGGAAATGTGTATTGACCAGGATGATGGTCAGGCCTTATTGCAAGAGGTATGAAGGTATTCCTTCAGGTTAGTTGCTTCAGGAATTGTGCAAAACCCCTGAGAGTCTTTCTGCAGAAGCATGGACATTAGGAAGGGGCAGTAGCGCAGAGATATCCAAGCAGGGGGAATGGGATTAACATTTAGAAGAATGCTGGGAAAGGGCCCAGGAAAACACTTCAAACTCTCTGGAGGTTTTGGCAAAATAAAGATTGCCTGTTGTAAGATGCTCCAATGTTTTCTCCAGTCTGCAGAGTGTTTCTTAGTTTTGACAAAATGCACTCACCTCCTCCACAGTGTAAAGAATTTTAAATCAAAAGGGATTAGTGTCAAATCCAACAGTCCCTCTGAGCACAGATCAATGCATTGTGTTTATTTGCCATTGGCACCAAGCTGGGCCAGGCAGAGTGATTAATACCCACCTGAGGCTGAGGGATAAGCCCCTATTACAAAGTCTCTACACTCCATCCTCCAGTCTCTGCCTCAGCTGTGTGTTGGGGAACAGAGCCACAGAACGTGTGAAAACATAGAGACATGGCTGGTTTGCAGAGAGCTTCCTAAGCAGAGCACACTTGTAAAGAGTGAGAAAAAATTCCTTGCAGATCTTTCTAAAAGGCAAGTTTTTAAAGAGGCCCTTCTGACAAAGCCACTTCTTTCCTTTGTTTTTTCAAGAAACCTTTTTCACATTTATCTTCTCCCCTCAGAACAGTTTTCTTCCATCTCTTCAAATAACCTGGACATTATTTGGATCCTCACTGCAGGGTCCAAGGCAAGGGTCCCAGCAGCGTCTCCATTTACTGATCTCTCTCCCTCCTTGTCAGCACTTTAGAGGGGTCTTTCCTAGGTCCCTTTGTTCCAGGTCTCCCTGACCTTGGCTGCCTTTTAACAAAGTCCTTGGATCATCAGTCGCACACTCTCTTTGTTACTTGATTTGGCCAGCTCTCTTGTTTTCCATCCCCTCTGGTATCCTTGTCAGTCTCCCAGATAGCGCTCTTCCTTACACCATTTGTCTTTATTCAGAGCCTCTCGCAATACCTCTTCTCTAATCTCTCAAAAATTCCTTTTGCTGTCTTATTCTGTTTTGTGCAAGATCTAAGCCATCATTGAAAATAATCATCTGCTCAATTTACATTTGAATTGCTCCTAGAAAAGGCTCTGTGCGAGTGATCATATTTATCCTGCATGTGAATCCTTACTAGCAGAAAAAAATAGTCCAAAATTTTAGGCACTTCCTTGCGTTCAAAGTGGAAGAGAGATGTTCCCTGAAATCTTTCAATTAATACCTATGAAAAACACCTCAACTTGAAATACTCCTTAAATGTAGCCCTAGATCAGAAATCTCATCAGAGGTGCTTTCCTTCTCTGCCATCCTCAACGAGAACTTACCATTTATATAAACATAAGAATGTCCAAGTTAGAGATCCACAGCCCCTAAATCTTGTCTCTGAAGTTGGTCATAAACTGAGGTTTACCAAAGGAGTAAAAGAAAAAGAGGCCACATGGAATATTTGTGTCTTCGGATGTGCCCTTTCAGCCACTGGCAACACAGGGACTGATGAAATCTTGACAAGTAGTAGAAAGCAACCAACCACCAAAAATGTTCTCAGAATAAATACTGCTCTCCTAAATTAACAATGTCCAGAGAACCTTTTCTTTTTTGCATCTTTTGGTAGTAGTTCTTGAAGATAAATATATCTAAAAAAGTGCCTGGTTGAAAAGGGGTCATATTTCTCTACCTGGGAGACTCAAAGCTGACATATTCATCTAGTGCAGGAATGAGATATTTGTGCTAGCTCAGGTGCCTGAGAGCAAGAGTGTAAATTACTACACCAAGTTTCTTATAGCCTCTGCAATAATTCTCCCAGTACCTGGCCAGGTTTCCTCAGAAATAGATTGTTTGCCTCAGATGCAGACAGATGATGAGAGCTGATCATTTGGGGACATAAACTTATCATTCAAGTTTTTCATATCCCTAGTTTAGCCTAGCTGGAGTGAAGACAACAAACAGGGCAAGAAACAAGAGGAGCTGGAAGCCATTGGGCGGCAGGATAGCTGTGGCTTAGTTGCCATCACAGAAACATGGTGGGATGACTGTCATGACTGGAGTGCTGCAATGGGTGGCTATAAGCTCTTCAGAAGGGATAGGCAAGGAAGGAGAGGCAGTGGTGTGGCTCTCTATGTTAGGGAGTGTTTCAATGGTATAGAGTGCAATGATTGTGATTATAAGGTCAAGTGCTTATGGGTAAGGATGAGGGGGAAGGCCAACAAGGCAGATATCCTGCTGGGAGTTTGTTATAGACCACCCAACCAGGATGAAGAGGTAGATGAAGCATTCTACAAACAGCTAGCAGAAGTCTCACAATTGCTGGTCTTGTTCTCATGGGCGACTTCAACTCACCAGACATCTTCTGGAAATACAACACAGCAGAGAAGAAACAGTCTAGGAGGTTCCTGGATTGTGTGGAAGATAACTTCCTGACACAGCTGGTAAGTGAGCCTACCAAGGGAGGTGCCTCGCTTAACCTGTGGTTTATGAACAGAGAAGGACTAGTGGGAGATGTGGTTGG
Source organism: Egretta garzetta (assembly GCF_000687185.1). Classification (NCBI taxonomy): domain Eukaryota; kingdom Metazoa; phylum Chordata; class Aves; order Pelecaniformes; family Ardeidae; genus Egretta; species Egretta garzetta. The sequence continues at coordinate 629,271 of NW_009259969.1, forward strand.
AGGCCATCTTGGGCTTAGCGGCCGTGAAATGATAGAGTTCTCAATTCTTAGCAAAGTAAGGAGGGGAGGTCAGCAAAACAGCTACCATGGACTTCTGGAGGGCAGACCTTGGCCTGTTCAGGACACTGATTGAGAGAGTCCTTTGGGAGACAGTTCTGAAGGGCAAAGGGGTCCAGGAAGGCTGGGCATTCTTCAAGAAGGAAGTTGTAAAGACGTAGGAGCAGGCTGTCCCCATGTGCTCTAAGATGAACCAGTGGGGAAGACAACCAGCCTGGCTGAACAGGGAGCTTTTGCTGGGACTCAGGAAAAAAAGGAGAGTTTACCACTTTTGGAAGAAGGGGCACACAACTCGAGAAGAGTAGAGATCTCATTAGGTCATGCAGAGAGAAAATTAGAAAGGCAAAAGCCCAGCTGGAACTCAATCTGGCAACAGAGATAACAAAAAATGTTTTTACAAATACATTAACAAAAAGAGAGCCAAGGAGAATCTCCATCCTTTATTGGATGGGGGCGGGGGGGACACTGCCCCCAATGATGATGAAAAGGCTGAGGTACTTAATGTCTTTTTTGCCTCAGTGTTCAATAGTCAGACCAGTTATCCCCAGGGTATTCATCCCCCTGAGCTGGAAGACAGGGACAGAGAGCAGAATAAACCCCCCCATAATCCAGGAGGAAGCAGTTTACGACCTGCTGCACCACCTGGGCACTCACAAGTCTGTGGGGCCAGGTGGGGTCCACCTGAGAGTACTGAGGGAGCTGGCAGAGAAGCTTGCCAAGCCACTGTCCATCATTTATCAGCAGTTCTGGTTAACAGGGAGGTCCCAGACAATAAGAGGCTTGCCAGTGTGATGCCCATCTACAAGAAGGGCCGGAAAGAGGATCTGGGGAACTAGGGGCCTGTCAGACTGCCCTCAGTACTGGGGAAGATTATGGAGCGGCTCATCTTGTGTGTGCCCACCAGCCATGTGCAGGACAACCAGGGGATCAGGCCCAGCCAACATGGGTTCATGAAAGGCAGGTCCTGCTTGACCAGCCTGATCCCCTTCAATGACCAGGTGACCCACCTAGTGGATGAGGGAAAGGCTGTGGATGTTGTCTACCTGGACTTTAGTAAAGCCCTTGACACTGTCTCCCACAGCATTCTCCTAAAGAAGCTGGCAGCTCATGGCTTAGACAGGCATACTCTTTGCTGCCGGGCCAGTCTTGTTTAATATCTTTATTAACGATCTCGGGATTGAGTGCACCCTCAGTAAGTTTGCAGGTGACACCAAGTTGGGGGGGAGTGTTGATCTGCTTGAGGGTAGGGAGGCTCTATAGAGGGATGTGGACAGGCTGGATCAATGGGCCAAGGCCAACTGTATGAGGTTTAACGAGGCCAAGTGCCAGGTCCTGCACTTGGGTCACAACAACCCCATGCAACACTGCAGGCTTGGGGAAGAGTGGCTGGAAAGGTGCTCAGTGGAAAAGGACCTCAGGGTGCTGGCTGACAGCCGGCTGAATATGAGCCAGCAGTGTGCCCAGGTGGCCAAGAAGGTCAACAGCATCCTGGCTTGTATCAGGAACAGTGTAGCTAGCAGGAGTAGAGAAGTGATTGTGCCCCTGTACTCAGCACTGGTGAGGCCACATCTCAAATACTGTGCTCAGTTTTGGGCCCCTCAGTTCAAGAAGGGCATTGAGTTGCTGGAGTGTGTCCAAAGAAGGGCAACAAAGCCGGTAAAGGGTTTGGAGAACTAGTCTTGGGGAGCAGCTGAGGGAACTGGCATTGTTTCGACTAGAGAAGAGGAGGCTGAGGGGAGACCTTATCGCTCTCTACAACTAGCTGAAAGTTTGTAGCAAGGCGGGTGTTGGTCTCTTCTCCCAAGTAACAAGTGATAGGACGAGAGGAAAAGGCCTCAAGTTGCACCAGGGGAGATTTTGACTGGATATTAAGAAAAATTTCCTTACTGAAAGAGTGGTCAAACATTGGAACAGGCTGCCCAGAAAGGTGGTGGAGTCACCATCCCTGGAGGTATTCAAAAACCGTGTAGATGTGGCACTTCAGGACATGGTTTAGTAGGCATGGTGGTTTGGGTTGATGGTTGGACTTGATGAACTCGGAGGTCTTTTCCAACCTTAATCATTCTATAATTCTACGATTCTAAGATGACCGCTAAACTCAGTAATTTGGCATTGAAATTTTCCCCAGAGCAGAAAATCAGAAGGTGGCCATGCAAGGGGCAGCTTTTGTGCAGTGCCTCACCAGAGCAGTCTTCTCCTTTTGGGATATGTCCTCAGTTTCTGATTTCATTGGGAGCTTTCAGTAGCAAGCACACTGTCTTATTTCAGATGTTTGTGGAATTGAACAGCAGAAAGAAAAATGCCAGGGTTCAGACCTTTTGCTTGAGAAACATGAAACTTCCTTTTGATATATTTCCCCTCAAAACGTGGTATTTATTTAACAGGCTCCCTGACTGACTCTGGAAACCTGCTATTTTGACTCAAGAATTTTTCTCAGTGAATTATATTAGATAAATATAACCAAAGTGTGTGATTATGCTGGGTCGATTAACTCCTGATGTTAAAACAGAACCATTCCTTTGGCTCTGTTCTCACCAGCAATTTGTCACTGGTTTATGTTAAAAAAACCCTCCCTATGACTGAGTGATAGCAACTTTAAGAAGCCATTAAATCTTGCCCCTGCAGTTAATTGTTCCTTATGTTGCATGTTGCACCTATTCACAATCCTGTTTTTTCTCTCTGCAGACAAGGTGCTCTCTGCAAGCCCTGGAATTAGCACAGCGCTGCACTTTCCTTGGTGCTTTTCCTGTAGTGGTAGAACACATATTACAAATCTCAAATTCAATCCACTTTACTTTGCTGGAAGAGAGTCTGAGCTAAATTCTGCAACGTGCTGACTATCCTCAGCTCCTGCTGTCAGCAGGAGATCCCAGAGGAAGAGTGCGTGTGTGGATCAGGCCTTTTCCTATATTATATGAGTTCTAAACTGTGGTATTTAAGCCCTGTTTCAGCCATCTTATATGACATTCCTGTCTTGTTTGCCCTTGTAAGATTAACATAGCATTTTTGTCTCTCTTTTCCCTTTTGTTTCCCCAGCATGCCCAGTAAGACAACTTGTCCTGCACAGTGAACGGTTTCTTACTCTGAATACATCCTAGTGCCACAGTGGGATAGTCTTCAGACAGAGTCTTGGTTATACCAAGTTGCTTGCAAGCACTGATAAGTACCACTACTGCCAAAATCCTGTACAAGTGCCAAACCACCACACCCAAACTGTTACATTTCATATTTGGAGAAGAAAAATGCAATTTTGTGTTTTTAAATCTTTTTTTCTTTTCAGAAAATACTATAAACCTAAGATATTTGAAACAAGGAAAATTTACAGTGGGCTAGGAGGGCTGGGAAGTCCCTTTGATGGCATATTGCAGCAACCAGAAAATTCAAAAGAATGGTAAAACAGACTTAATCACCCTGGCTCTGTTTATTTCTAATCATTAATTGGCTCTGATCCCTATACTTTTGGCTTGATGATAGAAGTCCACCTAAGCAAGAATTAATTTTATTTAAAGGAAGGTTCCTGGAAAATTAACAGGACATGGGTTAGCTGTTGGAGGTTTGCCAGGCATGAGGCAACCAACCTGCAGTGTTTGTAGGCATTTTATTCTACAAAGAAACTGCTTCAAACTGTTTGTACTGGGGAATAGAGGAGTGACAGCAGTAACACAAGATTATGTCTGAAGCCAAAAGAATTAAATGGTCTTGGGTAAACAGGTCTTGGAGAAGCCAATTGCTCACCCACATTCCAAAACCTTCTCACAGGCCATGGGGTCCCAGCAGTAGACAGCAACCACCTTCTGGGGGAAAGTTAAGGGTCTTTGCAGACAGCGTCACTTTTTGACACTGGCTGGCAGAGACAGAGAAAGTAGATTGTGGCACAAGGGAGTGAGAAAGGAATAATACTTTGTCTCAGTCCTTTGACCTCAGAGATTTCCATGTAGTTAAACCAGGAACATGGTTCCCAGGGATTTTGGGAAATGGATGGTTGTCAAAACAAATACCACCCCCATGAAACCCTCCCTCCCTCATTGTAAACAGTCTTTAATCGCTTCATAATAGGCTGCACCGATGGGAAATGGTGATTAATACTGTTTACCACTAAGAAACTTCCATTGCTTTTTTACAAAGGAGTCATTAGAGCTGGGTTGCACTATGGATATAAGGCTACCTTCCTTTGAAAACACAACTCGGGAGCATACTGTCCTCAGTTATTGCTCTATGATGGGATTAAGATGAATGAAATGAGGAAGAGGAGGTCTCCTGTTCTCTGTGGCCCTTCCCTGTGTAGCTCCACAAAGCTCCTTAGAGTTTAGTAAGCATTTATGGCCTCATTTGCAGGAACAGAGGCGCAGGGCAGATACAGCTGTTCCATTTGTTCAGTGCTCACCAGTGAAGAGTCCATCTCTTCTGGTGTCTGTTGAAAACATTGACACAAAACATTTCTTAAATTGACATTGTAAACTGGGTAGCTGGGACTAAAAGCCACTTCTTTGGTAAAATATTTGAGTTAAAGTATGTAATGGATTCAAGGAATTTTTTTCTTTTAATTTTTTCTGGTGGGATAAAGTCCAGGTTAACGGGGCAATTTAGAGGCTGTGACTAGAGCCTTATGAAACATAATCTCGGTGCTCTGAACAGATAGAAGGCAAATCTGCTCAAAGATCCCTTTTGGTGCCCATGGTCCTCCAGGTATGCAAACGCCTGTTTCTATGTGTCATATCGGCACTTATGAAACACAGGCTGGGCTGTTTGCTCTGGCTTATTTTTCCGAATCAGTAGGATTCAGGCTGAGCTCATGGAGAGAACCAAACAAATATGTTGTTGGAAACATCACCGCAGACTCAAACTGGTTCCAGTCTGAGGCAGGAATCAGGAGCCCAAGTCTTGATTTTTGCTCAAGCAAATTTGAAGCCAATGGAAATTATCCATCTGCCGGGATGTAAGTTGTAGTTGCCTGCTCAATGAAACACTTGCAAGCATGCTGAAATGTCTTTAAAGCTTTCAGTGACCATTAAGACTCATAGGGTCGTACTTCCTGCATAACACAAACCACAAAATTTCATTGGGAAATCCCCTCTGAGAATTAATAAATCTCATGATGGCAGCGTTTGGCCCTTGCAGCAGCGCATCTTGGCGAAAATGGCTCACATGATATCAGGTGCCACCTCCTCCTTCTCTATTCCTCTTCCTTTTCTTTCTTTTTTCTTACTTTGTGTGTGTGTTGTGAGCATGGACCAAAAATGGTTATTTTCCCCACAGCTTCCATAGCACTTTTCTTAAATGATGCAATCGACCTAAGCCACAATGGGGAACCAGTGGTGTGCAACTTGATGAAATGTACGCAAGATCAAAGCTGAGATGGTTCCGAGCCAGAGAGTGGGAATGTGGGTCTGAACTTTCCCAGAGTCTGAAGGAGCTGGTTCAGCCCATTGTGAAAGCCCTGGGTAGATTCCAGGTGCACATTTTCCTAAAATGTGGAGGTATTTAGATCATTATCTCTCATTTAAGCTTATTACAACGAATCAGCTTCTCTGTTCACTACCTTTATAACTGGTTTGATGATTTTTTTTTAAGGAACTTTTATGGCAGTATGGTATTTGCTTGAATGTGAACAGGAACTTAATGTTTAAAGATTGATGATGCATAACACAAGGTGAAAAGGGGTTCATAACCTTACATGGGATCTTACTCCTTTCTTGCAGTTCCAAACAACACAGCAGTGTCTGCCCAGCAGATAGCGTTTCCTCCAGCAGCTGCTGAGAGAGAGTGAATTCCTAAGGGGCAATAAGTGCAGTACTGGCCAAATGCTCCTCTGTGAATAATAACCCCTGCCCATTTATTAATGCATTATATAATTAACATTGAGAATAACAAAATGGGTATTAAACTTTTCTTAACACTCTCCAGTGTAAGTTCGTCTTTTCATGGATTTATAGCTTTGTCAAATTTTAATCATTTGGACTGAAACTTTCCACGTTCATGCTCTGCCTCAGGCTGGCTTTTTTTTCTGGTTGGTTTGGGTTTTGGTTTTTTTTTTTTGGGTGGGGATTTTTTTTTTTTTGTAATTAATGTTTTAACAGTCTGGCCATTTCTGAAAAAGAGATTGAGGAAAATAAATTACTATTCTAAACCAGACATTTTTTCCCTAACTGTTTTTCTTGAAACAGTCTGAAATCTTAATGCTTTCAGGGAGAAACTTGAGAGGGAATGAACTGGGGAAGAAGAAGGTGCTGTTATGTTGGGGTTAAACCCCTGGACATGGCAATGTGCGTGTGGTCCTTAGAGCTTGTAAGAGTTGAACGTGGTCTCTGCATGTTGTGTCTGAAAAGTGCCAGTCTGTACTATGAACTTTTTCATGGCAGACAGATGAGTTGAAATCCTAAACAGAAGGGCATAACTGCAAAAAACCAGCAATATAGGTGGTCACAACACTGTTTGTTCTTTGAGCTACAGAAAAGCGCAGTGAGCTGCCAGCCTCATGGAAGGTCATGGTTATTAGTCTCAACTCCTCATTTTTTCAGTTTTCCATTTAAGTCAGCCCTATATCACTGCCTGAGGGGACAGATAAGGACCACTTACACATTTTAAAAATAAGTTTGTGGAAAAGTTTTATATGAGATGTATACAGAGCTAAGATCCCTTTTATGACAATCTGCCTTTTAGAAAGATTACACACTAAATCTAAGTGATTGATTGTGTTGAGTGTACTGGCTTAGGCCACATTTCCTCCCAGAATCAGGAAGAGGAGCCAGGATTTTGAATATCCATATATTTTTGCTGGCTAGCAGAGACATAAACGTATCACATCTCCCTTTAACCATCTGTTCTTGTACAGTAACAACATACTACCTCTGCCAGTTGGTCCTTCAGTTCATGCAGCAGATAGCAATGTGCATTCAGAGGTAGTGGGCTTATGCACGAGGCTCATGCTCCCGCCCTCCCTGTTACCTCACTAGCATGCACTTACCCAGAGTAACTAAAGACCCAAGTCTACTGCAAAGTTCACTCCAGCTTGTTGTGTCTGCCAGCCAACATGGAAGAGTCGTCTCTGAACATGCTCTCACATCTGTCCTGGGTTAGTTCCTCAGCATGTTATCCATGGGCTCCTCTCTTTCAAGCTACTGGTTACCCACAGCCACTGTCTGAAAACTATAAGGAAGCCACTCCCCATACAGGCTTGTTCTCTCTGGTGTGTTTTTTCATAGGAAGACATGAAAGAGGAGTGGGAAGGAGATAGTCCAGACTACTTCAAGAGCACTTTTGTTAAAGATACTTATTTTAGAAACACCTTTTCTCTTGAACATCCTAAATTCTTCAGATCTTACTCTCTGATGAAGCAAATGTTCAGGGTAGCTGAAGTCAATAGCACCATGCAGAGTGTGAAGACCAAGGCTAGAAAGGATGACACTTGATTCTTCCCGTGCTTTTCTGTCACACTCCCCAGTTGGTGGAGCTGGAAACCTCATGAGAGACCTTGTCCTTCCACAGATTTCCGGTGACAAATGACTGGGCAGCTCTGGAGATACGGCTGAACATGCAAGGTGTTTGCTTTCCCCATGAACTTCAGGACCTCTCTCTGTTTCTGCCTGAATCAAGGCCTCTTACCAACTGGGATGTTGTAGTCTCTAAATGGTAGGTTCTGCTCTCCAAATTCTGCTGTGAGCAAAACAGGTGCAGCTTTCTTTTTTTCCAAATTGATTACCCCAATTATTCACTTTATTATATGAAACCTAAGGAAAAGATGAAGTGCAGTAATTCCTGGCCACCTGCCAGTTGCCATTCAATCATTAGAAATAACAAATTGATGCTGGTTGTTTTGCACTGTTCCATGGGAAGATTTATGTCTTTATGTAGCCAGTGCTGATGGAATAAATTAAACTGGGCATGAAAAAGGAATAAAGATTTACTCAGCATTTGAAAGCCTGGCTTCAATGCCTCATGGAAGAGTGTGGCAAATATTCCGTAGACATGCAAATATATCACATATCCCTAACAAAGAAAGCCTGGGTAACTTGCCATTAAAGCTGTGACATTTCACCCCAATGCCCTCTCATTCCCAGAAAAGTCCTCTAAGCTGCTGGGAAAAAAACATTGCATTCTCCCAGTGCAGAAAAAAAGCATACTGGGCTTCACAGTGACCATAAGATTTTAGAAATGGACCTGAAATGAGACGCAGACTCGATCCCATCCTTCTTTCAAGCTGAACTATGTTGCCACTGCCTGAGAGGTTGCCTCCTGAAAAAGGAACTGAAAAGGAGAAACTGGTTATGAATTGCTCCATGGTTTGCATTCTTGGGAGAAATGTGTTTGGCTGAAATTTAAACTGGAAGTTTTCAGGTCCTTCGGGCCATTACTACTGGAGCACGATAGACTGCAGAGGTACAGAGGCTCTGGAAGAGGAGCAGGCAGGCAGTGTGTGGTGTTGGAAAAGCCGGCCGTGCCTCTCCGTGCAGACTCTCTGGCAGATAGTCACCTGGACGGCACAGTGCTTGCGCCATGCAGGGCTTTTCAGTAAACATATTGGCACTCTGATATTATTTTAGCTTTTATTTGGAACAAGGGACAACCCAAGGAAAGAGACTAGACTTAAACAGATCATCTTTCCTCCAAGCTTGCCGCCAGCAGGAACTGAAGTTGGTTTTCATTCGTGCCCTTTGGCAAGCCAGCTCTGTGACTTAGCCTAGACTATGTGTTCAGAGCTATGTACAGGATTTTAGTCATTCTGCTTGCACTGCTTGGACCGCATTGGTCACCCTTGCCCAGGCCTTCCCCAAGAGGAAAAAGGACATGAATTTTGCAAAGCTGTCAACATTCAAAAAAAGTCACCAGACAGATCAGGGAAAGGAAGGCGCTAATACCCATGTCTTGCCAAAATATAAAACAGCTAAAGGTATGGGAGGTTTTTTCTGCATTTTACATTAAGGGTCCATTCAGAAGCCTTGGTCCCATGTAAGACTTGAACCTGAAACATGCTGCCTTACGCAAGAATTTTACTATTTGAGACTCCCTGTTGCAAATGCATTTCTGTGTCAATGATTCATAGCAGGTTGTTTCTTGGATGACTTGTATTTCATTTTTTGCTTTCAAATGTACATATTGTGTGAGTTCAGCTGTGAAGTCATTCAAATAAATAGTCCTTTTCCCTTGCCTGTTCATGGGCGATTTGTTCCTGGGATGTATCCATTCAGATTGGGCAGTGTGGCCACATGGTTCATTTTAAATTCATGCTTTGTAAGTATTCTCTCTAAGTTCACTTGTTTCCAGTCTGAAATAGGTTTCATCCTTTCACCGTATAAGAGAATGCCAAAACTTGTGGGATTGGATAAGCACAGGATTGAACGCAAAGTCATTTGCTGGAACGTTTAATGAGGAGCAAACAGAGAGTGAGTGAGTCAAAGTGAAATTGCTGATTAATCCAAAAGTTTATGCAGAAAAACCCATGTGTATGACTCATCCAAGAGAGTGAGAGGCCCCAGATAAATCCAACTTGCTCACTGTAAAATGAAAATTAGGAGGAATCTCTTGGAAAATAACCTCACAATCATCTTTCTCCTGATGAGCAATCTGAGTCCCGCCATCTGCTGAGGCTTTGTGGGAAATGTTGGAAACTGTCCTTCCTTACCACCACTTAATTTTACAACCTTCCTGCTCACATAGCTACTCCTGTTTAGGTATGTCAAAAGAATGTAACCTGTGGAGTGCTGAAAGACCAGGACCTGCCAATACGCAGGTCACCCACTCAGTGTCCTTGCTGAAGTAATAATAGGGACAAGACCACATGAGGCAGACTTCAGTTGCACTGTATAACATGGTTTTCACACACTGTTGAAGGCCATGGGAACATTAGAGAAAGCAGCAGATGCTGCAGCATGGATGCGCTCGAAACAGTTGGCTTACAGTACTGAAAAGAACTTCTTGTTTACAAATTTTCCCATGAATAATAAAGGAAAAATGTACTGGGAAAGCACATAGATACCCAGATTCTACCTAGACTCTGGGTTTAGGCCCATTTAAGCAGCAAAGGTGCCCACCATAATACCGAAAATTATCTGAATCACCTGATCATTTCTTAGTACAACCTTTAGATTACCCAAGGAGGAAGAGGACAGCTGGTCTTGCTAACCACTTGACTGCTCAGTGAGCTTGGAAGTTTTGATGCAAATGGGCATTTCTCAGCCTTCTGCTGTCCACCATGTTACGGCCAAAGAAATGGCATCACTGGAGAGTGCCATCAGAGCTGTAGGGACAGGGGGAGACAGAAATGATGGATAGGACACAACATAAGCAAGGAGAAAGCCATCCCATTCTTTACACTTTAGGATTTGCACCTGGAACAATAAGTATGCCTTGTCTAAGAACTGTAACATGCCTATTGCCTGGTTGAAACAGCACAAACTACTTGCATGGAAAGGCTATGTTCAAAGAAGGTGTCCTGTGGTCACAATACCTCCAAGTATTGTCCTACTCCTTCTTCTCCAAAAATATCTCAAATGGAAATTTTCACCAGACCTCTCTCACTCTTCAGTGATGCCATTTCTTCAGTTGTAAGGTGGCTGCACATGTTATAGGAGGCAAGGGACTAATACTTTTGGGCCAGGAGAGGGTCTCAGGCTTTATTCTGAGCCAAAGTACTATAAAAGGTGGTGCAAAAATCTGGAGACAGGAACATGGTCTTGTTTACACAAGAAGAAAATCCTAAATGTGATGTGGAGCTGAGGTGTCCATGACAGAACCTTTCTCAGAAAGTCAATTTATTGACTATAATAGAGCCATCCACTGATAACAATGCAGTGTTCACTTCAAGGCTGTTTAAGCAAAATCCTCACATGTGAGTTCCTCAGCACAGTCAGAATTTGTGTTTTTATCAGATGAACTAATTCCTCATTGGGGTCTGTCTTTTCTTGACCAAAGTCCTCGGTGAACTCTCAAGAGTTACAATTACTATGGGTATTTGAATGGAAGATTTACATGGAGGCTTAATCTTTTGTTATGGCAGAACATAGAAAAATCTAGTCCAGTCAGTTAGTCATTTCAGAACTAATTGAAGGAATGCGTAGCATATATGGCAAAGGGCAGGTTTTGATATTTGTCCCAAGGATAAGCCTCACAACACTACTAAGTGTCACTTTTCCTGTAATTTGCTTAGTTTTGACATTATTCCATTTTCCCTTGAGCCATCCTTGAGCTGACATTAATGGGATGCACTCCATTAACCTCAATGAAGACAAGGTCTTCAAAGCTCTTAGTCTTACAGTATTTTACTTTACTCTGGGGTGTAAATCAGCTTTAACGCCAGGACTGCAGGCACTGTAATCTAAACCTGGAAAAGTTAAAAGGGTGTTGCAATGCATGTAAAATCTATATGAAATAGAAGGATGATTTTTTCCCCTGAAGGAAAGAAAATGGTTAAACACTCTGATGTTCTCTTGGAAAGACAGTGTTTTTTCTTTTTTTTTAAAGGGGAAAAAACAAGTACAAATTACTTCTGCTAGGAAATACCATCCAATAATCGGTAGATGTAATTCTGCAAAGTGTCAGTGGTAAAATCTTTCTGCAAGAAACATAGGGCCAGTTTTGAGACCAATTCCTTCTGGGTAACCCAACCAAATCCCACAGCCTGGTGCTGCAAAACATCCAGCCCACCTCCTGACTCCTGCCTCAGAGGATGGCTTTCATAGAAAAGTGTTTTACTTCTCACACCCACCTCAGAAACTCAGCTCCTGCCAATAACTAGCCAAAATGGGTTTGAGATATTCCATTAAGGCCCCAGGCCACCAACCTCAGTGCTACCGAATTTCAGGCAAGATGTCCCTTCTGGCTTTGTTTCTCTCAAGCATCCTGAGGTCAGAGGCTGTAATTGTGGGTTAGAAGTGTAGAAACAGAGAGAGTAAGACCAGATCCTTGCAGAAGAGAGGCCTTGAATGTGATATGAAGGGAAATATCTGGATTTAACTGGACTTTAATTTTCATAGCTGGCATCAAAGGATGTTTGGATTCCTTTCTTCTCTTTTAAATACCCTATTTGTCCAGTGAGGGGAAAAAAAGAGAGGTAATGAGTGACTCTGAACATCAGCACTGGAAGGTGGAAAAAAATGGTGTCCAGCCCTTTTTTAGAATGGCCTGTTCTGAAGAAAAGCTGCAAAGGATTGGCTTTGATACTTCCAACTGCCAGGGGGGAGACCAAATTAGCATCAGAAAGGAATACGTGTGGGTTGCCTCAAGTGCAATTGATGGGTTTAATGTTAACATTATGAGAGTCATGCAAGAGATTTTCACTGTCACAGAAATCCAACAGTTGGAAGAGGTAAGATGCCCAGGAAATGCCACTGAAAATATGAACTGGAGTCCAGATGGGTGTCCCAAAAGAGAGACTGAGAAATCTTCCTGGTAAAGAACAATATCTGTCTTTGCTGCCTCTTTACGAATAGGGCTACAGCTGAAAATTAATGCAATTAGCTGGATGACCTAGAAAAAGGCAGAGAGAGTCTCTCTTTTCAGAGAGTTTCTTGTGGTTGGACCAAAGTCCCATTCGTGAGAAGAATCCAGCAAGAATTTCACAGCTTACTGAAAAGTGGTTCAATGCAATCTGGGTGAATTGAATGCAATGTTTCACATTAGTCCTGTGCTCAATGTGAGCCAATCACATTTCCACCCAAAGACTCCAGGGAGTCCTCAACATAACGAGGTAGTGAATCTTGGGTTCCTAAGGGATGGGTAACCACATAACACAAAGTATCATTCAAAATGCTGAATTTCTTAAAATCTGGGTCATGAATGTTTATGTCACACTCCAACAGAATAACTTTCCACTACCTGTGGTCACAAACAGAGAGCAGGACTCACAGTTCAGCTAGGTGTTTCCAATGATGCCATCACCCAGAGGGTTAACATGCCAGTCATCCCAGAGTTATTTGTAGCCCTAATTAATTTCCCTCTTTTAAGAACTATTCTTTCTCTCTAATAGTCTGGCATAAAAAGCCCAGCGTCTAGAACCTGATCTCTGCTGCCCAGAAAAAAAACCTAGTTCCTTGCCCAAAAAAAGACCCTAGTTCCTTGCTCTCATTTCCTTTCATGGCCCCATCCACTCATGCTTTCCCCCCCAGCCAGGAAGGTATACAAATGAGACATAAGGGAGCCTACAGTAACAAGACCACATGGATCTCCTGTCCCTGAAAAGTTTTACAGGCATTTTCCCTCCTCCAGGGACTCAAACGCAGCATCTCCAAATGCACTTACCCTCTACCAGCCTAGGTCCTGGGAACTTGAGTTTATTCCCAAACTCAGATGTTCCAGTTGACAGCATTAAGCAGTGGCTGCCAAGCCAACAGGCCAGTGAGTGAATGGGTTTTATTAAAAATAAATAATAATTTTTAAGCAAAACTGAGAGAAATTTATCTTCACCTTTGAAATAGAACGTATATCAAATCTCTGGGTTGGACTTCACCCTTTACCTGTTGGCCCTTCCAAAATTGACATAAATCACCCCTCTGCTTTAATTTCTTTGATGCTTTTTAATTTTTCTCCGCTAACTGGTATGGAAGAGAAAACCTTTTTGCTTTTACATAAACTCTAGGGAACTGTTTTTAAGCTTGAATACAGTAATACAGACAGGTTTCTAAGATGCACGCTTCAAATAGGCATTCATGTCCATATTTGAACACCTACAATAGTTGGCCTGACATACAAAGATACAACATCTACAGACACATGTGCCAGTTGTGTTCTGTATGAATCTAGATATGAAGCTGCAAGCATTTTGTTTTGAACCTCTGGGGCAAAATGTAAAGAACTGATATCTAGGTGCAAATGAAGCCTGTTTCCATTCAAGCCTTTTTTTAGTACTTCTTTTTATTAAGCTATTAGAATAGTCCTAGACAATGAAAAAAGATTAATTTAACTAAATAGGGATTTTCAGTGGTACCATAAGAATCCAAACTTCAGCAGAAGAACAGGAAAAAGAATGGGTTTTACTTGAATGAAGGTGGCTTGGTTAGTTTCACACTCAGAATTTCAACAAAAAGGTCAGCATTTTTTCTAAAGAAAAAAAAAAGATCCTTACCAATTGATTGTTACTAATAATGCTTGAAAAATACTTTAACAGTAGTTTCTTGTCATTCAAAACATTTTACTTAAAAAGCATCTAATTTTTTTTTATTTGGAACCAAGCAGGTTCCTGATGAGAAAGGAAGTCTGTCCCCACTGAACCCAAAGGACCTGTTTTTTTCCTTCCTGTGCATTTCTAGCCCAAGCTTTCCTGGACCAGAGAGGGTTAATACGTGAGAAAGAGGCGTCCCTGGTAATGGCAAGAAGGAGAGGAAAAGCTTCAAAAAATGTTCCTGCAATCTTCTTGTGCTGACTGTTTCTAACATGTAATGGAGTTTGTAAAGGGCTTTTAAACGAAGTCATTCAGCCAGCTTTGCTACGTCACTTTCCACTTCATGAGTTTTTCATAAAAGTCTGGGAACAGCTCCGGAAAACGTAGGAGTAAGCGTTGAAGGATGTATAATGGACCACTCTTTGCCATCCAGTTCTGAACTCAGAATTTACCTAATCTCACCCTGTTTGGAAGTTTCCAGATGAGGTGTGAACATAGCCGGGTTTCACCTGCAAAGCCCTGAGAGGTGCAGGTCACTGTGATCTCTGCATCCTCTACCAGTACAAGAGCTAAACTACTCTTGCACATCCAACATCCTGGCAAACCTCCCAGGAGGTTGGAAATAAGTATCACAGATGGGGAAACAGATCCTTGTAGATTAAACTGTTTTTCTGAGGTCATTTGGTAAAACTCTAGTGGAGCTGGATACTGATGTAGGATTTCTGGAATCCTAGGGCTAAACTTAAAGGGCAGAAGCACTGGTGCTGGAGATGTGCTTCAACTAATGTTGTCGAGAACAAATTGGTGTTCTGTAGTTTAACTCCTAATCAAAGGTAAGTGAATGTATTGTGTGTGTGTGTGTGTGTATGTAACTGTACGAATTTAATGCATATACATACATATGATGGATTTCTAATGACGAGCTTCTCCACTTACTTCAAACAGTCTGGGACCATTCACTGTGAAGAAGAGAGACAGAGTATGAAGCCAGGTTAGGTTTTCTGCAGCAGAAGCTAACATGACTGTGTAAGGTTTTCTAGCTACAGAGCTGGGATAATACCCAGTGCTTACACAAACAGTGCCGAACCAAATACAGGGGCCTTATTAAAAGACAGAGAAGTACCTGGCAAGGAATCATAATGCCAAGGTAAAACTCAGTTGATGATTTCTTATTCATGTGTATCATGAATGTTATCACAGAGTAGAAAATCCTTCCCTTCGCTGTTTGTTGCTGTTTGGGGGCTGGGGGGTGAGGGGCAGAGGCATTATCTTTATGCAAAAAAAAGAGCCTTTTGAAGGCATTGTGGAAGGGACTGGTTTCTCTCGTTCTTACCACTCCTCTTCACCCCCCGTTCTTCCATTTATTCATTCATCCATATTCAGTCCCTGTCTCTCTGACTAAGGCTCTATTTATCCATCATCGAACATGTCCTGTGCTGGTCCCACTAATGTAACCAGAAAAAGATAAGATCCCAATGACCCTGTGAAAATCATTATAACATGATTGAGGGAGATGGAGAATTGATCAATGTCCTTGCTGATAAGCCAGAGAAGCTGTAAGTCTCTTGCCAGGTAGCAGCTAGAGAACTAGAACAGCTTTCAGCTGTGTTAGGTCAGACAGCTCAAATATGAATATCCTCAGATATGCCTTGGCTTTCCAAGTAAATATCATCTAGTCTCTGCAGCTTGTGAGGATTGTTCGACTCAGATTCTGACCTTAGGCTATGCTTTCTTCAGTCCTGATCCAAAATAACTCCGCTGATTTCAGTGAACTGACTCTGGATTTGTGCCACTCAGTGCAAAACTGGAATTTGTCCTCTCAGAGACTAGATGTCCCAGCAGGGTTTATGTGTGGTGCTCATTCAGGTCACTAAGAATAAAGCACAGCAAGTTGGGGGTGCAGTGACCTTCTTACCCTCTCCCTTGTGTCGCCAAAAACCAAGAGAGGTCTTGCAAAGTCAGCCATCCAAAGCACAGATCTGGCTATAAACAATCCAAAGGGCCCTGTTTTCCCAAAAAAAAGGAAAGAGCTCATTGGGCAGCTCTGAGATGTATGGATCGTGTTTAGTCTACATGTTTAAAAATAATAATAATAAAAATATTGTTCAGGCCAGAAGGAATTTACAGGCTTAGAGCATCATGGAAAGCAACTACCTTAGTCTGCATAGTGAAAATATTCCAGACAGACGCAAATAAGTTCCTCCTCATCCTATTAATTCATCAAACTTGGCCATGCATCATTGGCCCAACACAGCATCCTTCCCTAGGCAATAATCTTCCTCTTCAGGGTCAGTCATGAGTTGTGCCAGATTCCTCCCAGCCTGTGCGAACTTGATTGGCATTGGACATCAGCCAAACAGCCAACTTTTCCTCATGGGATTCAAGTTCTCAGATACCAAAGAGCCTCTTCCAGCAGCATCAGGCATAGGGTACTACATTGTTATTTATATGAGGCTCAGATCCTCAGTACCCCTTTCATGGGGAAGGGGATATGTCTGAGATCACACCCTTAGGAGGATCACATTGCTCTGGAGCTAGGAATGCTGGCCTCAAGATAATTAGGCCAGACGCATTTCAATGGCAAATCGTATTTTTCACAGTCCGAGCAGCCAGACATGTTTACCTCAATTCCCAGGATAAGCAAAAGTTAGAACACTGAGACACTCACCATCATTCAGCTTAGAGGCTTAAACTCTTTGCTGGGAGCTAATTTGGGAACACTAAGCAGCATATCAAGGCTGTCCCAGCATCGCCATGTGCAGCTGCAAAAAGCTATTCAGAATCACAGCTGGACGCCTTTTGCCTTATCTTAACAGCTGCCATAAATATTCCTGTCCGACTTCCCTCACGTTGGGACAGGAGGCTGGAGATTTAGCAACATTGATGGCAAGATGTGGTCTGGAACGATGGATAATCATTACAGGAATGATAACTTTGATTCTCTAGTATTTATCTATTGAATCTTGGGTTTGTTTGGAAAAGGAAATTCCTGAATGGAAACTTCAATTTGTCATTACAAATAACCTTACCATTTGACAGCATCTCTTACAACTGTTACTAGGCAGAGAGCATTAAGCTCTTGCCATGTCTTTGGAACCTTTGGATGAAAGGACCTGATTGTTTATTCTAGATGAAAAATGCACTGACTCCTCTAAATTCACTTTATGGATGCTCATTTAAGAGCAGTGAAGGTCAAGGTGAATTCAGGCAACTCTGGGGTTTGTAACTCTGTATGTGTAGACAGAAAAAGCCAATCTCACTGCTGAAGTAAATGGGAGAAACTCCACTGAGGTCAATGGTTCCACCATCACTGATTCTAGCAACAGAGTCTGGCTGGGTAAGTGCAAACAAAGTGTCAATCATTTTCATCTTAGAAACCTACACTCATAGCCAAAAAGTATAAAGTAAGTCAGGCAAAGGAAATCTTGCACCTCAGTGAGAGTGGGTTACATGGCCTTGCTAAAGGTCAGTACGGCTTATAGCACAAAGGCCACTATTTTTAATAAGCATAGAGATTCTGTTTAAATGGATATGTGTTCATGAACAGTACAGACTGCTGTACAGATTTTTGAAACACGTGGAATGGGAACAAAGACCCTTTAAATTAGGGGCCTGTTGTGATCTCATTGGTCACACATTGTCTAGAGCCACCACTGGTGAAGGTTAGGCTGTTCAGTGCAAAATGGCTTCCTGCTTCTCTGTCCTCAGTAAACCTCCAGACTACCCAGAGGCAGCAGTGAGCATTAGTGTTCCTCTGGGGAACATGTACACCTCATTAGTCATCAATGCTCTGTCTGAAGATCAGAGCGTATCACAGTCAGTGGAGAAGAGAGTAATGCAAGCAAATAAATCATAATGTTCACCATCAACACAGTGGGTAGGGAAGCAAGGTGGGACCCTGTGTTTCCTCTTCACTCTCAGCCCAGCTCCATTGACTACTCAACGCTTTCTGCTCCAGACCCCAGCTATAACCAATGAACAGCACAGGGCTTGATTTCATTTTATCATCTTGAGTACTTGACCCAGGCACCAACTGAGGAGATGCTTCTGAGCTCTTTAGATCTGCTGCACAAGTCTCGGCTAAGCAAGGCATGGATCACATACATAGGAACTAGTGTAATTTGCATTTTCTATGAAAAGATGCATCTGTTTTTAACTTGTTTTAGAAGAGGCCAGAACACTAGATCTGAGGATTGATATCCTCATAGAACTCGCAATCAGAGTATACATTTCCTTGTCTGACTCCTGACTCACTTTAAGCTAAGCAAAAACACCTAACACTTCTGTGAGGGTCAAAAATCCATGGTGCACGGAGTCCTGGGGCTTTAAACCAGCAGTGTGATGTGAGAGGAGGCATTAGAGGCATTAGAAATGTGTTCACTTGGGAAAAGCTGTGTTCACTATAACACTGGAGGCAGAAAATGCTTCAGTTTTACTCCTAAATCATCTGAAGGTCTCTAATTGTCTATGCTGGGGTAAAAGTAATCCCAACCACCCACCAAAGTCAGTCTTCTCCCAGAAAACCTATCTCATCTTGTCCAAGATTTTGCTCCTCTGGAACCGAAACCCAAGATCATTTCCAAGGAAGGTGTGGGTGTGGTTTTAGACGTCTGAGTGTGGAGAGAGGTAGCCACAACTCAGAGCTGTAATCTCAGCAACTAAGATACTGATTTTTTTGTTTACCATGAGGCCTTGTACATACATATCAGAACCAGCTCAAGCAGGTTAACTTCAGTACACAGAGCTGCCAGGAGACTTGCTGTGACTAAACCCAGAAGATTGTGCTCTAAGGACTTCTTTTGACCCCGTAATGATGGCGGAAGATTACTTTGGCCTCTTTCTTTGTCCCAGCCTTGTTACTGTAGAGCACATAAGATAATTCTTTGCTACAGGTTACAGTTTCAGACTATTTGAAAAACAGGAGTCTATTTTTAGGCAATAGATTTGCCTAGGGAAGTTGTGGAATCTCCATCTCTGAATGGTTTTAATAGCAGGTTAGACAAATCATTTAGGCAAAGCAATCTTGCCTTGAGGCACGCAGATTCTCCCAGCTCTATTTTCCATGACTCCGTATATTATAAAGAGAGAGGAAGAAAAGAAACTTAAGCATGAATTGGCAATACTTGCATCTTTTTTGTAGCAGGCAAACAGTACTGCTTGGGGGCAGATGGTGAGAAAGGAAATAGGAGAGGAGCTGAAGAGGAAGTGAGGCACCAGAGAAAAAGAACTGAGGAAGAATGGGTGAAAATCATATTCTTGACTAAAATTTGGAAGTAAAGCAGTGGTGCTTCTCCCCACAACTAAGAGACTCAGCAAAGCCAGGATTTAATGAACACTGAATTTTAACACACTGATTCAAGAAACTGTTTAGAACCCTCTCCTTTGAGCCAGCCACCTCCATGGAAGAGCGAGTGAAGAGCTAATGTTGGGTTGGCGCAGTCAGTGTACCTTTAACAGGTAATTCATACGCACACTGAGAATTTATGTTCCCTCCTCCATCCCCGATTCAGTTCACTTAAGCTTTTTATTGACGTTGAATTTCAGTAAAACCATAGCTACAAAAACAGCTGCAATACCTGTGTCCTCCTATTTCTGTATACACCTGTCTGCTATGTCTAATACTTAGCTTTTGGGATATGATCGTTTTTTTCAGATCTGTGTCTGTGCAGCCCTTGGGACAAATGGGAGGGGAGCCCAGCAGAGGGCCGATCATGACATGAAAGTTGTACAAACAGTTCCTTTTTTAGCGGGTAGTATTCACCTTGATTTGCAGTTCTTTATAAGATACTCTTGGAGCCTGATCTAGGGAGACACTTATATTTTCCAGGTCACAAGTAGAGCAAAAATGGGAGTGGGATTTGGAGCCAGGAATTTCTCAGTCTGCTCTGATCATGCTGGGGGGTGCAGAGATGGGACTCTGGTTTAGCTGCTTTGTCTTCCTCCAGCTTTGGCCACATTGTCTGAGCTGCCTTTGGTGCTGGCTTTACCAGCAGTCTCCTGTTAGAATCATAGAATCATAGAATCATAGAATGTTTTGGGTTGGAAGGGACCACTAGAGGTCATCGAGTCCAACCCCCCTGCAGTCAGCAGGGACACCGCCAACTAGATCAGGTTGCTCAGAGCCCCATCCAACCTGGCCTTGAATGTTTCCAGGGATGGGGCCTCCACTACCTCTCTGGGCAACCTGTTCCAGTGGTTTACCACCCTCATTGTAAAGAATTTTTTCCTTATATCTAGCCTAAACCTACCCCGATTTAGTTTAAAACCATTACCCCTTGTCCTAACGCAGCTGGCCCTACTAAAAAGGTTTTCCCCCTCTTTCCTATAGGCCCCCTTTAGGTACTGAAAGGCCGCAATCAGGTCTCCCCGCAGCCTTCTTTTCTCTAGACTGAACAAGCCCAACTCTCTCAGCCTGTCCTCATAGGAGAGGTGCTCCAGCCCTCGGATCATTTTAGTAGCCCTCTTCTGGACCCGCTCCAACACTTCCATGTCCTTCTTGTGCTGAGGGCTCCAGAGCTGGACGCAGTACTCTAGGTGAGGTCTCACCAGAGCTGAGTAGAGGGGCAGAATTACCTCCCTCGACCTGCTGGCCACGCTCCTCCTGATGCAGCCCAGAGTACGGTTGGCCTTCTGGGCTGCCAGGGCACATTGCCGGCTCATGTCCAGCTTTTTATCCACCAGCACCCCCAAGTCCCTCTCGGCAGGGCTGCTCTCAATCCTTTCTCCCCCCAGGCTGTATTGATACTGGGGGTTACCCCATCCCAGGTGCAGGACCTTGCACTTGGCCTTGTTGAACCTCATGAGGTTCACACAGGCCCACCTCTCCAGCCTGTCCAGGTCCCTCTGGATGACATCCCGGCCTTCTGGTGTGTCAACCGCACCACTCAGCTTGGTGTCATCTGCAAACTTGCTGAGGGTGCACTCTATCTCACTGTCCAAGTCATTGATGAAGATGTTGAACAGCACCGGTCCTAGTACGGACCCCTGAGGGGGTTCTGTCTCACCGTGTCGGCAGACCCTGCTGCACTAAATTCAGAGCTGGATTCTTCAGACAGCAGCATAGCAGCCCTCAGCAGTATTGCAAAGGAGCACATGTGTAAGGGAAAAGAATTCCCCAGGCAAACCAGGGTTTGCATGCTCTGCCAGGTCAATTACAAGCTTTTGCAGCCACAGAGGAAACGGTTCTTTCTCCCTTTTATTAAGATGGCTGCTCCATGCCATTGTGGATTGAAAAAGCTACTTGGCTGCCCTTGGATCCCAGCTGACCTCCAGCCACAAGCTTAGACCTTTACCAGAAAGGAGGGGGAACCATCAATCTCTAAATGAAGACATTGTCCTGTTTATCTCCTTGTTGCCAGTGGTGCGTGAAGCTATAGAAAGGAAAAGAGCAATTCCAAGATGGCTGTGGGTGAAGGAATATGTCCCAGCCTTGATGAGGCTTTTATTCTGTCTGGTGCTGCACAAACTGCTCTGTCAGCAAGAGATGTGTCTATACATTAGGCATGAATTTTCTGGAAAAGACTAAGACTTCCTCCCATCTCCTCCTGCCAGCACCACTCTGTAGCACACCACTCCAGCCCAAGTGTCACAGCACCATGTGTCTGGAGGTTCTACCAGTTTCTTTCCTTGTCTGGACTTGGATTAACCTGGTGCTACACATCTAGAGAGTCAATTCAGAGAAGGTTTTGACAGATATGGGCAGGGAACAGGTGTCAGTCACTGGGACTTACTGAAGGAAGGAGGAGATAGGACATTCACAGGTACCTGACCCAGGATAACGAAGGTGTCCCCTTAAGAAAGAAGCCATAGATTACATGGCCTGGTCTTCTGCTTCGTTGTCTGCAATGATCAAAAAAAGCCTGGTGGAATGGTCTGCATGGAAGGGCTTTGAGATGGAGACCAGGAGGAACTGCCTAGAGCAAGGTCTGAATTGACAGCAAGACTGAAAATCTTGCACCAATGAAGTCTATGGCAAAGCTCCAACTGATCTCACTGAGGGCTGGGCGTTATTTTTGGTCTTTCCTTGTCCCTGGAAAAAAAGATATTCGTCTAATGAAAGACATGTTATCACCCCCATCTACTGGGGATTCAGTGCCAGCATTTTGGAGAACCAGCTCATCCCAGAGAATTATCTTCTATCTTGTTGGAACTCTTGACCCAGATGTATAGGTTTTCTGTCTGTGAAGGCTAAAGGATGGGCTTATTGCACCATGTTCTGAGAAAATAATACAAGAGGGTTCCACTGATGTCAAGAAGAAAGTGATGGTTTATTAGGAAAATGCAGCCTGGAGGTATCACAGACAAAGCTACCATTCAAGCCAGGTGTTCACAGACTGACTTTCTTGTTACCTTCTCCATATCTTTTCCCCTGTGCTCCAACCCACACTTCACCTGCAAAGCTTCACACCGATTGCTCCGTCTTTCCTTTTTAGCTGCTATCATTGTGCTTTGTGCAAGTATTTGCTTATGTACAAGAGTAATCATTACCAGCACCAGGTCTAGAAGATGGAGACAAGCCCAGTCAATAGCCTTGTTGTGAATGTTTCAGCTTCAAATGTCTTGGATTTTTTTTTAACCATCTCGTAGTGGCTGTCTGCTTTGTCACTGTAGGCAAAGAATTTGTTTCCATCCAGTTCCTGCCTTCACAGCTTTGATTAGCATCCTGGTCTCTTGTACCTCATCATCCATCATTTCTTGTATCTGACTCCTCCATCTGCTTAAAAACTCTTGGTGTCTTCCTGATTTTGGCCTTGGCTACAAGTTGTTTCTTTTTGTGTGTATATTTTCATCTTTGTCTCTATCTTCCTGTAATTTCTCCTGACTTTGGTGCCTTCGTTGCAGCAGCTTGTCCGTTTAGCTTGGCACTCTCTTAAATGGGTGGTGTACCCATGTCCCTTCAGGCTGGGTCAGCCTGCTCTTCGTGGGATGCAGAATGCCTGCTCTCTGGCTCAGTGGTCCTTGAGGTAGCAGATCACTTGGTCCTCATGAAAGTGCACTGCAAGGTTGGACCGTATAATTTTTTATGATTATGTATCATCAGAAAAAGAGCTCTATATTTCTGTCACTTCTGACCTTCCTGAATTTGAGAATACTTGGGGGAAGATATCGTGGGCGCAAATTCCTTTTTGCTGTCAAATTGCATACTTTCTGCCAACGCGTACTATCACTCACTGTCCAAGCAAAGTGAATCATACCTTGTAAAATGCCCCTTCAGTTTCTAATTAGCACATTCTGGCTGAGCAGCTTCAAGATTTTCAATGTATCTTGTAGAAAACAACTTAGCATTAATAAGGCAGACACTGTATCTGGGGATCAAAGCTGCAAGAAAGGGCCTCCACTTTGCCAACTGCTAAGTAACATGACCTTAAGAGGGGAATAAACTGTTGTGATAGGTTCTGTGATAATGTGGCTGTTTTGGGCTAGCCAAAGTGTAATTTATTACACAAAGTGTAATTTATAGTTTTGCTTGGATGTGATGCTTTTTGTTCCTCCATACAGAAGTTTAACATGCTGCTCAGGCCACCTTCTCCCCACTAGGTACAACTACTTCCATTGACAGATGTGTTTCACCACAGCTCCACAGCTGCATACATTCATCATCAGCAAAGGAGAATTCTGCAGCAAACTACTTGTCTCCTGCTGGCATCAGCTGCTGAGGCACATGAGCCTTGTATCTCCTCTACGCACAAAAAACTTCTATCAACACAAAGGTGTTTCACACCCTTGCATGACTGTGGCATTGCTTGGCTCCTGTGGAAAGTATTTAGGCATTGCTGAAGATGTTACTGTGGTCCACTGAAATCTTACAGACTTTCACCCTGGAACTGTCACTGACATAGGAGGTTACATGACACAGACCCACTCCAAGTTAGACTGATGGGGTGGGTAGCTGCCTCTGCTGCCAATGGTGGTTGAACACAATCACAAGCCAGGAATTTTCTCTCATGGTGTTGCCTCCTCACTCAATGGCCTTTTCTTCAAATCATCGCTTTTGAGAAGAGCAGTACATTTATTAGGCAGTTATTCCATTCATCGCCCATCTGTTCTTCCTCATGATGAGCAGGGATGTTCCTTACTGCACGAAAACATAGGCTTGGCTTTTAGGACATCAGTCTAAGCCCAATATAATAAAGAGTCCTTTTTTTCCTCCACTATTCCAGGCTCGTGTTGAAATGCAATTCGCGTTGGAGGACAACATCTGAAGCAAGCATTCCCCAGTGAGTATTTTCAAAGAGGCTTGGATGTAGTCCTTGAAAGACAGCAGTGGTTGCTCCAGGGCCTTCCAGCCTCTGTACTGGAACTGCTCTACACACACAACAACCAAGTCTAGAAATGTGGGGTTAATTGAGCATGTTGGTTTCCATATGTCCACAACATGGAGGAAACCAGTGTCTGTCAAAATCGTGACGCTGGAGAGCTTGCATGTATTAAGCCCCTGTCATTACAGACATGAGCTTTTTACTCCAGTGTCACTCTAAGGCTCCAGCAGCTGCCAATTTCCATTTGGGCAGGTCTGTCTATTGCTTTCCACTGCTATTTCATCTCCAGTCCTGCCCGTGGGAGGGATGAGTAAGTGATGGGGAGGAGGTGGGCAGCGACGGCTCTGACAGAGACATGTTTACGCTGGACTTTCATGGTGTTCCTCTGTATCTGAACAGTCCATCTCCCCTGCGTAGTGAGGGCTGCACAAAGCGTCTCTGTGTGTTTGGAGGGAAAGGCTGAGTTGTGTCGATATTGCCACTGGGTCATCATGTGCGATTGAGAGGCTCTGATGTAGTCATTCTTTTCTACCATCCTCACTGACTCAGATCTCCTTGCTTGCCTCTGATGGGGTTGAGCTATCTTGGCCCAGCTGTGTCCCAGGAACCATCTGCAGGCCTGAATCTCCTCTTCTTCTGCTAGTACTTCAGCACCTCCATGGTATTGTCCATGTTATGACAGAGCACTGGCTCTAAATTCGAAGAAATTCCTCTGTTGGAATTATCTCCTCTCAGCATGGCTAGGCAAATTGCTTCTTGTGGCACCCACTGGGATCCAGAAAGGGAAAAAGCAGTGGTGCTGACACCCACTTTTCCAGATATACAAAAAAGGATCGAAACACTCTGTCCCCAAGTTTTTAAACTGTGGAAATGTTGTAATTTTTTTTTTCCCCAGAGAAAAGAGCTCCTTCTCTTTCAAAGGGATTTTTTGCAAGTTTACACATTTCATTTTGACTTTACCACACTGTTCATTGCACTTGGTGTGTATTAATGAAAAAACTGAGAAGATAAAAGTGAACATTCTTTGAAACATTTAGATTACCCTGTTCAAAAGAGCTT
This sequence comes from Egretta garzetta, assembly GCF_000687185.1. Classification (NCBI taxonomy): domain Eukaryota; kingdom Metazoa; phylum Chordata; class Aves; order Pelecaniformes; family Ardeidae; genus Egretta; species Egretta garzetta. The sequence goes on from NW_009259969.1 coordinate 654,738, forward strand.
TTCATTTTGATTTTTCTGGCTTTTCTTATGCTTTAAAGCACTCAAGAATGACACAAGTTGGCCTATTTCAGAACAGATAAAATATTTCATTGATACAAAGTATGTTTTCCCACATTTTGCAGAGAAACCTGCATGTGGTTCTCCTTCTTCTTTCCTCTATTGTTTTTCTGTTTCTCAGAACCTCCAGGAAATAAGGAAATCCCCAGAGTTCCCCAGAGCTTTTGCTGCTGACACACACATGTTTACTAGATTGCGGTGTATTTCAAGCTCCAATTGAAAACTGCCTCTTTTTTGAACACTTAGTGGATGCTCTCCAGCCCACATCACGGCTTCTTCCCCATCTCTCCCACCCCAACCCGCCTCCATCTGGCCTCTGCTGCTGTTGCCACTCTGAAAGGGAGCTGCCCAAATGGCAGATTTTCTGTCCTTTCTCCACGTTGCTGCTTGGAGCTATGCTCCAGCAAGGCTGCTGCTGGAGAAAGTTCCCAGTCCTTTTGGTTTCTTGTCTTTACCCACAATGGAGGGTGGAAAGTATCTTGTATTATGTTCAACAGGGTGTGGGGGAATGAAGGAAAGAAAGCAGTCACTTCTGGTCACAAGGGATCATCTGATTTGCCAAAAACAACCAGCTCAGCCGGGATTCCCATTCCAAGCTGTATGTGATGACTCAGAAAATTGAGTAGATAATGAGCTGTTTATGAGCAGGTCCTGTTTGTTTACTTTGCTGCAGAGCTGTGAATGGTCTGTTCATGAGAAGCATCCTGGACTCTGACCTTGTAGAGGGAACCTGCATGAGATGAGCAGAGAAGAACCAAACTTCCGCCTCAGCAAAGGAAAACACACTGCTTTCTGAAAAGGCCACCTGAGAGTTGACCATCCCACAAAGCCACACAGAGGACATTTGCTGCACGGCAGTCAAATGAGCACACGTTCTTGTTGCTAGGTCTCTGCACTAGGAGAAGACTACATGGAACACCACCAGCCCTAACACATCAACTTGCCCAACACTGAGCTTGATGAAAGTCAGAGCAGATGTTTTCCTCGAAGCCAGATTTCTAGCTAGAGTGAAAGAAAAAGAACGTTTTTCCTTTCCTCCTCTGTGCTGGCATCTCGACAGACAGCAGCCAAAGCAAGCTGAAAGTCATGCTGCAGTTCTGGGAAATGGAAATACTTCCTACATGAGATGTTGGAAGAGGCTACTCTGTCCTAACACAGCGTATAGGAGTCTTCTCATCTAATCCCAGTTTGAAATACACCTTGTTCTTCAGGCAAATATCCAGACTTGAACTAAGCCTTCCCAATGATGTAGATACCATCCCCAGCCCTTAAATATTCTTCTTCTGCTGTGAAAAAAATTACATCTTCTCTTTTAAATTATTCCCTATTATCTCCTCATTATACCTTGTCATACTCGTGGCTACTTGACTGAAAAGTCCTCCATTACCACATTAGCATATGGTGTTTACTGCCACAAAATACCAGAAAGGACAGCACTCAGCAGGATTCAAACATGGGAAATACAGCAATGCTTCTCAAATTCCAGGGAGCTCTTTCCATGGAGGGGCACAGTTCATCTCCCCCAAAAGCTGGAGTCAGGGGAGTTCTGGCTTTTTCAGAGGCTAATTCTGCAAAATGAATGTTCATCATTCATTGCTGGAAAGAAGGGAAGGAGAATTGTTTGCCTTTTATAAAAAGAGAAAAGAAATGTTGGCAGATCTCAGAGTTTCAACATTGTTTGTGAGATTCTGCAGAAACGTTTAGAGTGTTTTGCTCTTTGTTTGGGGTGTTGGGGAAAGGAGGAGGAGAAAGGAACCAGCAGTAAAACAGATAGAGAAAAAAAGAAAACAAAAAAAAAGAATTCTGGAGGAAATTTAAGTGAGGTTGGTTTAGTGGCAAAGCAAGGGGGCTGTTTTTGAAGATTCAGGGTTCTGTTTTATACCTGTGAGAGCTGATGAAACAGAGTCCAATCCTGAAATATTCTTGAACTGATTATTGAATGTATATAATAAAAGAGTGGATTTACAAGAAGTTTTCTATTAATTATCAAGTTCCCAGGTGATGCCTAAATGTACACCCACAACTACTTGCAGTCAATATGTTTTACAATCATTTCTTTTTGGTTTTTTTTTATGCTGTAAGATTTGCATGTGCAAAAAAAAAATCCAAGTGTGCAAGCTTTGTTTGCACAGGCAATGTAGGGAATATATAACCTTGCTAAGTGTTTTGCTATTTGATTTTGCATGTGGAACTCCAGGCACTCCAATCCATACACCAGGCATGCCAATCGCTGAGGAATTGCAGGAAAACATCAGACAAACCATATTCCTGCCACAGAACCAGCAATTGGCATTTTTTAACCCATTAAATTTTGCTCTTTTATCATGATGGGAATGATCTATTCCTCTGCTTTTCCTGTGAATAATCTCTAAGATCATACATTTATGGATGCTTCCTTGTATAACACGGAAATGCAAGACATTAGTTTATGTTAAAATATAGAACATGGATTGACTATTGCTCACAATGCAATATTCCATGGTTTTGCAAACACTGTTTTTGTAAATTAATTGATAGGTCCTTGGAGGTGGACCAAAGCCAAACAATTTGGACACTGGCTTGAACCCACTGAGAGGCAGATCTGAGATATTTATTTGTTCTACTACAGGGAAGCAGCTTGAGTACAAACTGCAGTACAGGGTATAGGCTCTAGTGTCTGTAGGTAATGAATCACATCCACACACACACAAACAGTGCTATGGGAACAAAACCTGGCAGCCATGACAACAAAAACATAAGCCCTTGTTACCCAAACTGAAACAGTAATTCTATTAGCTGTGCGCAGAAAGCCTTTCTCTTCTCCAGGGCTGACCACAAGAGGAGAAAATGAACACTTTCATCATGCTGGGTAAATCACAGCAGTACAAGAACATCCCCAGGAAACAGCGTTTTGGGGTTTTCCTAGCATAAGAGAAGTTGGTGATAATCATAAGCTGGTAATCACAACAATGACAGAATGGCAAGCAGTCAGGAATTCCTCTCTCATAGAAAGCATTGGCACAAAAGCTATTCCAAGATCTCTAGGTAAACCAAGATGTTTCCTATCTGATTCATGGCTCTTTCTGACAATAACCATAGTGGAACAAAACAGTTGCTAGGAAAGGTGAAAATCCATCACTTAAATTCTTTACATTTTGAGCCCTCTATCTTTCAAGAAGAGATATTTTAGCTTGACTGAAAGACTGGGTGAAGTTCTTCAGTGAAGGAAATGCAGTAAGTTTGGACAGTTCCTGGTCAGCA
>NW_009259969.1:658577-694305 GCF_000687185.1 Egretta garzetta
CAGCAGGAAATACAACTTTAGCATGAAGGATCTTAAGAACAAATGCAAAAAGCTGATTTTTCTTAATATTTGCATTCCAGTAATACCTACAGGTTCATACTAGCACAGCACCAGAATGTTAAATGAAATATAAACACAAATCAGAACATAATCTTTGTACCAAATCAGGTACCATCTACATAGGCTATGGCAGGACAACCTAGTTCATGTGCCACCAGGAGCTTCTTTAATGCTTTGCCACATTCTGATCTAAATTCCTGGCCTGGAGTGATGCTTTTCAACAAAGTCAAATCTCTCCCTATAGATCACTGGCATTATGGATCAGTTATGTCAACATCCCGCTACCAAAGCTCACAATGAGAAGGTGCAAGTGACCTCGAAGCAACTCAGCTTTGACTCATAAAAGACAAACAGACAAACAAATAAAAGGAAAAGTGTATGAATATACTCCATGATTTCTTCTAAGCCTCTTAACCTTTGAAGGGTTATAACAGTAACAAAGCAGGTGGATAACCTGACATATACAAAGGAGCTTATTAGAGGGTGTTGCATTTGTTATTCAGCAGAACCCACATGATTCTGTGGTTTAGAAGATGAAGCAAGAAAGGGCTCAGTACAAAGCTGGTGTGGATCATTGAATCACAGATGTGGTCACACAACAATCACTTGACTCTAGAGTTTTTGTGCCATTGTCATGCTTAGCTGGGGAGTTGGGATAATAGTACCAGAGACTTCTGTCAAAAGGAAAAGAAAGAAAAAAAGAAGAAGGACGTCCCACAGATACTTCATCTGTCTGGACTTTTTTTCTGGGTTAGATAAGATTGAAACAAGAGAGGAAAAAAGAAAAAGAAAAAGAAAAAAGAGAGAGAGGAAAAAAAATTAATAACTATTTTCAGTCAAGTGAGATCTGCTTGGTGTGACCAACCTCCCCCAAGGGAGAAGGGCAAGACTCTTACAGTGACACGGGATGAGTCACAGATAACTTCACCCTTGTGTTGCCCCAGGCAACTCCCACAACTTCAACAAAAAACTGTGGAGGGAAGAAAATAAAACGTTGCTTCAACTGTGGGGTAGCTCATTTGCAGGGAGCATTGTATTTCAAAACTTAGCCTGAGGTCTGGTTTTAGCCTCCTTTCCTGGAGAAACAAGGACAAGCATGCCATCTTGGTTTGTGCATGCATTCAGTCTGTTTGTCTTTCTGTACTGGCCATTTTCAATCCCTTTTTGCAAAGGCTTCCACTTTCCACAGGGTTTGTGGAGCTGGTGAGGGATAGAGACACTACAATTCTACAGGAAAAGCTGTGTTATGAGCTTTAGGCCTCCCCAAAATTGCTGCTGGATAACCAGCCCTGGAAAAACAAGCTTCCTTCATTCCTCTCATTGAAGGGCGTGATGAGATAGAAGGCACAGCTTGATCTCTCGTGCAGTGCAACTGCATGGAGAACTGAACATGCCCATGGTCTCATTCATCTCCAACCCCAGATTCCCTGGCAGAGGTGCCCTGCTTGACACAGAAGACAAGTATCCTACAGCGCAGAACCAACCTAGGGGATCTTTGCTAGGAAGAGTGCTAGCTAGCTTTCAAGATGCAGCTGAATAGGAAAGTACAAAAGAGGGCTCTTCTGCACAGCTTTGAGGTCTTAAAGGAAGCCACGAAATAGGACCAGAGCAGAAAGCCCTCCTGCAACTCGAATAACCTCCTCCTGGCATTAGCACACGTCCCCCTGCTTTGTGTGAGAAGCCATGCTCTGTGCTAGCCACCGGGTACAGCATCACCCACATTCATGCTCTAGCATTCAAGAATGATTAAATATATTCCATGAAAGGCAAAACTAAAAGAGAAGCCAGTGAAACAGTAGGGATAAATAGATGCATTTCTGATCTCACCCAGCAGTGCATCTGCAAACTATCCTCCTTCTAATTTTTGTTCTGACTTTTTCACCCGCTGTTCCTTCTCGCTTGGACTCCTTTAAAGCTGCTGTAGAAGGAAACATTTCATTAATGCTAAAATCAGTGGGATTTAAGTTAACTTAGTGCTGAACGTCAAAAGCTTTAGGATCCCGTTTCCCAACAGAAATGCTTCACAGAATATGAGCCCATCATGCCTGAAAATGGACTTAGATTTCCAAGTCACCTAAGCACACTTTGAAAATGTTACTTTCCAACACACTGGGGATTTGCCACCATTGCACACAGCTGCCCCATCCACTTCCCGAGAGCTGGCCCACCAGGATCCTTTAACCACCAATTTCATACCCACAGCATGCCCTGGGTTTATGGAAGTTGCTCCAGTGAAAAGTCCAGCTTCTGCTGGGGCTTGCGCTCAGAGTTCAGAGTGGTGCAGCTGCAGAGCTGGCTGGTCACGCTCTTTGAAATCCCCCGTGTCCCGAACTGCATCGTACCCTGCAGCTGGTCCCTGCCTCAGAGAAGCAAGAAAAACATGTCCTTAGCTCAGTACCTTGAACACAAGCACCATAAATCTTGGCAAGACTTCGACCTGAATTTTTTTACATAAACTCAGCTTGGCTGCTGACTCGTGCACCTCTCTCATCAACCCTGGGTGCACTCCGAGCTCACTGTGATGCCCTGTATTGGGAAAGGCCACGGCTCCGGCTGCTGGCAGCACACAGAGGAGATCACTGAAAATAAACAGAAAGCAAGCAGCTTGGTTTTCATAACCTCGGTTAAACACAGGGGGTGAAGGATCCGAAGCGGCAAAGTCATGTGAGTTCAAGAAAGGAGAAGGGTAACCTCTGAGGGGCTCTTTTCTTTGGCAGCCAGAGAGGAGGATGGCGCACAGAGGAGGGGGGAAGGAAAAATTATGGAAATTTTTGGCCCTCTGTGCACAGCAAGTCTGTCTTTATCCCCTTCTGGGTCTGTTACAACAGAGTTGACATTCATCATTGATATCGACGAAACCACTGTCCTGGGCTCACGTGACAAAATGGTGTATCATAGCTCACCCCTACCCACAGAGCAGAGACAAATTAAAATTGAACTTATCCCATGTGCCAGCTCACTTCTTCTTGCCTGCAGAGGCCTCAAAGTACCCTCTTTACTCTCTCCACCTGAAGCATTATTTAGCTTGTTTCTATTTGTGGTGTCAGGGAGAGATTTCCCCTCCCTGTGTCATGCAGGGATGGTGGGATGTCTGCCCTCCTCCAATGCCTGTGGCAGGGGGGGAGGAGCAGCCGGTTACTGCAGCCTGTAGTAGACAGTCTATGCGGGGGGTACGCTCCTTTGGGCAGAGGTGGAACATAGCTAGGTCCTGCTGTTGGGACCACCGTGCCTGCTGGGCAAAGAGAAAACCTCCATAAGTCACAGGAGGAAGCTGGGCCCCTCCAGAGTTTTTGGGTAGTGATGGGAGAAAGCACTGGACTAAAAGGGGGTGGGAAGAATCTGATTTGAGACCTAGATCTTCCCACAACTCGGAAAGCAATACATTAACTAAACCCACACCTGTGACCAAGGACCTGCCTCCAAGTTACAGCAGTCCTGAAAAGTCCCCAGCATGCATTTGAATGGTTCTTAGATAGTATATGTCAATACATGCAATATATCAATAAGATTATTTTCATGGAGTAAATCAAATAAATACCCAGACTGGAAGCCTAGATGTAGATTTTAGTAGTTCCTCTCCAACTTATTGTGCTTTTTTTAGCCCAGAGGTAAATGCAGGCTACCAATACTGATAATGCTGAGAATCTGTGTCTTTCAGGATCCTGTCCATAGCCTGATGACTCTTCCAATGTTAGCAACAATAGGGAAGGAACCTATGAAGAGGGTGTCTCCCAAGATTGAGAGGTAAATGCAGGCTACCAATACTGTTAATGCTGAGAATCTGTGTGTCTTTCAGGATCCTGTCCATAGCCTGGTGACTCTTCCAATGTTAGCAACAATAGAGAAGGAACCTATGAAGAGGGTGTCTCCCAAGATTCGGGGAATACATTTTCTATCCACAAGCATATTTTTTTTGTGCTGTTTCATTCTGTCTCCTTATTCCTACTAGAACTTAGCATCACAAAAATGCAGTAAAATTTTTTCAGATCACAAGAGCAATTCAGGTTGTGTTGAGGCAAAGTTTTGGATTGAGGTCTAGATATAGTTACTGTTTTGCTGAACATCTCATTTTATCCAAGCATAGAAGGAGCTGTTTGGCCACTTGTGTGTGACTTTACTTACTTGTGGACTAAGTCTGAAGACCTGAGTCTGGGTCTAAGTTCTCTGTTGTGACTATGACATTTGATTGTTTGTAGAGAAGGGCAAAATTTTGGGACCTGGCAGCCTGAATTACACATTAGTCCTCTGAACTTATCTACCACAGTGACTGTCATACCTTAGCAAGAACTTGTTATAGTTGATTGTAGACATTGCACAAAATAGAGGTGGAGGTGACTTTCTTCAGTGCCATCAACTCTGTCTGCCTGCCCACAGACAAAACCTGTCCTCCCCCTGTCATTCCTGAGACATGCTGTGTCCAACCTCTCTTTAAAAATGTCCAATGAAGTCCAAATCTCAGGCTATTCTAGGGCTCCATTATCTTTCCTATTAGGAAGAGGGTTTTTTCATGATATCTAACCTACATGTCCCTTGCTATACTTTAAGCCTTGTCCTCTGCACCCTCGACATAAAGAACAAATTGTTCTCTTCCCCTTCATCTATCTTCTATGTATTTAATGACTGTTATCATACTCCTTCTCAGTCTGATCAGCTCCAGACTAAACAATCCCCCTATTTCAATCTCTCCTCGTTAGTCATGTTCTCTGGACTTCTGATCATCCTTGTTGGTCTCTTCTGGACATTGTCCAACCAGTTCCATCCTTCTTGAAGCATGGTGCCCAAAATTGGAGAGAAGAAACTACAGCAGAGAAATCACATGCCATTTCATGCAGATGGTACTCCCTCTCCAGTTCATATATTCCATTATGGTGTTTGCTTTTCTCATGGCAATCTTAACTCTTCTGACTTCTCTTCAGCTTGAGATTTGCGATTACCCCAGATCCTTCTCTGCTGGTTATTTCACATCCCATATTTGTACATCTGATTGTTCTTGCCTATGTATAGAACTGTGTATCTTATGTCTGTTTTTACTGAATTTCATCCTTTCACCTCCCAAACTCCCAGGTTATTCTTACACGTATATTTGATAATTCCAAAGTTCAAGACTGTCTTCTTTTGTGCTTGCAGCTCTTTTCAAATTTATGCCATCTGCTAATTTAAATAGCATAGTCTCCATTAATTCCATCTAGGTGATTAATAAAAATCCTGAATAGTAACAGATCCAGAGAATATCACTGCAGAATCTTACCAACTGTGTTCCTGCAATATGATGATGATCTGAACCCAGCTTGTTGATATCTGAATTTGGACAGGAACCTACAGCTACACACTGATTCTCAGCATGCTTCCGCACCTGAAGTTCTTCCTGACATTGGGATGAACTGAAGGAAGCTCAAAAGTGCCAAAGATCAAGCTACCAGTATCATTGCCAATCAAGATATGCATGCTCTGTATTCTTAGATATGAGTTTATTCTGTGTCATTGTACTTCATCTTTGTAACACAATAACACAACAGAAGGCAGGCTGCACACTGGTGCAAGTTCTATACATAAACTAAAATGCCTTAAGTAAACCCTGATGAAAGTAAGGTAGCAGATTGTTAACCTTTGGGGAGGACATCAACCAACTCCTAGTGTCTAAAGTACTTGTTCAGTATGTCCTGATGAATTCAGCCTTTGCTTTCTTCTCCTGTAGTTGGTCCAATTTCAGAAAATGTAGCCTTTACTCACAACTGTTCCCTGAAGAGTTTTGAAATTTGTCGATATCTTGCTATTGCACTCCTGTTGTGTACACCATTTTACTTTCCCATAGATGGAAAGGTTTCTTCTGCTTCATTCATAGGGCATCTGATCAGAAACCTTTTCTGTCCCATTTGGGATATGAAGAGTGGTTCCCCACAACATTTTTTCAAGACTCTCAAACTGAGACTTCACAAGCTAGACTTTCATGTTCATGACTGATCGTCGTAACTGAGTGTTCTTCAGCTGTCATTTCATCTGTGAATGTTCATGTCACAAGATGCTGTCTAGGGACAGGTCTGGACACATGCTCCACCTGTTAAACAGGAAAATGAGAAATAGTCACTCAGAGAGATCCTCACTGGCAACATGGCCCATGTGTGTGTTTTTATTCAGAGTAGCTTTTTCCTAAGCCCTAGAGAGACCCAGGACCCGTTTGTGTAAACACAGATGGAGAAAGCTGAGATGCCTGGGAAATGGAGCCCTTTCAAATTCAAGCAAATCTTGATGAACTCCCGTTTTGCGGGATTTTACCAGTAAACTCTGAGTCAGGAGCACGGTGAGACATCACCTTCCTCTTATGTCTGTGAGTCCAGCCACGAGCAGTCTCCATGGCTTAGTCCCTGAGGTGAAAAGTCTTGCAATCTGCCTCAATTTAAATTTTTTTCTTTTCCTCCCACAACTCCTCCTTCTGGAAATCACTTATCGTTACCTCGGGATTGTTGCCAGATTCCCTTCTGGCATCATTTCTCTCTCTCTTTTCTGCAGTCTTTGCTTATAAGGTACCTTAATCACTTCCCATGTCAACTACCACAAAGCTCTTTTTTTATAGCTCTCGTAAATACTTACAGTCTTTATATATATTTCCTCTCCAAACTTCAAGGGATGCAGATCGCTGCTTAGAACTGAAAATGTGAAAAGGAGGGAAGCCTAATTCAGATTTCCACATGACCCAGCATGGCAAAGTTTCCTGCAAACTGAGATGAGATTGGCTCGTTGCAATAGGATGCAAAAAAGGATGGTTTGCAGCCTTGGCTCTGTGTTGCCTCCCCACTCCCAGATATCTCATTCTGCTCAATAATCAATCCTATCCCAAAGCATAAGTCCATCAGATATACCCAGAAATCAGGCTTTACTTCTTTTCTTTTTAAGTCTGAACAGTCTGGTGATAATTTTGTTACTCACTAAAACAGAGGTTTTCGACTGTTTTCAAACTGCTATATCTTTCCCTGTACGGCACTTTTAATCGTCCTGGAAATCAGATGATTTGTCTTCTTTTTGTTTAATAGCCTCCTAGAAGAAGTAGTGCACAGACCCCACAGATCCAGGTACTGCAGGTCGAAACCCACCAGCTAGATTTCTTAGTGACATCTGCTGTATCTTATATGGGATACAGGTTAGAGTTTCAGGCTAAAGGAAAAATAATTTCTCCTTCACCTGGTTTGAAAAGCAGAACTCTGTTTTCTTTTTCTCCCTCTTTGGGCTTTATATCAGCTGTCTGTAGGGTGTTTCAAAAGTAATTGTCTTGTCTCAGCACAGTAAACGCACAAGCTATTCCCATAACACTGACGATACAAAGCAATCAGGCCAGCCAAGATATTTGTGCTTCAGTGTTCCAAATACACTCTTGACTGCCTTCAAGCAACAATAATTTTATAGGGTTTTCCTTCCTGAAAAATTGTTCAGTGATGACCTAGAAGTGAAAAGTTCCCTGTCTCATTACCATTTCCATCCAATTCCACATGAAATTTACTTAAAAAGCTGGCTTTGACTAAGCCAAGAGCCAAATATAAGAGCTACAAGGCCCTGATTAAGAAAGCACTTAATCACTTTCTGTGCTTTGAGTTGGACAGATGCTTTCCCCCGTCCAGGACCGTATCGGTAGCTGGGGGAGGACTGGGGAAAAGAGCTTGGCTTAAAGCCTATGAGAATTCACAACCCAGAGATACAGCTGCAGGACCTTACTGAAAGGACTGGTATTCTAGGACTATCAGCTGTCTCTCATTTTGCTCAGGACTTTCCAGGATACTTGCTCAAAAAAACTCAGTGTCTTGGGTTGCATCTGAAAACAGAAGCCACAGAAAGCCATGGGAATCGTCCTGGGAGCACCTACCTTTCATGGAAAACGGAGTGGGGCCCAGAACAGCTTCTGCATAGATTAGATTGCCCTTACTAAATATAGGAAGCCCTTTAGTCCTCCATCAGTCTTGATAAAGCTTTATTTTTAAGCGTATGTTTTGTTTGACCTTGAGGTTTAAAAAAAAAAAAGGAATGAAAGAAAGAAAGAAAAAGAAGAGGGAGCAAAAAAAGCCTCCTTGACACAATTCCAAGTAACACTGAAGATAAAGCTGTGCTGTGGTTAGTTGGGATTCAGTGAGTGAGAGGTTTTATACAGTCTCACAGTGTCCCATCTGCATTGTTCAAGTCATTATTTCTTGGCTCCAAAGCGATGTCGAGCAACACTTCATCCCAAACGTGTCTAGTTCTGGTCCACAAGGTATCCCTTCTCCTTTCTCTGGCTTCCCAATGTATTTTCTCTGTTCTTCCTAACCTCCACAGCTATGGACAAGAAATAACAGCAGTGAAAATGGTCACCAGGACCTTTAGAGTGCAGTGGTTTGTTTTACCGGCTCTAGCACCATCCCATTGGGCAGTAGCATTACTGTCCCTTGTAAGGACTTGGCAAGTTCTCTCAATAGTCCATCAGCCAAAGCAACCCAAACGGTCAGAGTCCATGGCTGTTAGGGTGACAGGAAACAGATCTCCTTTCTTAACCTAAAAGGAAGCCTTTGTGGGCCAGAGCACAAAGTCGTAAGTGTATGCTAGAAACCTATACCATCATTTGCAAAGTGTGAATTTTATTTCAGGTGTGAAGAAGCCTTCTGAGGCAAAATTTGTGATGGAGCCCAAAGAAGCTGCTTTAGATAACTTTCACCTAGAAAAATCACAAAAGCAGCACTAAATGTACCCAGCTTTTAAAGAAAAAACAATGCAGGAAGAAAATACATCTCTAGTTGAAAAAGTAATTCCAGCTGAGTATTGACAGTTGCTTATTAAACAATTGAAAAGGTGCACAGACACAGTGACAGAAGTACAGGGTTAACACATGGTTTTGGGACCAACAGGCAAGAAGGATGTGAGTGAACCTTGCATGACCTTGAGAAAAACAAACTCTCTAGTGACTCTGGGACTCCAGCTAGTGCTGTTTGTCAATGCGAAGCTGGTGTGAGCCACACAACCTGATTTACCTTCCATCCCAAGGGGAAGTTAATTTCCACTCCCTCCCCTCAGTACCAGCTGGGTCCCCATTGCTAGCACATTCAGGGTCCAGGAAACCCGTGCAGATGTGTTCATGGACAGAGCAAAAGCCCTCTCTCTCTGCCAAGACTCACACTGGGTTTTCCGTAGGAGCAAATGTATCTGTCGCTTCTAAAGCAATGTGGTTTTAGAGCAGCTCTAATTTGATCTGAAGTTGAGAAATAAAATCCTCCTGACCTAGTTGTTGTATTCTCCTTGCTCCAAACAATTCTCACAGTAAAATGGCTATTATTTATCTCTAAACTTGGAATCGCAACCTGAGGCAACCACCCTCTATAGTTAATTTCACTCCTGAATATGGTTTTGAAAGGTTTTTTTTTCTTTTCCAAACCAGAAATGTACAGACTCTTCTGATTGTTATTAAATATCTTAATTCTCAGGCTACTTATACTTCCAAATAAATAATTTCAGATTTCCAGACCTGTTGGCAGAAATTTTTTTGCCACATGCACACATCCTGGGGCTTCGAATTTCCAACTCTGGACTGCAACTGGTTGAATTTGGTAGTCACACTGAGATTTAGGTGCCATGCTTTCAGGGCCATACAGAGTCCTGCAACTGAAAAAGTTATTGGGCATGCTTAGAGATGCTGGGGTCTCTGTAGTTCAGATTTGCACAGTACTCGTATATGTCTATGCGCTCTGGCAGCTTTCCATAAGGTCTGTGCTACAGTGTAGGCTTTTGGAGCGAAATTCATGACCCTTTGAACACTTCCTTTTAACGCTACAGAGCAGATCCCCTTACAAAGCAATGGAAGAGTTTTTCTGTGCAGAAGTGTTTTCTTAAGGTAAAAGGCCAATACGGCACCTCCCAGAATGATACCTGCTTTCTGGTCATCAACAACAGCAGTCACCTATGAAGATGGGAAAAGGTGACCAAGTCCTCCTGCACGCACCCATGAACATCAGCCACTGCAGCAGCAAACAACATCCACTAAAGAGCAGGGTAGCTGAACAGGTATTTCTTTAGAGGTGGAGGCAGAAGCTTGAGCTCTGACTTCCGGGACCCAAAGGCGATGAATGTCTTTTTTGCCAAACTTATACCATGGTCAGATCTGCCTGTCCTGACTATCCTTAACTTTTCTAAGTGTCATAGTGCTGTTCATCTCCGTCCATGCATCTATGTTCAACTCCGCTCCCATTCTTCATCTATGTAATTGCACAAGGTTTTAAGTGGTTTGGAAGAAACACTATCCCGTATCATGTATAACACTTCAACAGGGGCCCAGGTTTTGTTTGGAAAGTGACAATCTTTCTAATAAATATTACTAAAAAGAGTCAGCAAGTTTTATTTCAGTGTTTAGTTCTGGATTTTGGCAACCGGTCCTGGAAATACACCTTTTGAAAGTTTCAGCACAATATTCCTTCTGAATATCCGAAGACTGCAGAAATTAAAGATTTAAGCAACTAAAGCAAATTTTTACAATCAGTTGCAAATTTTTTCTCTTTGTAGTCTTAGATACAAACCTAGGAAGTCTTCATTCATTTTCTTCATTATTAAAATTCAATGTGAGGTTGTGCATTTGATATCTTTTTGTTCATACTTGTTTTAAAAAAAAAATCGGTCTCCTTTTTTTCAGTTAAAAATTATCTTCAACAGTCACATGGAGATTTCCGAACCTTGGAACTTGGAAGCCACTATGCCATTCTGCTGACTTGTCAATGGTGATTTTCCCCCTGAATTCGTGGTGCAGATTTGTTCAATCCCATCACAGACACAGGCTCAGTGCAGAGAGCTCTAATCCATGTTTTCTCTTAGAGATAGAGCAGAATCAGATCAAATACTACATTTGGATCTGCTGTTATTCACGGAGCTGTCAAAATGGCTACAAGAAGTCAACAAAACTTATCAGCATAAGTTTCTACATCATTGTGATATAGATCATGCATGGATCCTGATGCCTACCAACAGACAGACAAAGGTTCTTTTAGTGCCACCTTTTCCAAACCTCGTCTTCAGCCACTCCTCAGTCTTCCAGCACTGCTAACTTCACCTGAAGAGTTTGATTAGCATGGTAGGTCCTCCCCTCTGTCTTGGGAAGAATTGCCAGTGAGCAGAAAAGAAAGGGTTAAATAATATGCCTATGTGCAAAGCTAGGAATAATGTGCAGTCATGTAGAAAATACCTGACTAATAATTTACTGTGTATTTATAGCTCAGAACAGTTATAACAGAAACAATTCCTGTAGCAGCTTTTGCTTTAAAGGGAGCCTGCACTTTTTAAACAGCTCATTGAACAGATCATCTTAGCTATTCAGTATGGAATGTGCCATCCTTACAAGAAAGGAATTTGCTGGGCTTGGCAACAGGCTAGTCTAACTGTTCAGTCCTGTAGAAAGCCTATTTGCCAAATTATGAGGAAGACAATTCTGCAGCAAGGTCTTCAGTGGTTTTGGACAATAACTTGGGATGGACAAGAATAGTGCTTAGAAAACTATTAATTTTCTAAGGGTTCAAAAAGAAAAATAAAGAAATTTTTCCACCTCTAGCTGCTGTTACACTCATCACCATAATATGCAGAGGCCAAATCACCTATATAGCTCATATCTCTTGACTCTCTTGGGAGATTATACCTTTGTTTAGCTTCCAAAACCATCAGTTAGCTCCTTTCTCATACATCTCTGAACTACCTGGGTTTGTCCCACACAGAAATGGCGGGTCATCTTTGCAGCATTTGGATCAATTTTTGACTTGAACCTGAACTTCTCCAAAGATCAGCAGGCTTTAGATTTGTTTGGTTTGCTATGAAGAGAGGCCCAGCATATGATGTTCTAGTCCTGACTCCGTTCCCACCCCTCTTTCTGACCTGCACATGTCGATACAGGACAAGAACTCAGGATCCTGTTTGGGTCTTATTCCAACACCAACCTTACAACAGAGGCACATGGTGTAGATACCTGGGGAATGAGAAGCTTGGCTGCCTGTGATCATAGAGAGGACAATGTGCCAAACATTTCAGCAGCCCAGTCCAGGATAGCAGAAAGACAAGGTAACCAGTACGAGGAGTGGTGATGACGGAAGAGAAATTATCAGAGGTGAAAGAAGCATTATCAAGAACAGTTTAGGTGGATTTGAACCTCGTTTGGTATTTATCCACAAATAAACAGCTGCACATGAGCTTGGACCCAAAGGAAAACTCCAACTTCCTCAGATGCACAAAATACCACAAGGTAAATTGTTTGCCTAAGAGCCATCGGCTGAAAGAGCATTCATTCTGTCCTACAAAAATAAGCAACAACAGAGATGAGCAGTAATGGTTGGAGAGGAATAGACATTGCACTCATCATCCTCGTTATCTGCAGATTGCGCTGCATCCCTGGCCTGTACCCATCTCTTCACGTAGCACTTCTCTCTTGAAAATATGCCTTAGTCTTTAACCTTAAAATACAAGGCTATGTTCTTCCTTTCTCTTGACAGTACCTTGTTTGTTTTAGAAGAGAAAGGGGAGACATCATAACTCAGGGCTGGATCGGGGGAGGGTGTGACAGGACACCGGAGAGTGACACCATAGTGGCATGTGGGCGGGGGGAGATATCTCACAGCTGGATTGATTCAGGTCAATATAAAGTGTCTTCAGAGCGTGAACTGTGAAATGTGATCTGGTCCTCTTCTAACCAGTAGTTTTGTGCTCAGCTTGGTAGAGACAGTCATGGAGAGATCCTGCTCTTCTCAAAAGTTTGCTACTTTGCCTGCTATTAAATATTGATCATAATTACAGTTCCTAGCAGAGAACTTTTAACCTCAATTTGCAGGGGACACTGCAAACACTGTTTCATTATATCAGTGGAGCAGTGTGAGATCCAGGATAGCAGGTTCTGGCTGTAGGTGTGTTGAACAAGATAGCAGACCCACAAGGAAAGCACGTATGGGACTCAGCTGTCCCTTACAAAGCTGGCGCAGGATGGCTGAGAAGCAGAGCAAAAGTACTTTTGGAGTGGTGTCTTTGGGAATCTCACCCAGCATTTGACTACACAACTTCAGCTGTGCATCAAGTTCAGTCAAAATACTTTACCGGATGCAAACAAAAAAAAAATGGATGGTATTTTGGAAAGGAAATTCTTTTCACTCTCCTTAAATCAACTGTCACACTTTTCTTTCTGGAACCTCTCCCCTGGCTTTTGGGATGTGGTGGGAGTATTATCCATCACTTCAGATCCTTCTCTCACAATAAAGAATTGATCACTGAAATGAGCTTTGGCAAGTAGAAATATAGGTAGCAGAGCAGACCAAGCCTTTGACCTTCCCTGAAAAGGTTGGATACTGCAGACAGCTTTACAAGGTGCCTCCAGTGATCTCATTCCACTGGTTCCCTCTCCTCTCTGTTTTATTTACCAGGATAAAATTTTACCTTTCACTGTTTCCTTGCTCACTCCAGAGAAAAATGCTTCTTTTCAGGGAGTGGAAAACATAGAGTCCTTTTTGCTTATCCCTTCCTCTTCTATTCCAGTGGAATGCACTCCTGCAGTAGCCTGGAGGGCCTCAGTCCTTCCTACAGCATGCTTAAAGCATGCATCTGCCTTGCCAAAGTACCTCAGCTTGAAGTACACCCCAGGAACCATCCAACTGCATCAAGGTCCACTTTATTTCCTTCAGAGCAGAGCCAGCACCTGATCCAAACAAACAGCATCACCTTGCACAGTAGAAGGATTACTTGGCCAAGAAATCCTTGACCTCTTGCACCTAGGTTTTTAGTCCAGATATTAATCTAAATGGGTGCGAAGCAGTGACAGATGCTTTAGAAACTGACATAAACACACCAAAAAAAAAAAAGCAAAATTGTCTGCTTATAGCTAGCTTGTTCCCAAAGAGCTGTGGGACAGGGAGAAGGGAAGGTATCTAGGGAGCGTACAGTTTATTCCCCTCTTTGCACTACTGGTGAGGAGGCACTGGTGATGGCCACTCCTGGACCGCAGGAATTGGCCACTTCTGCCCATTCGTAGGTATCAGGAAAAAACTCAGCTCTGTAGCTGTACAGGCAGCTGGTCAGGAGCTTGGTGAACACAACTATGGTGTGCCTCACTCCATGTTTTCTGAGTTTTCCAGCCCCTGCACTGCAAGTGCATCTGGATTTGAGAAAGGCTTGGGCAGCTGCTGAGAACAGCAGACCCACAAAATACCCTGGGCCCATCTGTAACTAGGGAACCATGATCTCGGAAACAGTTTCCTGGAATAGAAAGATTCAGAAAGGAGGGGGAGATGGACAACTTCATCTTCTGAGCTTCATCACAGCAGCCTTCCAGCAGCGCCCCTGCTGTTATCACTGACTACTCCTCGTTAGCAGGGTGTAAGTGCAGCATGCAGCAGGCTCAGCCCATGGGAACAGCCAACGTATGGGATGTGCTCTGCACCCAACTACTCTGAAACAGGACTCAACCACTAAGGGCTTAAAACATCTTTTCTGTGCTTCTCACTTTCCCCTGGAGCAGCCTTTCTGGGTGCCCTCCTGCTGTTATTTTGGTCCCTTTGGTTTCACAGCTGCTGTCACATTCATAAAAGTCTTATATATAGACCAGGCCAGACCATTTCCAGCCTCTACAGTGGCATCGTAACCCATTTTCCTTTGTGAACAGATCAGTTTAAAATGCTTCAAAACCACAGAAAGGGACAAACGAGGAGATGAGCTTGCTGCATCCCTGGCTGTTTGGCTTGCTGCCTTGGGGGAGCCAGAGGTGTGGTTACAGTTCAAACCAGGACAGACTTTTTTTTTTTCAGTCATTCCTTCTTTCTGGTCCTATTAAAGCACTAACAGGACCCATAACCTGAGGAACAAAGGGGCAGTCATCCATGCTATAGCAGAGGATCAGAGTGGTGGATGCTGTGTTGTGTCTCCTTTTCTAATGTCCCTAGCTAGACACAGAAAAAGAGGGGGGAAAAAAAGGCACGCAGAAAGTGAGAAAATGAATCGAAACTCAGATTTCACTGCTGCAAAGGAAAGCAGACAGTCATAAAATTTTAAACTTGGAGATATGTTTACACTTTTTTTAATTCAAAAGACTCTGTGATTCCCATGCCCGCTAGATACCCCTGAAGACAGGTTTACATGTACGGCTGTGTACTGATGAACCTTATTGCACCATCTTGTTGAACCTGTTTCTAAAAATGTGCATCTATGTACAGAGGTTTGTACTTTAACAGCCCAGTAAAAGCGAATAAAGTGATTGTCGTGAAGCAATTATTGAAGCTTGAGGGCAAGGTGAATGTTTCAGACCAAGCCTCTAGAGCACGGTTGGAAAATGACAGTTGCGACACCAAAGCCAATCACCTGTAATAGGTGCCTAAGGGTGGCATTCAGGAGGCATCTGGCTTGCACAGAGTCTCTGGTCTGCATCAAGCCTCGGCAACTGTGACACTACAGGAGGATACTTTGGAAAGAGTTAAGCGAGGCAGGAAAGTGGAAGATTTAGGGTGGGAAAAGAATTACAAGAAGATTAATTACATGTTCTCCCCATGCTTTGGACCCAGCCCAACAGTCTGCTTCTTCCTTGGAACATTTGGTCCAGAGTTTGGGGCAAAAAATGAGTGTTCATAATGTCTTTGTGGATGACCTTTCACTGTTACAGGCTACAGTGACTCTTTATTGGCAGTCTCTGAACCAAGATTTGGCTCTATTATTACTCGCCTCCTTGCAAAACTTGCTGTCGCCTAAAGTCTTTGGCAGAAGATATGAAAGATACTTTACAAAATAAAGCAGGAGGGGGTTCCCAGTGCTACTAGAGAGAGGTTGTTGCTAGCTCAGCATTAGCCTTTGTGATGTGCTTTCACATGAGGTATGTTACCCTTCTGGCAACACCTCCAGGCCTGACTTTTCTCCTTTGTCCTCATGTGGATCTGGGATAGGAGTTCCTCAGGGAAAGGTTCTCACCCTTCCCAGCAGAAAGGCTGCCTCTGTGCTGTAACTCCCCATTCCTGTGGATATATTTGGGTCCAGTCCCAAGTAAGCCTGTACTGCCAAGTTTGGTAAACCCTGCTGCATAAATGTCACCTGAAATTGTCTTCTCTCTTTGCTGTTCCTCCATTGAACCATGGCTCTGATTTTTAATGCCTTTGTTCAGGGAACATTTGTACTGTTTTTACAGTTACAAAGAGAAAGACACAAAAAGTGTAAGTGTGAACCATGGCCTCCTGTGGGGCATAGATGACAGCACATAAGGCTCAGACTGTGATAGGACATGGAGGTATTCATCCCATCTGAAGCACAAAGAGAGGGTGCTAATGTGCAGGTACTTCAACAGGATTAACTAAAACTTCTATCTTCAGAACCTTTTCCGAAGGCCAGGTTTGTGCTTAAAAAGCAGGACTGGGAGTAAAGTTCTTAAGGTACTGATTTTTGCTTTACATCTGACTTTCAGTCTTTGAAATCTCACACTATCTTGTCCCTCCACCTGTAATATGTGACAACACCGGCAGGCACATCAATTCAGCCCTCACAGATCATCAAAAGCCTGTCTCCTTTATATCACCAGCCAATACCTCTCACAAGAATTTCTTAAATACAGTTCAAACTTTTTGGTCAGGCCAGCTCTTTGAGATGTTAAAAATACTGAGTGCTCTAGGAAGAAAACACAACCCCAAAGTTTGTCCGCAATCTGGGGCTCTGTGATAGCAGTGAGCGGATGAAGCGGGCTGTGGAATAATGACTCTGCTTGAGACCTATACCTCATGCCAAAAAGGCAAAACCATTCAGAGTCTCTGCCAGTGGAAATTAGAGAAAATCTGCCCTCATTTGTTCCACATTTGAAGATCACTGCAACCCTAAGCAAACCACGTTTGCCAGGCAGTCTGCAAAGATTTCCCACTTGCCACTTTCCTTTTCCTCTCCAGTTCCTCGATCCTTCCCTGCTCTACAGCCAAGGATCAATCTCCCTTTCCCAGAGTGGCAAGTTCCCATACATTTCCCTATCAAAATCTTTCTGGCATCAGCATAAGCCTTGTGGCATCGGCACAAGCCTCCTAGCACCAGCACAAACCAGCAACAAACTCCCAGCCCAGCCCAACACAGACAATGAAATGCCAGGCTGTAGCATAAATCCTTCCACTCCTAAAGCAAGATTAACAACTTCTGAACTTCTGTGAGCATCCTGTCATTTGCTGTCCGGTTTTTGAACTGGAAACTGAGGTCAGGGACTGCCTTAAGCATTGTGTCTTCTGGATCATATTGCACATGTTTAACAAATACTAATAAAAATCAGCAACTTAATTAATTAAGCAGCCTTGAACTGTTTGGTCATGAGGGCACTAGAAAATTGCACTTTCTGTTTTTTTCAGCAGCATGGTGAAATAAATATTTTTAAAACCTCCCAAGATACTTTTTTTTTTTTAAATTATGAAATAGGATGATTTAAAGTTTTGTTTGTTTCAGAGTTATACAGTTTCATTAGGTATGTACAGGACAGAATATGAATGGCTTGTACGTTCACCCAGACAGATTGTTCACTCCTGTCACCAAGTTCCTCAAGATTATAAATAGCATCTCCATAGTACTGTATTTCTTTAATGGTCTTATGCCACATGCTTGGAGAACTGGAGGAATGTACACCATCATTTACACCACAGCCTGTATCTCACTTGCTCAGATGTGTGGCATTAGCAGCCCAGGCTGGTCCCAAATCAACCCAGGACTACATCTGGGAACCACGATGTCATGTGTACCTTCTGCTGTAAAGCCTCTGTCATGAGCAGGAGCTAACAACTGGTGAGCTGAGACACCTCCAAAGCCTTGGGCACATATTTCTCAGCAGTCTTTATGCGCCTACTCCCTGAGGATCTCATGACATTTGATGCATCAAGCTGCTCAACACCTGTTTTAACACAAGTCAGCAAGTAAACCCCCGCTTTTCAAGTAAAGAGGATGAACTAACAAAGAAGGAGTCTGCACACAGTCGTCTTGCATAGATTTCAGGTCTTCAGCACTTGGCACTGATTCAAAAACTATTGTTCTTGCAATAGCCTGGTTCTGCCCCATGTCCAACCAATGCTTCTGGTTAACTTTCTGGACTAACCCTACCTGTAATCTCAAACCTCTGTATGTAAGAGCTAGTGGATAGGTGGTATCTCCTTCCCTGAAGGTTCCTAATGATGGCTTTCAGGTCATTTTTCAAGTCTCACTCTCACATGGGCCAAGTTCCTCATAAAGAGCTTGTAACTGTTTTTACCATTTTCTTTTCACCCAGATCAAGTGGAGAAGGCATTGAAACCAGCTGATGAAGGGAAACAAACAGACCACAGGTTTTCTGATGACATTGCTAGATTGCATCTTTTCTGAAGTTCTTTTCTCAGCTATGATGACATTAGATTTTCCTGTTTGTACAAATAAGGCTTTTGAACAGCCTCCACAGAAAAGCTACAGAGTGTATGAGATGCAGAGAAATCTGTGACACCCAGGATGGATTCTGCTGTGTGGAAAGGGGATTTGTAGTGCCTGCATCCTCACTTTTAGAACAGTAAAGGAAAATTCTACCCTTTTTGATATCGTAAAACTGCTTCAAAATAGGATCCATGGGACTAAATTAGAAAGACCTTACCCTCACTTTTCCTGATGTGCACTTTGGGAAAAAAATGTCAGGAGGTTTCTTAGCAATCTGCCTTAAATTCTCCATGGTATCCAGTGCATTTTGGGGTGGCATTCTCTGGGTTATTTAGTTCTGTACCTTGCCAGCCTCTCCCGCAGCTGGAAAAAAAAGTCTATAAAAGCTACCGCTTCTTTACCTTTGGGCCAAGTCCTGAAGTGTTAAAACACAACTCCTAGTAACATGGATTACAATAAAATCTGAGTTTCTTTAGTTCACTTTCACTGCTAGTTTATAACATTGGGACCCAAAAGGTTGTTTTGCAAACTTAAAGAGGACCAAGTGTCCAGTAAACTTTTTAATACCATGTGAAGTTTGAAAGCCTTAACAGCAGAGGTTTAGCAGTAATGTCTCACAATGCTTGGGCATTTAATGAGTTGCATTTCATGAGTCTGTTTTTCTTGGGGGCAATAAAAGGATATATGAAAGGGTCGAAGTTAGGAAACTGTAGTACAACATATCTTGCCAGGGTTACATACAACGTATCTAGAACTTTCCCAAGGGAAGGATGGGTTAGGTCTGCAGCCATGGAGTATTCTGGTTGAATTTTAAAGGACTTCAAATAAAAGTGAGTACTGTAGGCTTTTTTTTTTTTGAAGTGGATGTGGAGGGGATGCAGAGACAGACATTGGCAGGCACCTGCAACATGTATGGTTCAATGCACAAATGCAATCCCAAAGCTAGTTGCAAGCGCCTGGCTCTAGTGATGTGGTCCCCACTCCTTTTATCTAATGAATTTTGTTTTCCATTTTTTCCCAATCAAGCGTAGACCTGTGACATGAGATCAAAACTTGCATAGCTGTTCTCTAGGCTGCCATATGAACTTCCAATTAGCTAATTATTGGCTGTTATTAGTATCATTGCAGTTATCACAGAGTTATCTCTGCTCTGGAGACCTCATCTATAGACAGCTGAAGCAAAAGTGTCCCAGAAATCCCAGGCAGGTGGCTGATTTCGACTCAGTTTGGATCAGTCCATACTGAAGCTAAATTCCTACAGAATTCATTTTCTTCATATTTGTGAACCCTCATCTCAAAGCTTTCCTGATACTACATTTCCTCAGAAAGATGTTTCCAAAATGTATTTGAGAGATACAAGTATGGAACATGACAACAGCTTGTGGAAAACAATATCCTTCTCATGTACCTCTTGCCTGTGGGGTATACTTCTGTAATACCTGAGAAGATTTTGATCCCTTTTTGTTGCCCTCTGCTTTTTGGAAGGGGGAAGCTCACCATTTTGTGTATTATTAAGTAAATCCAATGTGATTTCAACGTCTTTTTCTATTATTATTAAAAGTGATACTCTTGGAAATAACTGGAATGTGGAGGCATGGCAAGCCATGCAAAAAACAACTATGGACAGTCATCCCAGGCCCTCTTTTCCTCCTGTCAGTGTCCCACACCTTTTGCACAGCCACATACTGAAATGTGTATCTGCGTCCACATATTACCTGTGCTATCGCCATCCCCAATGGCTTTAGATGTGCGCTGAATAAACATCATTATGGCATTAATTTTATTGACTGCTGACTCTTGGCAGCAGTCCCATGGGCTTGTGGGTAGTGGAGAACATGTGGCTGGGTTTGAGCAGTGGCCCTTCGCTCTTCAGGGAATAGCGCTCGCCGCTCTTGACCTCAGCTGTGCCTTCTTGAGCGGTGGACGCTACAAGAGTGCCTCCCAGCTACCAGTGAGTGGGTGATGACTAACTGGGTCATCTCCTTTTTTCCAGGACCAGCCCCTCCTTGCCAGTGACAAACCCACTGTGCTGGGGCTGCTGCCCCCGGCGTTCCCTGCCTCGCCGGCTGGAAGCAACTGGGCTTTGCCAAACCCCAGATTCATGCGGTTTGGCACCCTCCGTTCATCAGGAGCAGGCGCTCCATCCAACACATACTGCTGCATACAAGTAAAGCAACAGCCACAGCGAGGGACTGGGCCAGAAGCTGGCCCACAAGCTCCTCTTTAAGCTTCAGGAGGTGGGTTAGTAGCCGCAGGGACAGGGTGACGGGAATACTGTGTGCTGGGAGAAATAACGAGCCAAGCATTTGCCTGAAAAGGAAGGGAGGCAGCGGGAGTTTTACAAGCTGCAGGGGAGGTAAGGAAGAGGCCAATAGAACAAATATAATGTATTTTAAATACTCGTTTCTCCCAAAATATGTCCCCTCCCCCTTCCCCTGTTTGTAGCCTTGGTTTTTAAGGCTGGAATGATAATCCCTCTGCCTGCTATTAAGAAGACAGTGCACAGGTTTTTCTTCAGCCCTCAGCACAACCCAGAAACAAACACGTGTGGGAACAGAGAGGGAGAGGGCTGGGGGGCGGGGGGTATAGCCGGCCACCTGAATTGTCCTTCTGAGCCACTTTTGCCAAGATGTGGTACAACACCTTATTTTTCTTGCCATTGCTACCATCCATTACAAGAAGTCCACTTATGTTCATTAAATATCTTCTGTGCAGCCTAAGGATGCAAGGGAGGGTAACACTGGGCGGGGGTCGGTCCCCAGGGATTTAGCCAACGTGGCCCCAGCAGCTTCCAGGAATCCTGTAGCCCTTCTGGGAGCCATAACCCCCCCCCCAAAATGCCCACGCGGCTGAGGCTGGGGCAGGGAAGGGCTGGTTGAGGGAAGGAGGTAGGGGTGGGAAGAAGTGAGTTGCAGAGCTCACACACCCCAGGCAAACTGGGGCTTTCTCAGCAGCAGAAAGAGCCAGCTTTCGCCTCTGCCCCAACCCAGCGAGGCTACGGGAAGCAAAGCCAGCTTGTTTCCTGTAAACAGGCTGCTGTTCCCAAAGCTGTGGCAGTAAGACAAGCCACTAAAACACAAGTGAGCCCAAGATTGGGACAGGTGCCACTGTTAGTGATGAGCACTTCTCCCCATCCTTCTCCAGTGCCCTCCTTCTCCCATGCTCTCATCCCCTTGGCCCTCTGCTTTAGCAGTCCTTCTTTCCTTCTTGCTCTCTGCTTTAGCAGCCCTTCCCACCTACCTCCTTCCCAGGTCTCAGCACAACAAGGACCTTTCCAGCTGTAACCTTATGGTAAAATCATAGGCATGCCTATCACAGACTGCCCCTGGACAATATTCAGGACCTCTGTGATGTGACAGCTAAACCTGAATTGGCCTTTTCCTAGTGCCTCTCCATTTTGGGGAACAGGGCGGAGGGTTATGTGGCTGTACATATTTCATTCCAGGCTGAAACATGACAGATAAACTATCGTCTGAGGAATACTTTTTTTTAAAGGAGCTGACATAGCACTACACAGGACCAAGAAAACCCTCCTGCCCATCCACTTCCTCTCCATCTTCTCCCCACTTCATTCTGACAATGAACTCAGGCATTGGAGGAAAGAAGAGGTCATGCCAAAGTCATTACTATGTTAATGATCCATCTAGTCCATGGTAATGATTCATCTAGTCCCATATCCCACTCCTAACTAGGTAGCAACAACTGGTTTGGGACCACTGTCAGCTCCCAAAATTTCTCATAGGCCATCACACCTTCTTGTCTCACTCAGCTGAAAACATGAACCTGGTGATATGGCCTTTGACACTAGCTGTGGCCCACAGTTTAGGCATTTCTGCTTTAAAGGACAGGCAGATTGCCAATTCCTGTGATAGCTGGTGTTTTCCTTAAAACCTCAGCTCCTGGACTTCTTACTGTTACCAGATAATCTCTGTTTTCTTTTCTTTATAAATTGGGTGTGCACATAGACATCAGGATTTTTGACAAAAGCCTGATGATGTGAGCAAAAATGATTCAAATATCAAAGTGCAAGCAAACATATCTTGAATAGGCTCGTTTCAAGCCCTGCACTACTTTTCCTGTCAAATCTTGTGATTTTTGCTAGTCTGCCTCATGACAATTAATCATTTACTACTTGGCAATATTAGAACTGATGAGCTGACAGGAATACTGGTGAATTCCCCAAAAGAAAGACATGGAGCCTTTGTCTCCCACCAAACCATAAATTTAGGATACCTGGTAACATTATGTCCTGTGACTGCACAATGCTGGACAACCTTTTTGAAGCTGGACAATCTCAGGGTGTAGGAAAAAGTAAAATAGTCTCAGGCTCTTGGGTGCCTACAAAGAAGGTAGATTTTTTTTTTTGTAGGTTAAATTTCACTGATTATAGAATTTTAACCTTGTTCTGTACATACATGGTTGGTAAAGAAGAGGCAGGTCCTCCTTTCTTGCTTAGAAACCATTACATAGGTGAAATATGAACACAAGACAAGAAAAAAAAACCACATATTGTTATTTGTGTTTGTTCTATTGACTACATCTTATATATTTTAATTAGTCTGAATCCTGCTCTTGAATGTCAGTGGCTTGCAATTTCTGAATGATGCTGTCTCTGCCTGGACTAGACAGGCCTCCAAGGGCATGAATAAGCATGTGCCATCTCCAGAGCCCCTGGGTCCATACTTCCCTTCTCTGGCCTCTATATTCTCTATTTTCTGTTGCTGAGGAGAATTAAGAAGGGCTCTGTCACCATGACAATGGTGTTGTACCTGGTTTGGAAAATGTATAAGTGCCTACAACTAAACCTTTCCAGTCAAAGCTTGCCATGATATCCTCAGTTCTCTCCCCCTGATGACAGATACTGGGTGTGAAAGACACTTCAATATGACTAGGGTAGAAAAAAAACGACCAGAGCATGGCCAAAAGGCCCTCCTGGGGCCAAACTGAGTAGTGGTCAGTGAGGAGCAACCAAAACACAGCCTGACTGAAGAGAGGCCAAGAAACTCAACCCTTATGTTTGGGTGGATCACTGTAAGGTGCAGTTATTTTAAGATCACGTCTGAAACCATCAGAGGTGGAACGTGCAGCCTTGAAAAATTAGGTCAGTGGGAAAATCCAAAGGTGCATGGCTAGCTTGTTGTTAGGGGCTGATGACACCAAGAGGGTGCAAAAATTCCCCTGAGAGCTGCAGATCATCACTCCTAGAAAGGAAACAGCGAGGAAAGAGGTGCAGAAACACTTGGAAGCCTTCAGAAAACACCCTAAGGAAAGTAAAAGATGGTGAGAGGGACACTTCTTGCTCTACTTGAGGAAAGAGTATAGCCAGGCTGGGTTTCTCCCCCATCCTAACCCATCCCTTCTACTCTTGTTTCAGAAGGACCTCTAGAGAAAGCTATTTCCTTCCTTCCTATTTTATCGCCTGGCATGGATTTGGGGCCTTCCCTCAACCTTGGCTGACCTTTGTTTGAGAGGATGCCTCTTATCCAGTGCCTTGGAGGTCCTCCAGGTAGCTCTTTGCTTTGCCTTTCACCGGGGATTACACAGGATGCCACAGTTTGATCTGGCACCTGCACTGAACACAGCAAATTGTGAGTGTCCCTTAATGTGTTTTCTTCCAACGAGGAAACCGGGGCTTACTGTCCCAGAGGATTTCAAGGATCTCACTGGATGAGGAACTCAGCATCTTACCATGTGTGTCTGCAAGGCTACATCTACTTCATACTCACCTAGAACAGGAGGCTGCTGTACTGCCTGTCCCTGTAGCATTGTTTCTATATTAATGCTGAAGTTTCTATGTCTTCTTTTTTTTTTCTACTCCTTTGCAGGAAGGATGACAATTTTGGGTTTTTTGTTTGTTTGTTTGTTTTCATTTTGAATGCCACAGTCCACTACTGGAAATTTGGAATGGTAAATCAACCCTCCCTGTACTCACACGCTGTGAATCCAAAACCAAAACCCAGTACTGGGCAAGCTCCAGATGTGATATGGGCCTCTGAGACCAAAAGTCAACAGCCAGAGAGTTGGCTGGAAGAAGCAGCCCTCCCTCCTGCCTTGCATCCATGAGTTGCCAAGCCAGATGAGTCTGGCTTAATGCATGGAAGCTGCTGATTCTTAAAACGGTGCTGTCAAGGTGGGATGTTGAGGAGGAGGGACAAAGTCTATTTGTGTGCCACCTTTTTAAGTATTTGGAGTTCCTTTCATGCCTGTGTGGCTTTCTGCCATGAGACAGAGCAGATCCCCTTGCAGGATGCTCTACAGCTAGCTAGCACATAATGAAAATGGTTACTGCCTCTGGAGCAGCTCACTATAAACTAATCTCTTAATTCAAAATCATCCCAACACCACCTCTGAAAAGCTCTGCAGAGTAGCCTCCATCTCTCTGCATCTCTGAAATGCAATCAAGAGCATCATGAGAGCTGTAATGTACAGGCCATGAGAAAATATGTGTCTAGATCATTATAGTTAAAATCCTGAGTAAGAACTGAAAGGTTTGGCTTTTGAAAGGCATACTGGCTCTGGTTTGGAATGGCTTCATCTCTAAATAAGAATTGCCCATGTCTGGCAGTATGTAGAAATATACTGTTCTGACTCAGGAGGCAGGCAAAATAGCAGGAAATTACTCTGTTTGAAAATTAGACCGTAAATTTAGATATAGCTGTTCTGATCCTGGCATGATTTATTAAAAGTAAATCAATGTATTTTTGGCAGAGATCATGAAACAAAAAAAAAAAAAAAAAGAAAAAGGAGAGAGAGGGAGAGAAGAGTAGAAATAGAGTTTTGTAGAGGAAACTAAACAGAGAGATGCCAGTTTGTGTTAACTGTATCATAGAATTCAAGCCACTGGTACTCCAGCCTACTGACAGCTGCCTTTGGATGTGTTGAGTACAACCAGGTTGGAAGGGGCTCAGCACAGACTCTAGAGACTTGAATCGTGTTTTTGCATCTGGCTCAGACTTGCCACTGTCTTTCCAGCTGTCCCTGCCCTTGGCACTTCTCCCACCTTTCCCCTGTTTAAAGGGCAATATTTGGAGCAATTTGGGGAAGGGACCAAAGCTACCTCCAAGACCAGAAAGCTGCATGCCCAGAACAGTCTGTGCTTCTGCTGCTAAAGCTCAGGGAAGCAATGCCTGGTGCGAGCACAGAAGTGCAAAGGCTTGGAGCAGGGACTGAAAGCCATTGGAACTCAGAAAAGGGGTCGGAGCCTAAGAAGGCAGAGTAGCAGGCCTAGGCCTCATGTGTGCACAGGCAACCAGGTGTTACGCATCTGTAACTAAGTGCTTAATGCCCTAACTAGCAACAGGCAAATCCCAGTACCAAAGGAACGCAGGGATCCAGACTAAACATTGCAAAAGGTGTAGCACAGCACTGCTCTGCTCACTCTGATCCCATCCCCTCGTCGGCTGAGCAGTTATATCTTAGCGGGAAACACTGCTGTGGCAGCTCAGCACACAGCACGCATGTTGTGACAGCTGGTGAGGAGCTTCCTGAGAGAGTTACTCCATTTGGTTGGACATAGCTGGACAGGCTGAGGTGAGGGAATCCCCATTTATAGTCTCTGCGTCCCCAGGCTGAATTCCACAACAGGAAAGTGAAGGACCACTTAAGAAAATGTCCCAGATCTGGGAGGGGACTTGGCAGAGTAAATGTTTCCAAAGGTCAGATTCCAGGAATCTGGTTAAAGTGAAGTCCTGGAAAAATATCCAGGTCTGCTGATACACATCATAAAAAGGTGGCTTGTGTCACCCAGAGGGGTGGGGAAGGCAAAGGATGAGCCCAGAACATGATTCACTTGGCACTATCCTCGTTTCCGCTGTTGGAGCCTCACTAAAACCTGTGCAGCAGGCAGGGCTGTATGCCCACCTCTGGTCCTCTGTCACGGATGCCCTCCAGGAGCCATACAGCTCCTGGTCTGCTGCAATGCCACCTGCAGTGGAAGGTGGTGGAGCTGCCCTGATTCACAGCAAGAAAAGCTCTAGCCCAGCAACTAATAAAAATTGTAATTGAGAGTCCAGTTTCTAAGAAATGGCTTGCAAAGAAAAGTGGAACAGCAAAATTGCTGGGAGAATCTAGCTAGGCGGAATACTCCTTTCTCTCTTTGTATTTAATGAAAATACTGGGTTTAGACTGCACAAAATTCAAATAAGACCCATACAAAGTGACTGTCTCACATTTAGATTGCCTTTAGACACTTATACCTGTGCAATGCAAATAGTACCAAATGAGCAATAATATTCATATCACAAGCATTTGTAAGGCAACGGCCAAGAATTACGGCAGTGGAAAGAGCTTCACAATTCTATTGTAGAAAGAAGCAAAACATTTTACCCTCTTAGAGAGCCTGTCTTTCCTCATTGATGGTCACATCATACCCATCTTAAGTAGACCCAGCAATACTAGAGGAAAACAATGAAAGAACATAGTATTAGAGCTGAGATCAACATCTGGATGGACTTAGGCTTCACAAAGGAATTCACTGACTCATTGGCACATGTGAGGATTGTCATCTCCTCTGCAGCATTTAGTCTTTAATCATGAGAGCCCATTGGAGTAAGGCTTGGCTTTCAGGAATATTAATGGAGTAATATAATAATGCTATGAAAAGTGAAAAAAAAAACAAGGCAAGAAACTGAGTAGTTCCAAAAAACACCAGTATGACTCCCTCCCTACACATACACACACATATGTATACACACACAAGGAGGGAGTACCCAAAAGGCTGACACTGAAAACTAACAAAGTCACCTGCTGGGTGTTTGAACAGGAATGGGATAGGAGTCCCATCTGTGCTCTGACCCTACCTGACTGTCAGGGGCTCCACCAGTGATGCAAAAGGTTTGCGGAGTGACTGAGGTCTCCCTGTGACCTCAGCGGGGTGTAACATGGACTCTCCCGGCAGGATATTCGCACCAAGCACGTCCCCACTGCTCTGGGGCAGTGGTGCCCAATCCGGGGAGAGGGAAGGAAGAGGATATAGAGTAAGAGATGATGGGCAGGGCTTTCCTGTTGCAATTGTTTGGAAGAACATAGGCCATAGTGTCACTTCTGGATAAAATGTACCTTGAATACGTCGCTGTGGGCACAATGCCTTCCCTCACACACCCAGCACACTCCTCTCCTGCCTCATCAGAGAAGCCCCACAGGCAACCAAGAGCAACAGCTTGCAGATCCATGCCAAGGCATGCTGCTTGGTGTGGCACGCTCACTAACCTGGGCCACATCCTTGCCTTGCCACTTGAGAGAGACCTACGTCTGCATATGGAGCCTCGCTGGCCAAGGATGCAGAGAAAGGGCTCAGAGCTTGGTGTGCTTGGTGTGCGGTCCCATGCATCTGTGCCCACAGCCCTGCTCTCCTGCAGATTATGAATGAACTTCTGAACCTCTTGAGGTTGATAGATCACAGGTGACGATAGGAAGTGATGGGGAACTTATTTGCTCATGACTACTCAGCTGCTGTTCTCTGTTACGTAAACTGGTGTTTTATTAAGTTCATTCCTTGCGATCAGGAGGATTTGGAAACGCCTGCTTTGATTGTCCTATTGCAGTGGCCTCATGATTCACAAGGCCCCAGACTGTATTCCTCAGAGAGCTAAGGAATTTCTAGTGGCAGTTCCTGTGAAGACAGCAGAGAAGACAACGGCTGCTCCGTTATCCCCTGCTCCACATGAGAAAGACCTGAATAGGGGAAGAAATTTAGATTCTGAAATGATTTTGTGTGATCAGTTCCACCACCCCCTTCCAGCATTCTGCTTCCTCCCAGCTGTGGTTTCAACTTACCCAGGAGGTAAATCACTAGCCTGCTCCAATCTGTCTAGCCTGCTCCAATCTATCTCTAGCCTGCTCCAATCATACATTGTTGCATGA
Source organism: Egretta garzetta (assembly GCF_000687185.1). NCBI lineage: Eukaryota > Metazoa > Chordata > Aves > Pelecaniformes > Ardeidae > Egretta > Egretta garzetta. Next base: position 686,859 of record NW_009259969.1, read on the forward strand.
ACTTGTGAGCCATTCTCTAGGCAGCACAAGATGGTCTTTCCTGGATCAGGACAATTAAAGCAGCAATGAGTCTCAGGCATTTATACCACGCACAACAATCAGCTGAGCAACAGATTAACAGCTAAACATTTACAGCAATCTGGGAGGCAGTTTTCTTCTCAGACTAAGGTTGAACCATTACTCTAAGACAAACCCTAACCATTTGCTTCTCCTGTTTTGATAAATCTTCCCAGTCCTGGACAACCCAGAACATCTTCATGTGCACCAACGAGAAGGTCTCTGAAATCACATTCTAGGGTTACCACAAAAAACAAGGAACAAAATGCATCCAGCCCAGTTTATTGCAAGTCAGTTGTTACGTCAGGCTGCTCTTATGCCAGGCTCTTCCCAGAAAGCAGAGTTGTCACGCAGAAGTTGTGGAAGCATGTTTGTACACTGCAATCCGTGTCAGAGAAGGCATCCGGGGTCTCAATACAACACTCGCCTCCTGTAATGGTACTTCTTGCCCCCTGTAGAAGAGAAGGTAGGAAAGCAAGGATGAGAAACACTCTCCTTAGTCAGAAAGCTGCTAAAAGGCATTAATGGCAGGAGATAAATGTCCAGTCTGCTCATGGCACCTGTTAATTTGATGTGTTTTCATTTCATTTTATGTAATGCTCCCAAGTACCTCTGGAACTAAAAATTTAGTGGGACATAAGGGAAGGTGTCACTATGGGTTTATGCGTGCCTAAATATGACAATCTAATAGTTGAACTGGGTAATCAAGGTTGCCTCTTGAGGCAAGAGACAAACATGTAATATCAGAAAACGATCCATTTAATCTATCTTGGTACACCTTAGATACCTGTTTACAAATCCAGCCAAGTACTTATGAAGCCCTATAAACATCTGCTTCACCACTGGTTATGCTGTACTGAATTGTAGGAGTACACCTGAATGTCTCCTGATTGCTCCTGTGCAGTCAGAGGTGCTTAACCACCTGGTATGAGTTGGCACCTAGTGACTAGGGGCTGTGATTTTGTGGTACTATTTCTGATTTCCCAAAATTCCCTACCCCACACTGAGTAGTTATCATAAAATATTTATATATGAAAGCAGCCACCTGCAGCCACCCCAAAAGGCATGGATGCCCTTATGGTTGCAGATAATGTGACCATTCCAACTTTCACATTGGTTCCACAGCCAAGATCTTAAACCCATTTTCCCTCAGAGATGCATTGTCATTGCACCAGAAAGAGGTTTCCATGTCTGGTTGCAAGATAGTCCCTGCAGCATTATAGCTCCACCAGGATTTTTCAGAACGTCTCATCCTGTGACAGCCTTTCCACTGCTCCGCCTGAAAGGCAGTACCTCTTTTCGTTCTCCTCTTTAGCCCTTGTCTCCTTGTTTGCTTCCTGCCTCTGTTTCTTCGCTTCTGCTGGGAGCGTTCCCTGTTGTGTTGCTTCCGATATTGCCTGGATTTCGCCATGTCTGCTTTCAAGATCTCTGTAACAGGATGGCAGCTGCCTGGCAGAGCTGCCTGTTTCTGTGATAGGTGGTCTCACTCTGTATCAGATGGTGAGTGGACACGTATCTGGCCTATCTCTAGACATCAGCCACTATGACATATTGGGTATTTGTGATGTAAGAGAGCCACTTTTGCCATATATGGAAATAACCATATTTGGCCATTAGGGTTTCCATCACAATAGAAACCGCTCCGTGATTGGTCTTTGACTGTGAAATAAGACCTTTTCCTTCCATCTCAGAATCGATGAACTTAGACTCAAGGCTAAAAAATTTACCTCTGGGCTTTCACTTCAGGGTGTTCACTGCATTAGGGGGAGGGCAAAGACAGTAAAATTGAAGCTGGTGATCTCCAGAACAGAACTGAAGCTCAGCAATCCAGAGCCAACCTATGTGATGAAAGCCCACCTTCTACGATGCCCATCCCTTTTAATCAGCTCTGACTTGACATGGCAAGGAAAAGGAAAAAAAGAAAGAAATGGGGAAGTTTGTCAAGGATAGGAAACACAGACTCATAATTGGTTTCTATTAATTACATCATTTTCAGTCCAAAAATCTCTCCCATTAAAGCACTGATGCCTGCCATGTAAGAATTAAATGTCAGAAAACCCAAACCACCCTGTTAATAGAAGAGTATTTTTTTCTGCTCTCTTGTTGAAGTGACATCTGAATGCTGTGAGGTTACTTCTGTTGTGCAACTGATGCATTGTTATAGCACAGAGCAGGATGGAGCTGACCCTAGAAACTCCCAACACATAATAAATTGAGATCTTCTTTTGGAAATGACGCTAGCAGCATGCATCTCAGTAACGATAGCCTTTGGGCCTTGTACTGGAGTCATAGGGAGTTTATGAGATGTTATATTTTCCCATTTCCTCCCTGCTGAAACTTCCCTGGGAAGGTCTTTCAGCATCAGGATGTGTCACTTCCAAAAGGATGTTTGGGCAGAGTCCATGGCAAAAAAAATCAAACAACTGATCTGGAGCTAGGTAGGCAGAAGGATGCAGGCTAGAGCTGGAGCTATTCCCAGGCCTGCACCACCGGTCTGATTTCCGGAACTAGACATGTTAACAACCTCCAGCACCACAAACAGCCTCCATTATGTTTGTCACATTGGTTGGCCTTTATACATAGAATACAAATATCATGCAGTCACACTGTTTTGTGTAGTAAAATATCATCCATCTTCCACATAGGTCTCAATCTGGCCAGGACATATCAAAGTAAGTACTGAAAACAAACCCAACATTTTCAAACAGCCCAAAGTATCTGGTATTTAAAGTTAATAATGTCCTATACCAGGGTATGGATACCATAGCAATGACTTTATAAAAACTGTAGAGAAAGAAAAAGACCTAGTTTTTTCTACCGATCAGGTAGGAGGAGAATGAAGGGAGCACTGACCACAGAGCTGATCACAGAGCTGGAAATGATGAGGCTGGATGTGAGTGTGAGACCACATGGTGGACGTGCATTCATTGCAGTCACAAGGTTATTCTGTTATAAGTATTAAAACTGTGTATGATCAGATAATTTTTCACATTTTATGAGTAGATTCTGGTTTTGTTCCTTGTGTGAAGGCTATTACTAAAAAAATAAGCAGTTAGCTCATGTGATTCAGCCAACATGAGGTGCAATTTTTTACAATTGCATCTACAGTACTGCATTGTGCCCAACCTAATACCTGGTCCCACAGCATGTAAACATTCACAGAATTAGACCACAGTATCTCAGTGCAACACAGCCATCCCAATATGCTGAAGAAGGTCAGTCTACCTATCGCCTGTTCGAAAGAACAGGGAAGACTTTTGAAGAATGAGAGTCTAACTGCTCCACAAATTACCCAGAGACAGGCTTGTTCGGAAGAGTAAAGCAGATTGATTCAGCTGCAGATTCTTCACAAATCCTTCCTTTGTTCTTTAGTGCAAATTTGAGAGACCGGCAGTGAAGAGGGAATAGATGAATGATCAGAGAAGACACTGCACCAAACCTTGTAGTATTTTGTCCTTAAAACTGTTGCTGAGGTGTCCCATGGTTATTAAATGTGTGTGACTGAAGGTCTCTATCTACATAAAGCAAGTTAGTTCTCTGCTAATGTGCTTGTAAATCAAGAGCCAGTTCCTTGCCATCAACAGATATTCAGTACACACAGCTGCAAAACAAGCATGAGATCACATGCAGCCCACTAGCGTCCGGGCTCTTTGTCTTTCCTGACTCTCGTGATTTGTGTCATTAAGCCACCTTGCTGTACGATTGCTCCAATGGGCCAAACTCTTCTTTTGCCTTTTTTCCCTCTAAGCCAAAGAAAGACATGAGTAATAAGTTTGTTCTTCACTACCACCCCACCTTTTCTCTTCTTTTTTTTTTTCCAGTTTATAGTCTTAAGGGCCATCATAAGAGAAGTTTAATAATGCCTGCAGGTTTTTACACCAGTGAAAGATGGCAATGCAAGTCCTTAGGCAAGGATCTTCTTTGTCTACAGTATAGAGTAATTTTTTTTAAATCACCATTTTATTTTTTTTAGTGTGTTGTATTTTACTGTTAAGGAGGACTCCTCATGAAAAAAGTGCACTTGATCTTTTATAGAAAGAGCAACTACACTAAAACAAGGACAGAGGTTTACATTTTGGTAGGCAAAAAGTGGTTTCTTACTGCCTTTCATACTCCTGTTTCATTTTCAAGGCTATCCAGAAAGCATGCATGATTAAGTGCAACTTGCTGGCCATGACTGTGGAGGTAAAACAGTAGAAGTCCATAAACCGGAAATACTTCCTCGCTGTTTGCAGGTGGCAGGCTCAAAATGCATAGGAGATAAGTATACAGTGTGCAAGAAAATGAAGTCAAGTATTTTCAGTGGTAGTCATTGGGGGTGCTAACAGGTACATGCATGCATAAAGCAATTTGATGAACCCAAGGACAAAATCTATCAAAAACGCATAGATACCATTTCTGCCCAGGTAGTCAAGCCAGTGGGGTATGACTGGCACAGGAACACAGCAAAGCCAGTCTCAGAAGCAGGGGTGGAAAAGTCCTATCGTCCTCACGAACATATACATCCTCCAGAAAAAACAAATGCTTCTTGCAGAAAAGGACGGGGAGAGTCAGTGCCTCTCTACTTAGTGGCTGTCATGAGCAGAAATGCACTCTCTGGTCTTTCAAAAGCACCATGCTCAGTGTACCTTAAACTTCAGCCAGGGCTGGCCCTATTTTTTGGCTTCATCCATGGCCTTAAAGCTGTTCCTTAGCCCTAAATATTTCCATTTGTTTTCTATTTAGATACATGCTTCTAGGAAACAGTGCCTTCAGAGGGGGTCATATCTTTTATTTTGTTGGTAGGGCAACTTTTTGGAGTCCCTGGTTGATTATGCCTGTTTACCTTCTGATAGCTGTGTTTCCTGGATGGCTGCCATGTGTTTTTCCTTTCTAGTTAATCTAACGGCAATGGTCCTGGCCTTCAACAGATACAGAGTGTTTGTCCGCCTGGCGTTCAATAGGGCTGTAAAACATAAACACTTTTTCATCTGTTTCTGGGTACATCAGCAATCAGAAACCAAACTTCTTTTGAGTAGCAGTTACGCCCAGCACTCAGCATTTTCAAATCTCTGCAGACACATGAATTCATGCGCTCTCTGCCTTGCAAGGCAATGAAGTTTACAAATGAGTCTCCACACTTCTGGGGAAGAAAGCTGAGAAATTAAAAGCTCCAGGGTTCAGGAGCAAAAACTAGTCATATAAACAGGTAACCAAACATATAAACAGCTAACCATTTAAAAGGCATCCAAGGAACCTTTCTGGCAGAGGTAACATTTCATAGCAGGAAACCCTTGCTTTGTGCTAGAGCACAGCAGGCAGGTTTGACCCTTTGCCTGCCTACATCTTTCCTAGAGGTGCATATTACTGACTTGGGAAGCCCACCGACATTTTTTGACTCTGAAGCTACCACCTTTTTTTATTTTTCTGGTCTTGTGCCGTTTTGCAGGTTCAGCTTTTGTATCTCAATGAAGCCTCTGAGTTTTATGTACCTCCTTCAGTCCACAGAGTGCTCTAGGAATGCTGTTAACTGAGTAAGACTTTTCCCTGACATCAACACTGAGCAATGTTGAGCTGAGAAAGCGACAGACCGTGGCATCTTATTGTATTTGTCTGAGAGAGAATTCAATAAGAAGAATCAGTGCATTGTTTCAATGTCTGCACACCAGTTAACTATTAATGAATTCACAGTCAATAAAATATACTCTCTGGGTAATATCCGGTCAACAGTTAACCTAGTAGTTATGTTTGGAAAGGAGTTTATCATCAATCCCCTGTTGCTACAACCTTGTAAGTTCTGGAACATTCACTTGTTGGCCTGAAACTTCCCAGAAATTTTAGGGTGGCAAAATCAAATCTTAAATGAGCAGGGGAAAGTATACAGCTTCCCAAAAGTTCTGCTTCAGTATTTTCAAACCAGTGCTAAAAGAAATATGCACCAGTTTGGGATTAAAGTTTGTCAGAGCAGGCATTTGTTGCAGAAAGAATGACTTTTCTGCTTGAGAAAAGAATATGTATGGCTATCCCAAAATTAGGAGCACTGAAAAAAAAAAAAAAAAAAACATGCTGAGAATATAATTTTTTATTCTCTTTTTCTTACATGTACAGCCATTGGGTTATTTCTGGAAGAAATTTTCCTATGCCCATTAACTAGACGAATAGCTCTCGAGACTGCTTTGTCAGATTCCACTGTTCACAAGTTTTATTTACATGACTGCACTGCAAGTCTTCAAACTTGATTGCTGGGGAATCTCACCGGGACCTTAAAAAGAAGCTAGGCTTGAATAGGCTTGATAGAGTTATAAAACAATTTCAAAGTGATCGACGATACACACATGCGCACACGTATACAGATGTATTGCTTAGCATGACACAGTCACTTGCAGTCTTCAAACACTTAAAATGTTAATATTGCAGTGATTGGCATCACACTTCATGTCTAAATGCCTTAAAGATGCACCAAACCAAACAGCCAAACCAATAAAACCCCCACAGTTCCTAGCTCAGTCGTTTTAAAGTGACTCATATTTCAGCAAAGGACCCAAAGCCATCTCAAACAGAAATCATAGCACTCAGAATCTGGTCCATTTTTGACCAGGTTCTGCCTTTCTACATCCAACTCTCTTACCCAGTAAAGTCACATACACATAGATCTATGCAGGGGTGTGACACAGGAATGGGTACAGAGCAGTTTAATGGGCTGGCTAGAAAGCTGTGATAAGGAGGGGGTATAAATAGGGTTTCTCCTGTGTTGAAGCTTTCCATCTACGGGACCAGGGTTGCCCACAAAGTTCTTTTTCATGGGATGCACTTTCTCGGTCCCCCCTCATTAAAGTAAATCTGATTACATTTCAGTCTCATTTTTTTAAAGAGGGGAGCTAGCAGGGGGAGCTGGAGCCACACACTTAGATAATTTCCATTCAAATCCAGCACAGTAGTCCTCTCAGCCAAGTCGCACTTAGGGGAAGGAGACAGCAGGGGAAAATTTTGTGCTATTCTTTGATGGGCTTCATCGGGTAGATGAAGCATGACCAATCATCCATACCCTGACAAGGCCTTGGAAAAGGCAGAATCATGACTACATCACGTCTACCTCCAATGCCAGGACAATAGGGGATACTGTTGTGGGCTGCAGGGGTGGAAGGGAAGAGCATTTAAAGTTGTAGTAACAAGGAGAAATTATTATCTAGAGGGTGGTGGGAGGTAGGGGCGACCTGGCAGAGGACATCAGAAGAAGCTGGGGGGAGCGAGGTGTCTCATTCCCTCTCTGCTCCAGCCTCCACCCTCCCTGAGACATTTCAACATTCGTTATCCAAGCAGCAAGCTCTTTTCTATGACAGGGAAGAAAGAAATCGATTGTGTTTTTAAAAGCAACTTGGAGCCCACAAAAGGTGCATTGTTTCAAAATTAT
>NW_009259969.1:694522-721106 GCF_000687185.1 Egretta garzetta
AGAGTTGAACTTATACCATCATTTCGTCTAATTATGCCTGATGTTAGTCCTGTTGTCATGTAGGTTACTACAAAGCCAACTGCCAGCTTGTGTCCCTGAGAGCAAAGACTAAACTGTTACACTTACAAGGACACAAGGCTTGTTCCCCTCACCCTCCTCCCCCTCCCACACTACGGCAGGCACTGTCTCCTCCTTGGGATACCCACACATTTGGAAGAGATGTCGGGAAACGTGGAGGCAGAAACCACCTAGGAGATACCAGCCATTTCTGCTAGTTAGGAGACAGCCACCACACTTATCCTGTAAAACTCCAGGGAGGTGCTGAGAGACATCCAACCAGTCACCTAGACAGTGTCCTCTCCTTTTCTGTTCGGACAATGTATTTGACATGTCCAATTCCCAGCCCAGGCACACATTAGAACTGATCCCCAAGCAAACTGTCCTATCATCTCATCCAGGTTTCTTCTCAGACAGATGTCGTTGACAGGCGGGAAGCTGGAGGCCACCAGGGTGCTGCATATTGCCAACAAGGAAAGGCACAGGCCCCAAGACAAAAGCAGAGCAGCTACAGCTATCACCAATCTAAAATCTCAGCTCTTTCAATAAGTTTCACCTGCTCACCTGAAGGCCAGCTCTGGCAGGTCAGTGACTTGACTGTGTCCTGCTTCCACTGACCTTCAGCTTGTCAAGGTTGGGGACCTTGCAGGCTTTCTGAGACCCTCTGGTGACGTTTAGAAAACAAGCTGAGCTTGGGCTGTCCCTGAGCTGGCTCTTCAGGTAATGCAGGCATCCATAAACGCTGTCTCCTGCCAGTCTGGCTCAGCTTGGCCCAGGGAGGGGGTATCCTAAAGGGTGCTTGGGGTGAGGGTGGACTTCCAGCTCTGCCCCTGGTTTTGTGCTAGCCAAAGCCAAAATAAACGCGGTCAGGACCTGATCCTTTGGCAGACCCTGCCAAGCTGGGAATGGCTGAACTTGAATCACAGGACATAAACAATAGGCCAAAAGCCTAACACGATGTTTGAGGCAGCTTAGCAAACCTTCTGTTTACTTTCATTTTAACTTTCGTAGGCTGCGCTCCCTGCCCGCTGCTGTCATCTTAGCCTAATAGGACACACCATTTCAACATTGATTTGGAGTGGACATTCAAAACAGAGGCTCATGTGTTCCTTCAGTGCTAGGGAAAAATCTCTCAGTCCTGAAGCACTGAGGTGCACTGTAAACACAGCCAAGGGCTTCCAAAGCCCCACAGGTCCAGGCAGGTTTTACAGTGCTCTTCTCCTGTTTGCATATATTTAAAAAAAAAAAAAAAAAGAAAAAAAAAAGAAAAAAAGACATGAGGGGGAAGTAGCTTGGAAAATAAACCCTTGCTTGTTTAAGGAAGCTGTGCAAAGGATTCTTTTCTTTCACCTTTTTTAAAAACTGGTTTAGAAAGAAATGTCAGCTGCCCCGGTCCCAGTCTCATCTGAGCACTTTCTGCTGTCCCGTAAAGAACATCTTTCATGTGACTGTTCTCCCACACTCAAAGTGTTCTGCTTTGGTCTGTTTTTAATATGCAGGGACATGCATTGCCATACACCTATGCTAGAGATGGCAAAGTCAAAAAACAGATGCTTACCTCTAAAAGCTGTCCTTGTTTAACACTCACCAACCTCAAATCCTCCCCCTCATCCCCTTCCCCCTTTCTTTATTACCCTGAATTACAGTGAAGGACTTGGAAGACAAGTGGGTCTCGGACCCAACTTGGAAGCTGTCTGACCTCATTTCTGGAGGTCAAACCTACTGACCTTCAAAGCTAGACTGTAAAGCTCACCTTTACAAAGCAGCCCTCCCAGCTCCAGCAAACGACTGTTGGGACAGGCGTGCTGGGAGCAGTAACAATAGCTGTATTGATGGGAGGGAAGATTTTATTGTAAATTGGATTTAGGAATGAGTAATTATGCAAACAAGCAATTAACTAAAATAAATATGAATGGCTTCCTCTTTGGGGGAATGTTTTTAGTTTGACTTGTAGCAATATTAGAGGCAGGAGATTTCACAGGGATGAATCAAGCCTTTAAAACAATGATAAAGGGGGCATTGCCAATGAGGGGATAAATACTGTTCTGTCTCTCCTATGCATCATTAAATGCTATATGCATATGCATGCAACCAGGCAGCTGTAATTTACAGGACTGGAAATACATTAAAATGCTGAAGATTTGAGGCCAGGTAAGGCCCACCATCTGTTGAGCAGCAGCATTCTATTTGTTCCCATAAATTTCACTGATGCAAGACAGGAGACATTTTTTCTCTTGGTGGTTGTGGCTGTTATTCTGATTTCTCTGTCCCCTGAGAAAGCAGGCTGCAGGATGCCTGCAAGATAGCTGAATACAGTGATACTGCTGCCTGCCTTATAGCTTCAGCTAGCTGGGCTCATCAGATGAGACACTTTGGAAATCCAAATGTTTCTGAGGTCGGCCTTCTCCTTCTGTAGTGCATCATCACCTTGTTTACAAGGCTTGTTCTGCCCCACAGTCCTGCGCTGATGGAAGGCAGCTGGGCTGAGAAAGCAGTGCCAGATTCCAGGAAGAAAGAGAGATCTTCCTGTAAGAGAAAAAGTCATCCCTGCAGGTTTCTGAGTGGGAGAGGAGGTAGTGGCAGACAACGTACATCATCTTTGTCTGGTCAGGGACGCTTCAGCAGAAGGGACAGCATCTAGGCTTCCCTTTGGGAACGTCATGCTGATGAGCCCTCAGAGAGGAATTTGCTGGAGATGCAACAGTAGGAATCACTGAAGCATTTTGTGAATTTCCATTTGACAAGCAGGAAAAAAATCCCTCCCATCAGGATCTTGCTTTTACATTTTGGAAACAAAGTGTGTACAAAATGTGTTCCCACGTGCCTTTGAATTTGTGTTCCCAAATGATTCCTTTCATTCTGAAATTCACCTGCCTTTTTGGAAGGTAGCATTTAATAAAAAAGAAATTAAATAAACCCAACTCAAAATGGCTTGTTTCATTTCAGGGTGAAGCAATGAAATATTCTCTGTGGAACAGAAACCATTCTTTTCCCTATTATTTAGGTCAGATGCAAGACTGAATTATTTGCTATCCTTTTGTTATCAGCTGAGGTCTAGAGCCCCATCTCCTGGAGTCATGTGATTATGTTGGAAACTTAGTTTGGTTGCTTTTGACATTTCTTGCCCTTGTGGTTTGGAAGGAGATCTTGAAAATGTGTTTTAAGTATAACGAATGCTGTGACGTCTGCCTGAGTCTCCACACATCAGGAAAATAAAGTTTCATGTAGAGCGATCTGTTCCAAGGTTATCAAGACAGCGTTAACTCCAAGGCTCACTTATGAGGCTCTGCCAGCATCACTCATTAAGAGCTTGCATAGGACCAGATGCTTTTATTCAAACTCAGTAGGACTTAGTTTATCTCCTCAGTTGACCCATGAGGGTACATCAGGAGGATAAACCTACTCAACACGGGTAAGCCTGTTCCTCTGTCCTGTGGGGCACCAGGACCATCCATTCCCTGATCAACATTCAATCCCACTGCCGCTATATAATTTTTCAAAAACAGCATTTTGCTGTTCTCTTCAAGGACTTGCATTCAAGCTTCTGGTTCACAGGCAATGCCAACACACATTGATTACAGTTCAGAACTCGAAGAAGAGGAAATGACACTGAGCAAGAGCTCTCATGTTTCATGTGGCTCCAATGGTGATGAGGTAAAGGCCAACCTGTGCTACAGCTACATGAGTGCAGGGGACTCATTTTCAGTATGGCCGTCTGCAGTGGTGGAGTCAAAAGACAACCACAAGTCTGAGCCAGGACCTGGTCCAGGGCCAAGACCATTTCCTCTCTAGCCTTGGTATTTCAGTGATCTGGAGGTTTCTGAAGACTCTGCCACTGCCTCTCTCAACTCATTTACAGTTATTCATGAAGCCGTGGCAACTTGATTGTGAGTCTGAGCTCTTCAGAGCAAGCCAGGCAGATTTCATTTTCTCAATTGCAGCTCAGAAATCAGGCTAGCTCAGCCACCTCTGGTCATTTTGGTCATCCTTCCTTTGAACATCCTCCACTTTGTCTCGCTCTTCCTGGCAGTGACCTGAAACCAAGCTGTCTTCTGACGGCTTTTTCACGACAACACACTAGAAAGACATCTCTCCCAAGGACAGAGGCTGCTGTTTAGGATTTCTGAGCTCCATGTTCCTCAGTTCCCTGGTGTCCCACAGACTCACTGTCAGGCCTTGGCCAATTAAAGCCCATCTCTGCTGCCTCAGGTCCAACTCCCAAAGGACAAGAGCAATCCTTCTTTTTTCTAACTTGCAGTGGAGCTAAAGCATGTCATTCAAACCCAGCTGAGCTCCTCACCACCACCACCACCCCAAAAAAACCACCACCCCACCCTTTTGTTTGCTTCCTATTAATGCCTTCTAAATAGAGCAGCCTGTCACAATTTGGGGATGAAGGGTTGCCATCCATATGTTCTTCTGTTCACCCAAACTCTTCCCTACCACCCACTGCAGATATATGGTAACCAGCACTACAGAGCTTGCTCTTTTCTTACTTGGACCCCAAATTCCTTCCATGGCAGGTCTCATCAGGCCTCTGCCCCTCTTTGACTGCGTTTATTTATCCCTCTCCTGGATTCTCAGCTCTTCCTGAGTTTGTCTCTCCTTTCTAGTCCATTCCGTTCCCCCCTTGCAATTCCTGTCATCCCCTGCAAGGCATTTCATGAAGAGCATTGCACTCACATGCTTCCTTCACAACTTCTTGCTCAGTTCATATGGGCAAGTTAATGATTTCCCAGGGCAGTGTCATGGGCCTCCGCATCCCCTCTGCTGACAGAGCATCTCCAAAACTTCCCTAAGAGAACCTGAACTCCTCCCCTTGAGGGAACAGGGGGTCAGAAACCTTTCTGCTGGGGGGTCTTTCTGAGGTTTTCCACCTCCAGGTGTTCAGGGGGAGGCCAAAAGAAAGGAAAGTCAGGAAAGCCAAGAAAGCCAGAGCAGCTGCAGAGGCTGCTGCTGAGCAAGGAGACAGTGGCTTGGCACACCCAGAGAGCACACCAGAGGTGAAGCTAGAAGGCAGAAAGGCATTGGGGGGGTGGGAGAAGAGAGGAGCAGAAGATTTAAAGGAGAGGGTGAGGTCAGATGAGGTTAGAGATGATGGAAGGAAGGGAAATGTCAAGGTAGAAAGTGCTGGTTGAAGCAGAGAAATGAAGGTGAAGGGACCACAAGAGGGTAAGAGGACTACCCTCCCACTTGCCACACCTGGATTAGGAATTACAGACTCACCCACCTGCCTGCTCCATGCCGTTTCCTCAGACAAAATGAACAGGATACTGAGAATATCCCTATTCCAGACCGGTAGAAACAGCAGAGAAAATTCATTTAACCACTCACACAGAACTTTGGAATTGCTCAGAAAGGCTCAAATATCCCTGGGGAAGTAACTTCCAGGCTGCATCAGGTCTTTTTCCAGTCCCCAGATGCCTAAAAGGTAACAGCCTCACGGCAAAAGCAAGAGGGAGCTGTTCGGGGTGACAGTGCACGCTGTGCAAGATGTGCTTGGGGCAGGCAGGGCTGCTGACAGGCCATGGCGAGGGGTCCCCAGGGCCCACCCTGGATGGAGAGATCGATCCTCAGGCTTCAGGCCCAGCTTTTAGGCAAAGAGAAGAGCACTGTGTGTTCAGGACTCACAGCAAGCAGCAGCTCCAGGGAACCTGATTAGAGACACCCCCCCGGTCCCCATCACCATCACAGCTCTGGTGAGCAGCCAGGCACCCACTGCCGAGGGTCCCTGAAGCGGTGACACAGGCTGGCTCCCAGTCAGTCCCTCAGCAAGCAGCGCTAAGGAGGAGGCAAAGCCTGTAAAGGAAAAGCAGTATCCTTAATTAAAACAGGCCCTATGTGACTTCATCACTGCACAATTCTTACTGCCTCTGCCCCATGGAGCTTCTAGTCGGAGTCAGGCAGATCATCTGCTGGGGGTGAGTAGAGGAGAGCTGCAGACCTAGCCTGCCAATTTTGTGCAAAATGTAGGCGGTTTTACTCCAGGGACTGTAACATCAGCGAAAGTGCAAGTGAATCTGGTTACTGGAAAGCCAGGATACAATATGCATTTCTGATGTTTCGGGGGATGAGGTTGTCTTAAAGATGATAGGATAGCACGCCAGCTGCTGGCCTTGCAGCACTTGGAAAGGAGCTGGGGACGAAGTTCCTGTTTATGCAGAAGTGACTGAGTAACCAGTAATTTTGGGAAGGGAGCATTACACACTCCTAAAGAGCAGTCTTCCACTGGGAGGTTTTCAGTTTGTGGTCAGTTGTTGCAGTGTGAGATTCATGAGCTGCCATCCAATATGCCTCAGGCTCGGGTCATGGCTGAACAGCTCAGAGAAAGTCCCCCAGAAACAGCAGGGAATCTGGTTCCTGGCAAATGGGAAGCAGATTTGGGACCAGGACGTGACACGCACGTGGAGTCACACAACAGACGCATGTACAGGCACAGGAGTCAAACGGCACCTTAGCAAGAGAGGCACACTGAGACTGGACACATCGCTGGGAGCAGATAGTGGGGGGAAGGAGCTCTCCACCATAAGCTCTGATTGCACATCTGGACCCCATCCAGAATATTACACTTTCTCTGTCCTCCCCATGGCTGCAAAATCTGATCATTTCTCTATCAGCTCCCGGCTTGCTGTTGTGGCTTTTGTTGTCCACCCCAGGAACTGAGAAGAGTAGCACTGGTCCATGTTCTTGGGTGAAAAGAGAAAGGACAAGTCCACATTCACTTTGCCAAGGATCTGGAGTCTCAGCAAGTCAGATGTAGCTGTGAGCATGAGTTTGGAGTCCAGATTTGGCCACAAGGACAATCAGAAGTTGGAGGTCCTGCTGCATCAAGCAGGTGATGGCCCCTCTGGTTGTCCCTCATGGTGCAAAACTGCCCATGATGAGCCTTGTTGAGTGCCACCCATAGCCCTGTGCAGGCTGAGGTCCTGCGAGAGGGGTTCTGTCCAAGCAACCCTTGCCTAGGGGCTCCTGAAGACAAGGGCCTCTCAGCAAAGTCATACTGGGGAGCCGGGAGCCCCATCTCAACCAATGCTAAGCCAAGGAGCTGGCAGCATTTAGGGCCCTGTGGGTAGGGGACAGGGTGGTGAGGAAGGCTGCTTGCTGAAAGGGAGGGATGCTCACAGTGCAAAGGCAATTAAGTTTTAGCTAAAGCAAAACTACCTCTCCCACACACTAAGGACTCCATCGTTCCACATCCACCTCATTTTATCCATTTGATGATAAGCTCCAGGCTTATCATGTTTGGCTCAAGTTTCCACTTGTGCTGAGGCAAAGCAGAGCAAACTCAGTGGCACTGAGAGAGGACAAATCTCATTCTTATGAGTGTCAGGCTGCTCTCACCAGGTGATGCTGTGGCTGCGGTTCCTCTCGGCCTTGCTGCAGCCAGGATCTCATTCATGTTTCTTTCCTTTTCTGTGGATATTTCAGGCAAAGCTGAAAGATGCCCCTGGAGTCTTGGTTTCCCAAATGTCAAAGCTGTGCTACAACCCTCCTTTAAGTGTTAATTTTAAAAAAAAAATTAAATTACATTTAAAAAAAAAATCAGCCAGAAGCTCCAGTACAAACCCTGCTTCAAAGGATAAGCCTGCAAGAACGGCTGGCTAGTGATTAACAGGAAGAAAGCAAGTGGGCTGCCCAGCGCTCATGTGCTAGGAAGTCTGGGTGGGAACCCAAGCCCAGTCTCTTGGAAGAGAAAGTTGCTGGTACAGTGGTTGCTTGAAGTCTAAATATCTAAGAAAATAATGAATACATCTCTCCATGTAGAAACTATCTCTGCTGATAGATCCAACTCCACCAGATCACAGCTTTCCTACATTTGCCCTGGCAGTTTTCCAAGTAGCATACACTGAATGTAAAACATTGCAGGCTTGTGACTGTTTTCCTTTCTTTTTCAAGATCCAAAGTCAGAGAAGGGACTTTTTTCCTTTTCTACTTATTTTTCCCAAAGGGCAGAGACAAAGCTATTCCTTATGCGAAGAAGCTGAGATCCTGAAAAGATTTTTGCCTTTGCATGCATGGCTTTACATGTCCCCCTTGCTCAGCTCTGAGAAGTGTTCTGCTTTAAAAGAATAACATGGCATGCAGATGCCTATAAATGGAAGATGAAATTGTTACTATTAAGCCCAGGCCCTGCCAAGGCAAACAAGTGCAGGGCAAACTGTGTGTGCGAAGGAAGGGAGCTGAGAAAACTTGAAGTCAGCTGAATCATAACTTCACTTCAATTTTAACATCACTTAAAACTACATAAACACAGCCATCTTATTAATAACAAAGCTAGCTCCTCAGCAGAGCTGTTGTTTGGAAAGCCAAGCCAGTGCACACGGGTGCAATGGGAAGAATGTTGCAGGAGAGACTTGCCTTCCAAAGCTGTGTTTTAAATTTAAAATAGTTGGGATGTCTGAGATGCAGCGACTTTGCGGGAGCCATGAATAGCTTTTGATGTCTCTGCTGCGGTTCACCAGGGTCCTGACCTCTGCAGGGCCAGGAGTTTGTCATGACTGGCACAGGGAAGAAAAGCGCAATGGGGACGGCTGCTACCTGTCCGTGAGGAACGCAGCTCCGCTTGACCAGGAAGATGATCCCAAATCATGGAGGCTGCCCAGCCTGGCTTTCTGCTTTCTTAGCAGAGGATGATGCGTTAGGATACTCTCATTCTCTTCCTTTCAGGCTTTGCAAGAGCTGTCAGTATGGCCTTGAATGAGTAAATTGTGTATGCACAAATTTTAAAGTACACGCACCCACTCAGTGCATGCAGAAGTCGACGGGGTGCAGCAGTATAAATCCCCAGTGCATTTCTCCACCCACAGTATTGACTTGCCTGTTGAGGTCTTTCTGTGGAATATTTGGACCCTCACATTGTGCAGGAGTGAGGAGGCTCTGGGGATGCGCCATCGTGAACACATAGAGTTCAGACTTATGCTCTGTTTGCTCTTTAGTGAAATGGCAAAAATACTGCTGCACCAATTAGGACAAGAAAGTGATAAAGTTACAGGAACAGTCTTCAGGAGTTGAGATACACTGAAGCAGACGGCAGAGCAGAGCAGAACATTTTTACCATTGTCTCACAAGACTGATTTGGTGTCTGCGGTGATCTGATAATCTCAGGGTGAGGAGTGAAACCACGCTGGTACAAGGCTTGTTCTTTATTACTTCTGACATTTTATAAAGGCAGGCTGGCTCAGCAACTCCCCTAATATATAGCCCCTAAGGCAGAGATGCAATTCCTAACGCATTCCTAACGAAACTCCCCTGACTTCCATGGCCTTGTGTTAAGACTGGATTTGGCCCCGCCAGTAAAGTACATTTAGATTTCCAAACTGAAAACTGCCTCTGGATTCCAGAGGGACTTGAAAAACTCCCAGAGCTCTGGAGTGCAGCAGTGAGATTTATGCTTTTCCCTGACTTTTCACTGCTCAGTAATACATTTGTATGGCCAAAGTAAAGCCAGATCTGGCACTCTCCACTCCCGATTTCTCTACTACCCAGGGAACTAAATGACAGTGTAAACTGGAACAGTAATGCTCTAAGCCCCAGAATAGCTTTTCGGGGGTATTTTCGCAGCCTGTGGAAAGAATGCCTATGTGGATATTTGAAATATAAAGACTTGACACTTTAGCTCACCCCAGTCTGGAGAGCCACTGGTGACACAAGGTTCCTGTGCAGAGGAAAAGATGTGAAGCCAAAAAAAGCTCCTTGTGATATTTATTTGTAGGAAAGTAACACCTCCAGTCTCCAAGTGGATGGAGGACTGGGGTTTATTGGGCACCCTTTTTACCCACTGCCAAAACTAGCCCCAGCTCTGGAAGAGGATGACCACCAAACAGATAAGACAAAAAGGTGAAGGGAAGAAAGAAGCACAGGGAAGGTCATACAGAGTCAGAGCAGCCCAGCAAGGGCTCAAGGCTTCCCAGTAGCAAGGGGAAACTGGCTGTTGCTGCCACAGCCCTGAGGCAGGAGCACGGGAATAGGAAGCAGCAGAGCTGGGACTGGGAGCTAGGGGCGAGCTTAACTGCTCCTTCTGTTGCCTGGGGGTGAGAGGAGGTGGGGGCTGCATATCCCTCAGCTTTACCCACTGCCCCACAGATCCTGATGACCCCTTGGGGTCAGCTGCCACCTTCCAGCTGTGTGGGTCTTCCAGCTGAGACTGCTCCAGGGAAACTTCCCTGGCATCCCCGTCCACCATCTCACATCCCTTTTGCTTGGTGGTGGGGCTGGCTGAAAGCTCTCCATCACTATCACCATTGCACTCATAGGTCTCACGCTCCTTCAAGCCTCCCTCCTTGTCTGGTGCTAGGAGAAATCATAAAGTCTGAGTCCTACTGTTCGCAGCAACCACATCCCCACAACCTCTCTTGTGAGTGTATCGGGAACGAGGGATGCTTTAGCTGCTTGTGACAGGGCTTTGGAGTGGAGGATTGCAGTACCCAATTATATTCTATTTCTCACCCAATTATGCATGAAGCACGGTCAGATTGAAGGGCTGTGAAATGACTGCAAATTATTAATTGTAATATTTCATGTTCTCATATGCAAACACACAGCCAAAATGGGGAAAATAACAAGAGGAACACGCAGGGGACAGTATTCTTTTTAGTAAGCTGTGAATGAAAAGTATTGTGGCCACACTGACAAACTAGTCTCTGACTTTTCTCTTTTAGGAGCAGTTGTCCTATTAGCAAAGGTTAAAAAGCCCAAAATGAGCAGGTCTCCAGAGGCCTTTCTCAGCTCCATTTCTATGACTTTATAATCTGAAAATTACTTGGTTTCTTTTTTTTTTTTTCACTTTTGTATTGCTGTTTTCTGTCTATTCCCATTGTCTAGATACATTCATGGGCAGCCTGTACCCAGCTGTTCTTGTGCCAACATTGTACTTGAGTTAAATAGCTCTCTTTCCTCCCCAATATTTAGGCCCCTGATGTATCTGTGGCAGCCAGTCTTACCCTTTTCAACCTTCATTTCACCAAACTCAACAACCTGAGCTCTTCCAGTCGTTGTCTGCAACATGAGTCTGCTCTTCTCTGGGCTGATGCAGGACCTCTCCTCTGCACCTCCGCTTTCTTTAACGTTGATGGGATTATGGTACTTCTGCCAGGATCTGCTGCCCATAAAATATTGTCTAAGGGAAAGTTACCCAGCTGAAGTTGGATGCAAAGAAAAATGGGAATTGTTGGGAAGAGGAACATCACTATAACATCATTTTCTAGTATCGAAACTGGCTTTATAAGGGATGTTATTGTTGTCACAGTCCTCTGTTTTGCATTGTACTTCAGATAGATAGTCAAGGTTACTAAGCAATTCATTTCTTTATTCCTGGCTTGGTACTTCTCACCATAGCTTGCCCAGGTCCCTCACTTCAAATTGAATGACGGCATCCCATTCCACCCAGGCAGATCGGCTGTCCTGCAAGCATTGCCCCCCGTAGGAACCTACTACACTTGGACTCTGCAAGCTCTCCAGAGACCTATTTTGAGGTCAAATCCTAGTTCCCCAGCTTCCTCTTTAGGTGCCTCCTGGCTAGTGGCAGAAACTTGTGAGGCACCCACCTTTTTACTCAAATAACATTATCCCTTGTGAGGCCATAAGCTGCCATCCTCTCTGAGCCACCAAAGCAGAGTCAGAGTATGAAGAAGGATTTGCTTTGCACTGGGTCCTGAGTGGTGAAACCTTATGGAGGACAAGGTAGGGACGCACCACTGCTTTTAGAGCACAGAGAGCAAACATCTTGCTCTTATCCAGCTGGGGAGCAGCAGTAGCTGTGAAGGAAAAGAGAAGCAGGGTGAGTATTGAAAAGTCACCATGTACTAAAAACAACGTAGCTGCATTTAAAGAGAAAGGGGAGACTAAACGCTCCCAGAAGGATTTGATTGTTTGCATTTGTAAGACGCTAGGCATTTTTAATGATGTGTTAATGATCATACTCTATTCAGATGGGATTCATCACACTGCCCTTTCTCTACTTAAAAATTTAGCATCGAGTCTTAGCTGGCCATTTAGGTTCCCCCTCTGCTGAAGGGCAGGACATCTGTCACTCTCCAAAAATGCTTTCTACAACAGAGGGGATGTACTGCCATCCAGAGCTGTCAGCCTCTTTCCACGTGCTGTAGCAGCACATCCAAGCTCTATCCCAGCTGTGCCTCACAATCGTCCCTTAAGCAACAGCCACTCTCTCCTGCCATAGCCAGGGATTTGGAAAAAATAATTTGAATTGCCCCAGACTTAGAAGCCAAGTCAAAATTAGATTATGGGAATCCCATTGTTAACAGTGGTGAACAATAGATACACACAGTCCCACAGGGTCAGAAACACACCCCCGATTGCATGTCACATATTGTTCTCCCTACCCTTTAGGATTCATATATTTGCAACCAACATTAAGCTCAGAGGAATATCTGGAACTTCTTTGCCCTGTAAATTGCCTTTCCCACCCTCCAAAAAATGCTACTGAGAATGTTCCACTCTCCGCCGCCCTGGGCCAGACTGAAAGGGCTGGTTAAGGGCAAACTCCTGTGGGCATTCGTTGATGGGTGAACCAAGACTTCCCAGAGGGCCCAGTGGTGTATCCAGCTCACCGGTGCTGAGAGAGGACCATCCTAGGTGAAATCATGCTCTTTTTGCTCTCTGCTACACTGGGCAGCCAAAACTGGAAACCTTCAAAATCCCACGTCATCACTGAAGATGGCAGTCTTTATTTTAAATATTTCGGGGAGGGACTATATGACTATTGCCTCTATTTTTTGTTCTTCAGCCCTCAATAAACAGGGCTGTAGAAAGGCAGAGCTAAATCAAGAGGCCTGGCCCCTACCTTCACAGCCATTTGTGTCATTCATTGACTGATGCAGATCATCTTAAAACTGATACAGGTTTTTACCAGTGCTATACCCATGGTGGACATGCTCCAGACCTCCTCCCCTCTGCTGCTTAGAAACCCTCTTCTAATCTCTAGTTTCTAAGTTCATTCATGGCTAATTCTGAAGCCTTTCTTTTTTTTCTTTTTTCTCTAATCTCTATATAAATAACCCCCAGCAGCCTGGACAGTTTGTTAGCAGGGCTATAAGTTGTCCACCATTTGCTTTGGCTTTGGGAGCCCCAGACTTTGGCTCAAACCACAACTAATGGCATTTGCTGCTTTTCACAGGGAAGGAGAGTGGACTTTGTGGTTCAGATATTGCCCTGATCCAAGTGCTGTGTTGGAATACACGTTTTTGTATAACAGCCATTTTATCGGCAGCATTACTCAGAGCTGACTTGTCTCTGTCCTTTGTCCCGGCGCTCTGCTTTTTGGCACCACCTGCCATTTGACTCAAGAATCAGTCAGTATTTCCATAATGATTAACCCACTGATTGTCAGCATTCATAGCTCGGTGTTAAATATGGGAATACTTTGATTGCACAGATGCCAAGTGACCGTTGCTAACCAAATAAAAACGTGTCTTGAAAGCCACCCCCCTCCCTCGGCACCCTCAGTGCTGCAGGGCAGCCTCGGGAGGCCATCAGGAGCTTTTGGCTGTGCTACGCAGAGCTTTCTATGCAATAATTACAGTTCAGAGCAAAATGTGTGATCGGACTTGTTGGCAATCTCAAGGAAAGAGTTAAAAAAAAAAAAAAAGGAGAAATTTTGGTGCTGGAAGAATTTGAAGGAAATGACATTTTCAAGGGAATTTATTTTCTTGCAATACAGTTTTGTTCGTCTTTAAGCCATTTTCTGTCCCTTTTGAAGCCAATTTGCTTCTCCAGAAATGCCAACAGTTTTCATTTTTAGCTCCTCTGAAAGGCTTGGGGATTTTTTTTTATCTTCTGAGTGTTTTCAAAAGAAAATGTAGAGCCAGAAAGTTATTTCAAACAACCAAACAAATGAGAAAATAACAAAGTGTCTGATTATAAAATGAAACATTTCAGGGTTTCTTCTCTTGCCACCCCCCAAAATAAATTAAGAATTTTGAGATTTCCCTCTCCCTGTTTTTTCATTAGAGACACTTTCATCTGGGAAGTGCTTCTGGGAGCTAATCAGAGGTACTATGCAGCAGGGCAGCTAGTTACTGTGGAAAGACAGCGAGCTGGGAAATCTCTCTTTCTAATTAAGTTGTGTCTCTTCCTTTGCACTCAGGCAGACAGTAAGAAGTGTAACTCCGGCAAAAGCCAAGCACTTCAGTGTAAGAATTGATAAGGGCATGAGAATTCCTTCTTATCTTTAGCACCTTGCATCCTGCAAGCAGGGAAACCAGCTCTTTTCTTCCATGATTGTTGTTCAATGTTAAGTGAGTCACTACGCTGAGTGTGATGGAGCAAAAATTTCCTCGTCTCCTGCAAGCCATGGGGAGACTCTGGGAAGAGGATGCAGTGATAACCAGCTCGACCGGGGGAGGAAAGGATATGGTCCCTAGGCTCAGAGCATTCAAGGCAGGAAGAGTCTGCTGGAAGAGAGTGAAAAAGCAGGTCAGAATATGGACCTGCCACTCCAGTGATGCAACTCTGACCTGGAATGACCGCATATATGGGTCCAGGAGATCACGGGATGTTTGTAAAATAGATCTTCTCTCTTGTGTAAGCAAGAGGATAAAATTATCCTGGCAGCAGCTGTTGTTTCCCAGAATGAGGATCAAGGCTGGCTGTTTTTCCTGCAGTATTCAAGACATCAGGCTTTCCTATCCCCACGATCCTGCGGTTGCCATCCTGTGCAAGTGGTCTCAAACACGCAGACATACGCATTTCTCCCTGACGCAGTATCCATGCTAGTGCGGCATAAGGTTCCTCTTAACATCTCAAGCCACGTAAATCTGCTTCCTTACTCATTTCTGCAATATAAAAAGCAGTAGAAGGAAGAATGGGGAATGCAGAGAAAAGAAGGGAAGACAGAAGAGAAAAACAGAGTAAATCAAGTGACTTTGGCAATATAATATCATCTTGCAGCATGCCCAGGACTTGAGCGACAGAACGGGTTGAAGCTTGTTTACAAAGCTAGAAGTTAAGTCCCATTTCCAGTTTTTAAAGAAGACACAGACTTTCCCAAAGGCTCTATCCAAAGAAGTGCTCAGCTAGCGCACTGAGGACAGATCCCATCGGTGAGGGTGGCAGACGGTCATTCAGCCAGCCAGGAGAGGAAGGAGGGTGGTTGGAGGAACATATGTCTCACCACGTGACGCCTAACAACCCAGCACCGCGGGGCGAAAAGAGAGAGACGGAGTCGTGCGGGGCTCCCGCTCCAGCAGGTTGTGGGCTTCTTTGGGTCTTGCCGCTCACCGGCTGGCCACCATCCCGCACAACCCGTTCAACTTCATGTTGGTAGGTCAGGAGTGAGCTCAGCAAAGACGAAGTGCCTTTCCACCATGCCACAAAACCATGCTGCTCCCTCTTCCCCCTCCAAAGGAGTCCACAGGCTTGAAGTTTTATTTTCCTGGGCAAAGAGGAGGGTGAGTAATAGATTTGCTTTGTTACTGGCAATGCTCACCACCGAAGTGTGGGCCTGCATCTGCTGCTGAGATAAATCAGAGGAGATGGCAGGGTGGCTGGGCAAGCATCTGACCAGAGCTTTAGCAGCGCCTTTAATTTACAAGCAGGGGGAAGATTTAATATTTCCGTCCCTCTGTAAATACACTCATGCGGCATCCCCCCACCTGTCTCCTGGGGAGTCTGGCTAATTGCCACAGGCTGAGGAGCTGAGCCCAAACTGATTTTACAGGGCACTGCAGCCAAGCATGGCTGTGGGCAGAAGCATTAGGCAGTATGATATCGCAGTAAGGGCTCCGGTTATCGACAGCTGAGGAGCAAGCAAACACCTGGCTGGCATTTATTGCAATATAAAACTTTATTTGGATTGTGAAGGGATGTGCATCCAGATGTTGGTTATGGCAGGTAAGATGCAGCAAGCTTCCAGTTTCAGTCTCTCCATCAAGACGTGGCTCCTGGAGCATGCCATCTCCACCACCCAAATCCAGTGTCCCTTTTGTGCGCCCCATCCTCAGGCACTCTCCCAACCACACGCTCCCAGCACCTCCTGATCCCATAGCCCTGGCAGAGTTTGCCTCCATGAGGCTCAAGGAGAAGAGCACCACTTCCATCCTGTCCATGATATCACGCTGTAGCAGTTTGTGGATTTCTCCAGTGCCCAGGGTGGTGTCTCCAGGGTCACAACTCACCGTGGGCGGGAGCAGGGGACAGCGAGGGTGCCTGCCAGAGGTGGGAAAGTTCTGCCTCCCTCTCCCCACAGTTGCATGCTGGTTTTATAGGAATAATGCCCCCGAGGGTGCCGTGGCTGACCAGATTATCAAAGATCTTCAGCAGAGATCTTTTCACACGGTGCAAAGTGCCAGCCGCTGAACAGCTAACCTGATACTGAACGACACATTGCGTTACAGCCTCTGAACTGGCTTTGTTTTAGAAGCGCTGTCTTTTGTCTGTAACTCTTTAACTTTCCGTGTCTTTTTACCTTCCCTAGGGCCGCTCTCTGCTTCCCCTTTTCAGCCCTTATTTTTCTTCTCCTGGTCAGGCATTTTACGTCCCTGTGACATGACCATCAGGGTGTGGGTTCAGCTCACTGAACCTAAATTTTAGGCATCTGTGCTAAACTGGTGATCTAAACTCCTATGGCTGATGGAGAAAGAGACACTCCAGAAGACAAATCTTCCCTCTCATTTTGATTTCTGCACTAGACTGGCAGAAATCCTCTCCTGGAGTTGCCAGTATCTCTCCAGCAGCTATAGAGCAAGTTTCATTTGTGTAAGCCACTCACCTTTTAGGTAACTAGAATACGATGAGACGACTCCTGCCCCTATCTTCAGGGAAGTGAAAGGCAAATTTTCTCCTGTAGCTTCCTGGTGGCCTTTTTAAATAAGCGTAAACACACAAGAAGCTGGGGGGGGTTCATTTTTAAAAAGGAGGTGTTGGTATGCCTAGATCATTAGGAATGATTAATGCCAATACCGAAGGAACGCTTTCCACCTTTCGTTCACATCAAACTGTTGTTCAGTTCATCTGTATCTAATGAGTATGAGTTGCCATCAATAGACACGACAGCTGCTGGCTTGCTTAGTTTACAGGGGCTGGACTGGAGCCTTGCAGAGTAAGTGCCGTGCATTTGCACTGCTTCTCCACAAAATCAGCCTGTCTCTACCACTTTGGACCCTCAACACAGCCAGCAGCCTTGCACAAGGTCTCATCAGTGAGTTAGACTGGCACTTCTCATCACCAAAGCCCCTCGAATGCTTCTAAAACACAGTATCCACAGGAATCACTTCATCTAGGACTTGAATACAAATACTCCACAGAAGGACAAGACTCTTGGTTTTGGCAGAGATTTACTGCGTGGTCTATGGACCAGCTGAGGATGGTTCTGTTCATCTGGGAACATGTGTCTCTCTTACCCTCCTAAAATGCAGATGGGATAATGATTTTTAACATCACTCAGGAGCATCGCATAACCCCATTGGGAGGGAAAGGAAGAATGTTACTCCCAGTTTAAGCCAGTATGAAATTTCCATTTCTAAAACCAAGGATTCAAAAGCATGACTTCTGCTGCAGAAATCAGGAATTAAACTTTAAATCACAAATGTTTATTTAACATGAAGAAGTATAAAAGGGACACTGTTTGATTTCAAGTTTTTCAATGTTTTAAATATAACTTTCTAATTGTATAGGCCAACTCCAAAAGTTGAGGAGCCCATTATTATTCTTAGCTAAGCCAGAGAGGATACGCCATCATCTGACTCCAAGAACAGGCCTTTTAGGAAAAACACTTGCAGTTTGTTAGGGTGGGGGGCAATTTTAATGAAGAAATTTGATGAAAGGATGCAATTCTTCCATTCTCCCCATCCCCCAACCCAAAGCTGGAGGTAGAAATGTGAACACCAATCAATTTAAATCATGACTCCGGGCTATGGAGGTTTGGGCCTGTTCACTGCTTACTGTTAATATCAAAGCATGAAGAGTTTTACATACAGAGCAATATTTTTTTACCCAGCTAACACCCCTTTCTCTGACTGCAGCTAGATGAGGAGCTGAGATGTAACAGAGCTGGGCGAAGAGGTCACCATCCCTGGACCCTCACCCTGCCTCCTCTCACCACTGCTGCTGACCACCTCTGTCGAATAGCCAGCACAGGCAGCTCTGCAATCGCCTCCAAACGCAGCTCCCTCAGAACAGCCCAGGCTGCTTTCTGGAGCAATGAACAAGCAGTTGAACTGGTGGGCTGGGAAGGGAATGGAGGGAACAGAGATGAACAGCTGGAGAGTAATAACTTTCTAAGTTCAGGAATCAGTTGCCACTGGAACAGCACGTCTGATCACAGATTTGCTGCCAAGCATCTGTTTTCCTCCTACCTCCTGATGTGGTCCAGCTTCTTTTCTCTGACGCTGCTCCCTCCTTCATTTTCAGAGATTTGTGTTTCTCAAATCCTTATGCATCCTCCTAGGCACGGAAAGGGCTCAGCAACTCCACAGGCCCTGCCAGTGCATTTGAGAATTAACCCCCATCCCTTTGTGTGCTGTTCTGCCTAACAAAGTTGTGCCAAACAGGCTTAATCAAGCTCCCCTGAAGAGTCAAATCTCCAGGGAGTCCAAATTTGTATATTTTCTCCGGCAGAGTAATATCACACAGAGTATTGAATGACAGTTAAAAACCACATCTGGATCTTGCTCTGCTGTAATACATCCATAGCCCTAAGGGGAAGCAGTGTGGTTTAGTGATTCATGAAACCTGGGTTTTATTCCCAGCTCCTCCACTGCCTTCTTGGGTGACCTTAGCTCAGTTGTTTCACTGCCCTGTGCTTTGATTTTGCCATCTGTGAAAATGGGGGAAGTGATACTGCCTCCTGCCCAAAGTCCTTTGATATCCTCTGAAAGCAAGTGCCAAGTGCTATTGCTCAGCCTCATATGCCATTCTTGGGCAATTCCCGTACTTGGGATTGTGTGCAGGCAGATGGTGGGCCCCACACCTTCCCTCCCCATGCACACACAGGCTCCCCCACAGCTTGGTGCACCTCTGCAGGCTCCATGAAGCTCCCTCAGGTCTTACCATGACTGGCACAACCGGCTATGCTCTGCCCGGCACAAGAAGAGCTGTGACCCCATCCCTGCTGCACAAAGGAGCAGGAGGGATGCCAGAGCATGGAGCAGCATCCAGGGGCTGTGCCATCCAGCGTGTCCTGCTAGGAAACACCATGCTCAGTGGCAGGCCTGTCATTTCTCCTGCTGTGACAGGCATTTATTTAATGGCCTGCCATGCTAGTTTGTATATGTTGGCAGAGACAGAAGCAGAGAGGTCTGTGCAGCTGAAAGTACCAATCTCCCTTTACTCTTGCATAAAAAGAAAAACTTTGGGAAAAAAAAGAGTGTCTGTGACATAAAATTTGTGTCCTGTAGAGAGGGAGCAAATACATCCCACCACTCCTCAGGTCAGCGGAAAGTAGTGGTTGTCCCTCTGTGTGTTACGTGGCTCATCCAGCCACTCGTGTACTGAGACACGAACAGTTAAGCTCCTAAAGAGCACAAAGTGACAAGCTCTGTTTTCCCTTTGAGAAATATTCCCATATTCCCCAGGTTACAACCCACTAGATAACAACCTTGAGCTGAATGTTATCATGGCTGAGATTTCCCACCGCAGCAACATACAGGATACTTTTTTCGTTTACTACCCACTCTGAAAGGAAAAAAAAAAAAAATGCATACAGCTAAATAAAGTGAAGGTTCACAGCTCTGACAAAGCCTTTCAGTGGGAATCTGGGACGCTTTTCAAGTGTTACCGACTGCTTTATTTTCCCATGGCTCTTTCCAAGATAATAATTGCTCCACAGATGTTTCCCTCAGGACAGCGAGATGTTCAGGTACCAGGGCAAAAGCTGAGGCTTTGGGCTATCGTTCACAAGACTACTGTTACCTGCTGTGTTCTTGCAGAGTGCAGCCTTTTCCCATCACAGAATTTCTTAGGCGTCTGGTTTATCAGAAACGCTGTAAATTTGAGCCCTCTGGCTAATTGTGCCTGATTTATGTGAATGACGCGGTTGTGTCTGTATGCAACATGAGTAAGAAAAGGGAAGGCACTTTATTTCTGCCACACACGGTAACTCGCACATGCCCAAATGCACGACTCTGAAATATGTTACTCAGCACTTTGGAAAGTCAGGGCACTTAAATGTCCGAGAAGATTCGAGCTTCTGGCTTTTGACACATTGCCAGCTTTTCCACAGGTCCTGCAAACCCAAAAAAAGCAGCGTTTTTTATTTAATCTCCCACTTCCTGTGTGTTTTTCTCTGTCCTTAAACTGGCAAAAGCAACGTGGACTCTGCCTTTGCTTGAGGATGGAGTACCACCTTAGGAAGAAGGGACTTTGCTTAACGCCCCCAGTGTCACAGTGAAGAAGGCAGTTATCTTCCTTCCTCAGTAGCACTGCCACCTCTGCCTCCTTCATTTAAAAATAGTGCCCATTAAGCCAATGACTCTGGTCTTGAGAACAACTATCCCCTCACGTGGTCATTTGAGGTCCGTAAAAGTCAGCCCTCCGGGCACTCACTGAGTCACATACCCATGTGGACAATGTTTACAACTGCTTGTGATGGGTATGGTTATACAAACTCAGGCAATGGGAGGAGCAGCTCGTATTTGTGGAACAAGCACCAGGCATCTGACTGCTAGACTTTGTCTTAGTGAGCCACCCGGGGAAGATGGCAGAGGAGCTCACCACGGTCCAGCTAAGAGACCTATGGGCTAAACCTCCCTCCAAGGAGCAGGGATGGCAGGTTTGGGTACCAAGTCAAATCCAAAACCAGGTGAACCACACACCTAAAGCAAATGAGAGGAAGGGCTACTTCATAGCACATTCATATCCCATGAGATCAGACAATCACCTGCTTCAAGGAACTGGTGGTACAAGGCTGCTTCTCTCTTGCTTCTAAGCCTGCTTACAAAACACTGGCTTTAACTAGCTTGAAAAGACCTGGCCCAGAGCTGCAAATTACCAGTGCTCCTCTGTAGGAGCAGAGGAGGAGGCTTCCAATCACCCACCCTCTCTAGAAAGGATGACCACCCAATAGCTCCTCCTCAAAACCTGACCAGAAAGTCATTCTGATAAATCCTAAGAACTCTTGCACATGGCAGCTTTTATGTAGGACCTATGAAATTACAAGGAGCAACTTGCTCTCTTGCCTCTGCCCGCTGCGGGTCCAGCTAACCTCTGTGCCGCATGTTCCCAGACAAGACAGCGGTACTCCTTTCTCTGCAAGCTCAGGGGAGAGGAAAGGGAGTGAGAAACCCTGAATGCAGCTGCAAAACTTGGCTTTGACTTGGTTGGGCAGAATGTTGAGCACTATGGAGGTCTGGCCAGGCAGGGATTTGTACGGAGTTAAAAGAAAAGTACACAGTGCCTTACATTGCTCTACTAAACTGGTCTTTCTTTACTTCTCTTCCATATAACAATGGAGGGAATATTTTCTGCCTAGTCACATTCACACACACACACACAAACCAGCCTGAAAAAGAAGCCAGATATATCACTTGGGATCCTATCCAACAGTCTCCTAGAAATAGAAAGCCAACAAGAGAAAACACTTGGTCACTGCCAGGCTCCAGTGCCTCTGTCTGAGCTGAGCTCCTTGGAGCCAAAGTGGTCAGTGTAATGTCAGGACATTGGATTTCATCAAATCTGAGTTCTTTGCAAGGAGCCCTGCTTGGGAAAGGCAGCCAGCCCCACAGCCCATCAGGGGGAGTGATCTTTGATCTTCAAAGCTTCCGAGAGCCTGTGGTGGTGCTGAGAGCCTGTACCACTGCCTGGTTTTGGCTGTGAGCGGCAATGCTCTTGCACCATAGAAACCAGCAGGAACTGTTTTCCATGCAAACTGCTCTTCCCAGAAGCTCAGGACTGTGCCTTCACTTGAGTATATTGCTGTTGCCTGAATATACACCGGGGACTGGACATAGCTAGCTTTGGCACCAGGCCTTTTCTAGAGAACAAACAGACCAAAAAACTAATAACACTGTCTTCATCCCCCAATGCACTGAGGTACAACTTGGAGTAGTAGTTTGAGGAATCTCTTTAAACCTCAGCACAGAGTCACATTCCTGGGGAAGCTGCCCAAACTCACCATGCTGGACTACTCCACAGTAGCATCTATTTTACAAGCAAGCATAAACGCCTCCTTCCTTCCCACTGTGTAATCTTGCAGGAGAAGGAGAAGGCAAGCGGAACACCTTCCTCCAGACAATCAGCTAATTAATTAGCACATGCCTGTGTGTAACGCTTTCAGCAAAGCCTTGTCTGTGTGCTAATTAGTATCATTAGCTGGTGCCCCAAGGAACGAGCTTTGATTACCCTTCTCTTACTGATTATACAGGAACAGCCAGGCAAATGCTTTCATAGGTCATAAAATTATCTCTGCTCTTCTTAAAGCCCTTATACAGTCCTTAGCTCTCTGACCTGCTGTACTGAGGAGTCATCCATGCGTTGGCTGAAAACGATCCTTAACACCTGCCATTAGACAGCCTGGCATGCAGGCATAGAAAAAATTCAGCCTTTTATGATATTAAGTTTTTTCAGGAGATTTGCTATTGGTTTAGTCCTAGCTGTGGTCTAACAGAGGAGGCACGTTTGCCTGTGTCATCTTCTGCGAAACAGTTCCCTGCCCCAGATTCTTTGGTGACCCCTGACCAGGCTGTGTAGGAGGAAGATAACCTCCTACATAGGCTCATCTCTATTATTATTATTTTAGTTTCTGAGGATACGTTTGACCTGGACCCCTCAAATTTCCCTTCCAACAGCCAACATAACCCTGGAGACTCCTGGCTCGTCCCGGTGGATCTGTCCCTTCCACTTTCTTTACGAAGCGTAATAGGCACAAAAACCCCATTGACTGCTCACAGAGTCTTCCCATGATGTGAGATTTACTAGCAGAAGTCACATTTCAAACCCATGTGCTCAAACATTTTTTGAAACCAAACAAGAATTAAGACACTGGTGCTTTACATGCTCATTCTCCTTCAGGCTGGAGCTTGAAGCTTGTGAAAACACGTATAATTAGCTGTGTCACTCAGCGAGAGATAAAACTCGATAAAACCTACATTCAAACACGGTGCCAATCAAATGAATGCAAAATAACAGCGAGCCATCCTTTCTTCACAGCTAGCTTAATAGGATGAATTAATAACCACAAATTACTTAGTTCAAGGGAGCACTTCTGCAATAATTAAGGACACACTTAAACAGTCATAAGCAACTCTTTCACCTCTCTGTGGGCAGCTGCCTTTTGTGTTGGATCATGGAGAGTGGTGGAGTGAGGAAAAGGGACTTTCAAGCCCAAGAAGCTAACAATGTCAGAGAAAGAAAGAGGAGAAGGAAAAAAGGGCAAGGTCAAGAGCACAGCACTGTCTCAGATCCAACAGATAAATGTGAAAGGGGCTGTGGTCAGTAGCTGAGTGCCCTTTTGGCCGCAAGATAGAACTGAAAATAGCTGATAGTAAATGCAGAAGGAAACTAAAAGCAAGCAGGTATGTCTTTAGTTCTCTGAGATAAGGTCCGCCATATGCATTTACAGTGTTTGGTAGGGACAAGAGAGGAGCAGGAAGGACTCTGTAAAATCCTAGAAGTGCTTTTCAACCCACAGAACCAGGAACGTTGTCCAAGGAGCTGAAAAAACAATAGATCAGTATATTGCCAAACTGCGTAAAATGGCTGACTCATGCAATTATCAGAGCCACTATCACCAAGCAGAACAATATGCCCAAATTGAAAAGGAATGTTAGAAAGACATGGGAAGACTCAACTGAACCAGTCACATGCCAGTTTCAAAATCAGGGCTGGAAGGAAGCCGGGAATACATTGTACAAGACAAAAATTTACAAATGTTCTCATTCATCTTCCTGTCAAGCTGAGCGGGCACCCAGAGCAAAGACCCAGCTGCCTCTGGAGAGAGGAGCTCTTCAGGCAAGCTGACCTGCCACCCTATGTAGCCTAATACGCAGATGAGGTGTAAGCTGGAAGGTCATCCTATGGAGTTTCTCAAGAGCATGTTGTGGAGTAGGAGCCAGGAGCCAGGATCCTGGACTGATGAAATTGCCTGGCCTTCTCGCAACACCCATCACAAGACAAAACAATGAAGAACCTCAGCCAGCAGTTACCAGGCAATGAAACCCCATTTCACATGCTCTACGTTCGTGCTTTATCCAGGAATGGCTTTCAGGTCACGTTCCACCAGAGTATTGCTACTGTCAGGCACAAGGTGAATTTCCTAATTTTAATAAATTAAATTATACTAAATTAAATTTAAAAATTGCTAACACACTCTTACAGAAACAGGAAAAACCAAACAAAAATATTAGGCCAGCCATTTTCAAATTTCTGCTTGTGGCCCTTATAGCATCTACAACCACTAACATTAACATACTCATACATAATGCACACGTATACCCCTCCATGCTACTAGTCTTAGCACTGTTAGAGCCTGGAGCAAAGGTGTAACAGTGAAAAAGAAGTCTCTGATTGAGAAGCAAAAATTTAACCTGTGGAGGATCTTCTGTTCCTCAGAATAAATCATGCGTCCAAGGAGGAAGAAACATCAGTGGAAATCATAAATCCTTGTTTGTGCAACAGGCTGGTTAGTGGCCATGCACTTCACCGCAGTCAAACACCAAGAACTGGGTAAAAGTAGAAGCTACAAGCTCATTAGAAGAAACTCAGAGGGAGACTCCTTGTGTAGACCCTGCTGCTTGTGCTCAGTCTTATTCAACCCCTCCTGAGCATTTCTGGAAAGCAGATATTTGGCTAGGCATCATCCCTTCTGCTCAGTAACTATCAGAATAGATGCCAGAACATACCTCACCCATCAGAAAATCAAATGGAGAACAGATTCATGTGATCACAAGACAGATGTTCATTAAATCGCCAGCCCACCTGTGTAGTGTTAAGATGGGCAGAGGAGCCTTTGAAATCCTGCTTCCTAAGAGCACATGAGTTAACACTATCCTTCCTCTCTGAGCTAAGCTGTAGCTCTGTAGGCTTTAAGATCTTTGGTAGCACGTGAACTACCTGGGCAGAACATGGCATTTAAGATTCATTTTTATCTCTTACAAACAAGATGGTAAGGCTGTTAAAATGGATTGTGATATGAACATGAGGGAAGGTTCAATGCTGAAGTATAGAAAGTGAAAAGTGCTTTACTCTTTGAACATGCTTATTGTAGAAGGATGGCTACCACATCCAGCAATGACTTGGTTCTCTCTCTTCCTGTGCTGGAAGAAAATGCACCCAATGCACCTGACCAGACCTGGTTCTCTTCAGCTGAAGACTTGCTGAGGTCCCAGAACAGAGCATGGCAATATTACATGAAGTTTCACAACATGATAGCAAACCACCACCCTTGTCATCACCTGTCCTGGCTGACTTGGTCATGTGGCCTGCCCAATTTCTGAACAAAAGCCAATTTGTCTGTGATGCAGCTATTTTTTAAGAACACGCACCAACTGATTGCTCACAAAGCCTTCTTTATTTCATTCTGCAGTGAGGGCTTTGCAGACGTGAAAATGCTTTTATATGTTGCACATAGCTGTGAGCCTGTATATTTTCTCTTTTTGTTTTCAGAACAAAAGTTGGAACAAAGATAGCAGGACTAAACTAGAGCCCCTTTTTTTTGCTGGTAATCCTCTTGGACCCAGTCCAGGTTTGTGTCACCAAGTAACTCTTTCCTCTCTTGCAGAGTTTGCATCCATTTCCTCGCTCTCCCTATTTCCTTGAAGAAACACTGCATGCTCTGCAAGCAGCTGATCTGTGAATAGAAGCCTTGGTTGGCATCACCAATACCTTTTCCTATATTTGGCATTTTTCTTCAATGATGTGAGTTAAATATTTCATAAACCAGTTTGTGTTCCACCCAGCCATAAGCTTCTAGGCCAATGAACATGCCATCCTTCTGCTGTAAGGGGAGAATCAGCAGTTGCTATTTGAGTACTAAATAATGGTGTTTCCATGGCTGCTGAGAAAGGACATTTTTATCTTTCAGGTTTTAAAGGAAAAGGTGGGATTGGGAGGTTTCTTCTGGAGAAGTCTTGTAGCCATACATTTTCTTCCTTGATTTGGAGCAGGACAGCATGAGAAAAAAAATTATATGCCCCATCAAATAAAATTCTGAGGCAAGGGACTCAAATATCGTTTCAGGGCAGATAAAGAATTCCAGTTCTGGGAAAATAAAATGGGTCGTATTTTTCATAGTTTTGATATTCCTCTTATAAAGTCTATTACAGAATCATGGAATCATTTAGGTTGGAAAAGACCTCCAAGGTCATCCAGTCCAACTGTCAGCCTAACACTGACAAGTCCACCACTAAACCATGTCCTTAAGCACCACATCTACACACCTTTTAAATACCTCCAGGGACGGGGACTCAACCACTTCCCTGGGAAGCTTGTTCCACTGCTTGACAACCCTTTCAGTGAAGAAACTTTCTTGTAGTGAGGGGCCCAAAGCTAAACACAGTGTTCAAGATGCAGCCTCACCAGTGCTGAGTACAGGGGCACAATCACTTCCCTACTCCTGCTGGCCACCCTACCCCCGATA
>NW_009259969.1:721175-729858 GCF_000687185.1 Egretta garzetta
GGTTGTTGTGCCCAAAGGGCAGACCCCGCCACTTGGCCGTGTTGAACTTGATACGGTTGGCCTTGGCCCATCCATCCATCCTGTCCAGATCCCTCTGTAGAGCCTTCCGACCCTCAAGCAGATCAACACTCGCCCCCAGCTTGGTGTCACCTGCAAACTTACTGAGGGTGCACTCGATCCCCTCATCCAGATCATTGGTAAAGATATTAAACAGAACTGGCCCCAGAACAGGGGCCTAGGGAACACCACTTGTGACCAGCCACTAACTGGATTTAAATTCATTCACCACAACACTTTGGGCCTGGCCATCCAGCCAGTTTTTACCCAGCAAAGAATATGCCCATCAAAGCCATGAGCAGCCAGTTTCTCCAGGAGAATGCTGTGGGAAATGGTGTCAAAGGCTTTACTAAAGTCTAGGCAGACAATATCCACAGCCTTTCCCTCATCCACTACACAGGTCACCTTGTCATAGAAGGAGATCAGGTTAATCAAGCGGGACTTATAAAATTATAAAAATATGTTACGTTTTTTAAAAATTGGACATCTAAATATTTATTTTCTAACCAGAAAATGTTAGCTTTACTAAAAACTTATCTTGAAATAGACATTCATCAAAATCCATGTGTGCCTGGAGCTTTTCTTTCCATGCATTGTTATTTTATGAGAGAAAAGATGTTTCCTTGGGAAATTTCCAAACCACTTTTATTCATGCTGTTGTCTGTTTATGTAGTATCTGAAGACTGGCCCTCTAAAATCAGAAGCAATAAATACTTGTTTAAGTTTGAATTCTGCAGTCACTTAAGTCCTGTATACCGCTGAGACAGATGGTGGGTCAATGCAAGATGACAACGAAGCCATGCAGAGTCAGTGGTGGGTTTGTACTTACGTCTAGCATCTCAGGTCTAGCTATGACCAGACTGATTTCTCTTTCTTTCCCCCCTCACTGAAATGAGTTGAGCAAAGAGGCTGGGATTGATGTATTCCCAGAAATTGGAACATGGAATCAGGATCAAAACTTCAGATCGTGGGCATATTTCTAAGGAAATAAGACAATGCTCTTGCCAAGAATGCTAACTTAGGCTATGTCTACATCTGCATAGAGTGGCACGCTAAGAGCAGATTTGTAGCATGCAACAGTTGATGCAGAGAAGCCAACATCCATGCTATATAATATTCATGCTATACACATTCTTGATGTTTTCCCTCTGACTACCTCTAGCTTGGCTCCATGGACAGAAATGTTCCAGTGTGGATGGAGAGCACTGGGTTCACTTCTTAGCTTCATCTGAGACCACTCTGTGATGGAAACTGAAGTTTTCATATGGAAAAGTGGGTAAGTGAACATGGCTCATGTCAATTTCCTCACCCAGATTAATGCACGCATGTAGCTGCATGCAATGTCACACTCAAGCTTGTCCAAACCTTCAGCAAGTTTGAATAAAAATTTCTCCACTCACAAAAAGAGGTAGGTTCAGTTATATGTTCTTTACACTTCTTGTTTTAATTTTGTAGCAAGTTTCAGACATGTCTGCAAAGGAGAACAACAAACTATTGTGCATTTCATGTCTACAAAACCAGCCCACCCCATAATAATGATTTGATTTACTCATGTCCTCTGTATTTTTTAAATGTGAGCTTATGCTGGGTTACATGGCAGGTAAATGAGAGACAGTGGATTCCTTGGGTAGACCCAGTAAGTTTCACACTAGCTCACCTGGGCACTGCAGAGATGATAACCATGCAAGCAAGATACTCCATATATTTTACTACCTGAGGTTTCCTCCTAAATCCTTTTTGCTCCACAGCCATTCCTGAGTTTGTGTTTCTCCAGATAATGCTACCAACATTTGCCAAGGTTGTACAAAGCCCAGGCAGGTGTAGCTACATGAGCTTCAGTCACACCTCTGACTGTAGTGTGGACTTAACTCCCAAAGGATTCACCTCTGAACTGAGCCAGACTTCCTGAGATGGCAGAAGCTGCAGCAGAGGAAGGCCCTTATGGTGAAGGATCTATCTAGTAAACCAGCAGGATGGTGAGCACCGCATGTTATAGTCACCATCTGCCAAACATTGCTGTGATTTTTCCTCTACCAGCCAGTAACCCCTGCATGACCACACATTTTGATGGTGGCCCTGTTCCACAAAGGGTAGATTGTCTTGATGAGAGTTGCCAGTAACAGTCCTTGAGGCATCATAGCTGGCCCCTGAGGACATTTAAGAGCCAGACTGATGTCTCAAAAGGAGTGAAAAAGCCCTCCTGATCAGATCACTCCCCCTCACCTGTGCTGGACAGACCGGGATCTGTTGGTCCTACCTATATTTCACACAATCCAAGTTTTCCCTGAGGTTTTATTTTTAAGAACATACACCAACCAACTGTTCATAAAGCATCCTTTCTTTAATTCTACAACAGAGGCTTTGCAGAAATGAAAATGCTTTTATATTTTGCACAAAGCCAAAAGCCCATATACACCTCTGTTTGTTTTCAGAGGGAAATTTGGAACATAGCGAGTAGGAGTAAATCAAAGCGCTTTTTTTTTTTTTGCCAGCCCTCTTGGGTCTGGCCCAGGCTTTTGAGTAACTGTTCCCATGCACTCTGGACAGCCGTGCAAAGCCATAGGGTTATGCGTGCACTATTCACAGTACGTCAATTGGTTTTGATGGTTGGGCTCCAAATGCAATGGCAAGATCATGCAGAGAGCAAGAGAGAGTCCCTCCTAACATAGATACCATGAAAGTGGGCCCCAAAACCTGATGTTCTTCCCTGGGGATTTCTGCTAAGTGGAAAGAAATTATGTCAAGAATGAACAGAGGGGGATTGGTTTAAAGAGCAGATTGTGACCATCTTGCCAGTGGGATGACAAAGTCTACGTGGAATCCTGGAATAGTCTAAATGACAAATGTCCACTGATGCAGCTATGTAAACACTGCAGGAAATGTGTCAGGAGATAGCACTGCCCAGCATTTCCATTTTTAAACATTTCCATTTTAAATTTGAAAAAGATTATAGAGACCATGAATCTAAGGAGCAGAGAGACAGTTCTAGCCCCAACCCATAGTGCGTCACTGGTCATGTCAGGGAGAAATAAAATCCCTGCCAACACGGGGGGGTGGTGGTGGTACTGTGTTGAATCTGGAGCTTCTCTTTCCCCCTAGAAAAAGGTTCTTAACTGAGAACCCGGGTGTCTCACAGAGGATTTGCTGCAGACCCAGCCGCCATGCCCCTTCAATGACTCATTTGAAAACATCCATTTTCTGAGAGTCTTTGTTTATGGATATTTGAGCAAATAAATGTCAGCTCCTCCTCTCTGGTTATTAATGATGCAGTTGCTCGGCTCTGTCTGCACAAATTCTGCATCCTTATCTGGTGCCTCATCTCAGACACAAACTGAATGACCGAGATAAGCCATGTGCATCTCCTGTACTTCAGCATCATCAGCAACACCTAATCTCCTCTGGGATCACCAACTGAGCTCTACCTGCAGGGGATCCATGGGGGCGGATATTATAACAAGAGCTACCATCTCTTCATGTCCAGATTCCTCCTCTTGAAACCCATGATGGGGGAGGGGAGGGGCACAATCTTGTCTAAGAAAAACAGGATTAAGGTGACCTCTGTGGGGGTGTGGGACCTCTGTGGCCTAGACAACCCACCTGATAGCTCAAGAAATTAGGTATCCTCTAATTCTCCTTTCCCCTCACATCATAATTTTCATAGGGCTTGGGGTGCAGATCACTGAAGATTTTGGTACAAGAAGAATATAGTGAAGCAGGTTGGATTTTTTTTTTAATACAAAAATGCCAATTCATCTCAACTTAGACTGTTCAAAAGAAAGAAAGAATACTACAAAATTTTGCTTTGAAAGCCCTAATTGCCAAAAGCATATGTTCTAGATTTTTCTTTTTATTCAAAATGCATTTCCATTTTAAAGTATAAACTGTAGAACAATTTTATTTAAAGGTTAAAATCTAAAAATTATTTTGAAAACCTGATTTCATTGATGTAATTTTTTAGTTTGTCACTCTGAAGGAATTGTTCATTTCACATCATTTTTGCCAATTCAAGAGAGGAAAAAATGAAAAAAAGTCCAAAAATCTCAAAAAAAAAATCCTTTAGAAAAGAGGGGTTTTTTCATAGGCATGTATTTGTCTGACAAAGGCAAATCAACAGTTTTGACTGTCTGATAAGTGCAATGACAGTGATGGAAAAATAGGTTATAGTAACAATGTACCTTCTAAAGTATTAATTTTGTCTCTGTCTCATTTTCAGCAATTTTTTTTTTTTTACAGCATGACAGACATCTGTAATAACCTAACCTCTAATTTTATTTGTACACTTGTGACAAACAAAAACTGAAACTTTCAAAATTTCAGTGATTCAGCTGACTTAAAATACAGGTCCATGTGCATACGCGGTGCAGTGTAGTGGGGAAAGCCAGGAGACCTGTCCCAGCCGCCAGCCTTTCTCTCCCTTTCACCTTTCACCTCTCGTGAGCTGGAATCCAGCCGCTCATTCTTCTACTGAGCAAGTCCCCGATTAACTTCTTTCTACACTTGGACTTGCTGTAGCAAAGAAATAGACATGAAGATAATTTTATTTTTTTTGGAGCCAGAGACCTGGACTGTCCTTTATTTCCTAGCTCTCCCAAGCTAGGAGGCTGCATCCTCAACCTTGATTGGTCCCAAAATGCTCATGAAACTTCCTATAGTCCCCGTTTCCAGACAGAACTAAGGACTGTCTTTTGTCTGAGATACTCATATAGACTTATTGCCAAATTGTCTGAGTGTCTCACAGTCCTCTCTCTGTTTATTGTCTCAGTATCTCTGGGAAGACTCTTGTTAGCTAAGAATCAGACAGATTAAGGCTCTCCCCAAGCCCCGATCTTTCTTAGGTACCTGACATTTATTCAAGTGGAAAAATCCCACTGATTTCCACGAAAGCAAAGCTATTAAGTACACTGTGGGCTCACAGATATGGGCACATAATTATGGCAGCTTAGCAAGTTCCCACCTCTTCGCGTCTGAGATTTAAGGTAACCCCTTTCACCTCATGGTTGGGACCAGGTCAACCACTTTTGGGTGCATCACCTGATGGGAAATGACTCCATTTCTTTAGCACTTGTAGCTGTACTCTGGTATCAAAGTTTTAAGAATGTTTTTAATGGAAGAGACGTAATCATTCCAGGAAAAAAACTAATCCATAAGCCTGCTTGAGTAGTTTTACTATTTTGGTTTTCATTGCAGCCCATTAGAGATCAGGCAGGACTTTGTGTTCAGCTACTAGCTTTATTTTCTCCCATTTTGTTTGTTCGCTTGCATATATGGGACTGCACAAGTAAGCTTGGGAGCAGGGTATTCATTTTGGTTTTACTTCTCAGTCATTTTGGGGACGCATTCTGAGGGATCAGTTTTCAAAGATTCTTCTGTGTTACTTGTTGAGGGTCACAGGATGTCACAGGGTCGCAGGACCTACACCTGCATCAGTTGCTGATAGAGGCAATACTAACAGCTTCAGGACTGAAAAATCTTTCCTGTCATTGCTCTGATGACCTTCATGCTGGCCATTCCCAACAGCTCAAAAACCACAGCGCACTTCAGAAATAATTTCTGATAACAGGTAAAAGCATACAAATGAAGGGAATCCGCTTCACTGTTGCAAATACCTTAGGAAAGGTGACAAAAGCCCACAGCACTTCAGAGCTGATAGGAGTTTCCCCTTTGGGCTAGCAGCTCATGGCTCTGAATCACGTTCCTCTTCAGACCGAGGTTGGTTACTGAAAGGCTTCTGGGTCCCAGCTGCCTCTCTGTCCCTCAGCTAGAGCAGCCATGCCCTTTGGCAGAAGAGCGGGATGATCGTCTGCGGGCAGTAACTCCAAGGCGTATGTGAGGCAGGCAAATCTGCCCTATTTAATTAGCTCAGCTCTTGCTCACAGTTTCAGTGTAGACCCAAAATAAGATAAACCCAATGTGTCTGCTTTAGTCAGTGATAGGAACTTCTGTTATTCTGTTATCTACAAAGGCAGGCAGTTAATAGATAGATAGATAGATGGATAGATAGAACAGCCTGAAGTCATTCTAGTGATAAATCTATTTATTTCACTGTATTTATATGGGATAATCTTCTTGGCTGAAAAATGCCCTCAAAAGAAATCCCTGCGGCGTCAGTTTGCACA
Source organism: Egretta garzetta (assembly GCF_000687185.1). Lineage (NCBI taxonomy): Eukaryota > Metazoa > Chordata > Aves > Pelecaniformes > Ardeidae > Egretta > Egretta garzetta. Next base: position 727,349 of record NW_009259969.1, read on the forward strand.
AACAAAGGCAAAGCAGCAACAAACAAATAACTCCATCTTGCATGCTGCATGGGACATGAAACACACGGCAAGTACTTTGCCCCTGGAAAGTTTCCAGTACAATTTTGCCAGCGGCAGTTTTGAAGGAGATGCTCCACGCTTGTTTGGGGATCTGTGTGCACATGCCGTTATTCTGAGGGGAGAAGAAATGCATTTGTGAAGCTGCACCACGAAACGCAAAGAAGTTGCTGTAAGATCAGTTCTGGAGTCGTGTGTTTGGATTGATTTGTTTTCTAAACCCATGTAACCATATATTTTTTTAAGAGTGTGTTTATTTGGATGGGAATAGACATAGAGGGTAAGGAAATACTATTTCTGAGGAATCTGTTTCAATGTATTTACACAGAGCAGCCTTTGTGGGATGAAAAAAAAGGTTGGAAATAGTCCCAACAGAAGATTAGGGGCAAGAGGAGGGTCACACTTTCCTGAATCATCTGTTATCATCAGAGACAAGATACTGACTGAGCTGCACCTTGGCATGCTCTTGTCTGACCTCTTTAATACTCCTGTCACAAGAGTATTTTAAGTTTCTGGCCAAAGATACCTTCTCTAGCTTTTGCCCTCTCTCTGTTATCCAGCAGGACCTGAAACAAGATAGTCAGCAGGGAGACACTGACTTGAAACATAGACAGGAACCAATTGCCTAAGCCATTTTAGACCCTCTAGGGTATCCTCAACATCCTCATGGGCCTGCCAGATATGGGACAGGACCAAAGCCCCACTGCCCTCATCTGCATATCCAAGAGAGGCCAGGCAGGGCACTCCACTGGACCTAAAATAACACTGTTTCTTTTGTCTAGGCAGCCTAGTCCCACACAGGTTGTCAGTGTTGTGTTGTCACCACCAGAGAGATACCTTCATGGAAAACAAGGGTGCTCCCAGCTCAATGTCCCAGTCATTACTTTCTGGTGTTACGCCATTTGCCAATTTATCATCTGTATCTAGAAGGTACTGGGAACATCTATTCAAGCTTCAAGAAGTGCCACTGGAGATGTCTGTGTTGATGTGATCTCTGTGGTCCCTGCACCATCCTCTAGACCAGGATGACCTCAAATCTGCTAAATCCCAAGTCCTTTGTCAAGTTGGGCCCCCACAAAACTGTTGATGCAGCAGCCTCGAGGAGACAGAATCAAGGCAGGGCTGTGCTTATGGGCATCCCTGTATAAACGTAGCCACTGTATCAGAGGAACAACACCCAGCTAAAGAGAGGGGCAGTTTGATGGAGACCACCTTCCCATTTCATATTTCACTGCTTTCTCAAAGGCACAGGTTCAAAGCTGTCCAGGGCCAGGAAGCAAAAGTGAATACCCTGAGCCACCTGGCCTTCAAGGGAATCAGCTAATTCATCTGTCTTACCATGCAGATAAGCTTTCATCAGACTTTTCATCATCTTGTTTAAACACAAGCCTGGTAAAGTCCATCTCCCTTTTAACACGTTATTCATTCTACTCCTTTCCTCATTAAAATTCCTGCCCGGTGCTCAAACACCAACAGTCAGTGTCATTGTCAGATGTGTCATTTAAGTCCCAATAAATCATTATTAGTGCCAGCATTGTTTGGAAACATGGCTATTAATAGAGTCCGCCAATAGCAGTGGGGAGAAACAGCCAAGGGAGGGGTGATGGGTGAGCTGGCATCACCCCCACTTTGCCAACAGGGATTCCCCCTCCGCCACTCACAATGGCCAGCAGCTCTGAAGACCTGGCAAGGAGAATGTCCCATCTGCCTGGTAAAGGCAAACCCCTGTGCTGGCCCATAGCAATCTGAGCCTGCCAAAGGAGATAGGCTGTGTCACAGGAAAAGACATAAAAAATGGACATTTAACTTAGAACTGGAAGTGATGGTTCATGGCAGCAAGGTGATGCTGTACCCAGCCGCCTGTATTAGCAGCTGGCTCAGAGGGGTATTTCAACATCTCATGGCAAATGGGTTCTTCTCTCATCCCCATGTGGGAGCGCACACTGCCCCATGAGCTTCAATGTTGTGGTGATGAGTCAAGGGAGGGTTGATAGATGGATGTTTGAATTAGCCGGGTAGCACACGCCAACTAGCAAAGCACGTGGAAACCAAGTGTTTATTTTTTGTGTACAGCAGCATAAATCCTGAGCACCCATCCCTCCCCCGAAGGGGAGCAGCCTGGCTCTCGCCACACACGGCCACCCTCCATCCTACCTGCTCCTGTGCCGAGCCGGCTGGATTTGCCATCTAGCCCATGAAGCTGGCTAATAGCCCTCATGCAAAGGGCTCTGGAGGGTATTTGTGGAGAGATGCAGAGGTGCTGACTGTGGAGACCAGCAGGGAAGGAGGAAGAGCCTGCCAGCTGTCTCAGTGAGCACCTGGGATGCTCACAGATCAGAAAGTAAAGGTTTGCTTCTGAATTGTAAGATGTTGCTGCTGCTCTTGCCGTCAGACATCTGGCTCGGGATAGTAAATCCCAGGGAGTAAGATTGCCCAGGAATACAGTATCTTCT
>NW_009259969.1:729872-734120 GCF_000687185.1 Egretta garzetta
GCTCCCATCGTGTTCTTTGTCCTTTGTGGAGTGCATCAGAGTCACTTTATTATGAGACGCTACCAGGGAGCCTGGACTGCTTCAGGCTTTTGTGCCTTTTCCTCCCCAAACACCATCTTTTCAAATTACCTCTATCACTGAGAGTGACCCAAGGAAGACCACCCCTAAGGAGCAGGAGGAGTTTGCTTCACACCTATAGAAATACGTAGGGGAAGACCGCACAATAGCTTGTGTGCAGTCAGAGGCCTTGCATGGGTGGCTGAGGAAAGGTGTGATCAGGGCAACAGGAAATCAACCTCCAGTCTTCCCCAAACACCTCTCAGTGAATGTGTGTGTGTGTGTGTGTGCATGTGTGTGCGCGTGTGTGTGCGTGTTTTGGCAAGGAGGAAGAAGGATGGAGGGCAAGTCTTGTGGCTGCAGGTAGCAACTGAGATATTTCCCATCTTGCTCTTCCCCAGATTACCACTGTAAATAGATGGTTGCTTTCCCCTCACTTCTTTTTTTGTGCTTTCTAGGACTTTGCAACTCGTATGAAAACACACAGTCTTAATTGGCACTGTCAATTCCAGCTGACAGATCTCCCATAAAACACACCCAGCAATAAAAAATGTAATCCCTTTTCCCTCCCCCGCAATGGAGTTCAATTATAAAGTGAGACAAGGAAGACTCCAGTGGATGGCTGTAGGCAGACTGCAATTTACTGGATCTATGAAAAAATGCTGTAATCTTGCTAATACTTTGATGAGGACCACTTTGTGCTAACGAAATGAGGTGGTATTTACTCACTGGAAGATATTAAATTCTGCTGAACTAATGGGTGGGTTTTAAGGCTGCCCTGGGTGCCTCACCATGAAACCCGGTGTGATTTACCAGAAAACAGTCAACTCCTACCCACTCTCCTGAGCCTTGTGCTTCTCACAAACACTCCTGATGGTTGGCTTTCCTTCCCTTTTCCAGCACTGCTAGCTGCCACAGCATTAGGGACTCTGCATGCACTTCCCCTCTCCTGCGCAACTTGATGAAGGCTTGCTGATGTTTGTGTGGCGAAGCCTGCTCAGACACAGACTGAAGAGAAGCAGGGGATGCAAAAAGGAGCAACCCCCTCCAGCCAGACCCCTCTGTCCTTTGGTATGATGGGGATCTTCAAGGACTGATTTAGTTCTGAGCTGTGCCCCATGTTCACAGCCCCTCCGAGAGCCTCAGGTGGGAGATAAGAGGGAAACCCAAGCTGTTCTCCTTACCTCCTGGCCCCATGATATTTCAGCCCTCCTCTGCATGCAGACACAGCACATCATCTGCCCCCTCCCTGGGCATGGGCCACCACCGTGGTGCGTGGAGGTGGCAGAGGAGAGGAGCATCAGTAACCCTGTGGCCAGGGGCAAAGACAGAGGGGGAGCTGACTGAGGAAGGTGGAATGATAACGCAGTAACTACCTGGAGCCTTCCCAAGGGAAACCACAACCAGATGTGCTTGTGGTGCTGCAGCGGGATCTTGAGGAGAGAACTAAGGGGGACCCTTTGATCCTCATCTCTGAGGCAGGCGGAGCAATGGGGCCAGGTTTGCTCAGCGAGTGGGAGGTGGGAGGAGGAAAGGGCAAGACTTATCCTGAAGACTTGGTGGGAGAAAACTCCCCCCTTGCCCTCTGGCAGGGGCTGAGATGCAAAGCTGTGACCAAGGTGTGAGGGGAGAGATAGGGAGGGTGCAGGAAGTGTCCCAAGTCCTTGGATCTGGGTTTTGTCATCAGCAACCCTTGCAAGAAGAGACGAAGGCCCGGCCGGCAGCAGAAGTGGCCCCTGGGGAGGCAGGGCTGGCAAACGGCACCCTCCGACACCCAAAGCCAAGGTTTCAGAAGCAAAGTGGGTAATGATTTTGGCAGTGCCAAGAGCGAGTGAGATGCTCCTCCTGCTTCCCCTCTACCTCGCTTCTTGGGTGGCCGCTTCCCTGGGGCAGAGAGGGAGTGCGAAGCGCTGCGTGATAAAGAAGGGAAGGGCAGGGTTAGGTGGGGGGCAGGAGGAGAGGGCAAGGAGGATTGGGGGGAGGAAATTGGGACCCCAATCCCCGCTGCCACCTCAGTTTCATGCTGCTCCTCAAGTGCCAGCTTTCTTTCCCCTCTCCACCAAGGCACCTCCCTGCTCTGCTCCCATGGCTGCCCGGAGCCCCCAGAGCTCGGTGCCCCCTGCTGCCATGCTGGGTGGGACGTGGGTCCCAGTCACAGGTTCAGGTCCACAGGTTTGTGTGCCTGCATGTGCTCTCTTGTGCACAGGCAGCGGCGAGGGGAAAGGAAAGTCAGTGGCAGCTTTTCCCAGGCTTTGCTCTGTGCCTCTCCTCGCTGGCAGCATTGCCAGGGAGGAGGAGAGGTAGGCAGCCAGGAACGCAGGCTATGAGCGGAGGGGGAGGTGGAGGAGGTGGCTGCTCGGGACAGGGATGCTGGCTTGTGCTGTGGGTCTCGGTGGTGATAGATCAGTGTGGGATGCCAGAGCCAGAGTGCCTGTGGGGGAAGCTTGTACTGTCTGGCGCTGCTTGGATGTTCTCATCTTTGATAGAAACAACTGAATTTGCGAACTTGTTTCCCACAAGAAAGGCCCTCAGTGTTCACAAGGGAACAGATTAGGGATTGTCCTAAAGCCTTACGGTGGCCAGGGCAGCGGGGAAAGCTAAGTACCAGATTATTTCCTCGGAATGCAACAAATCTCGCAGTGCGATAAGAGCAACAATAGCTTTCCCGCCGGCCCTCCCTCCGACCTCAGACCCAGCACCTCACAGGATCTTCCTCTCCGGACAAGTGCTTTGCAGCAAGAGCGAAGCAAAGGTGAAGCCTAATGTCTGGGGTGGATGGGTCCAGAGGGATGGGTGGAGGGCAACAGGCTGAGCAGAGGAGGAGAGAGATGCCTCCATGCCACCAGTGCTCCACTTGCACATGGCTCCTCTCTAGGCATGGTGAGACAGCGCTGGCTGGCTCTAGGCATTGGGGAAATCTCCAAGCAAAATGCTAAGCTCTTTCTGTCTGCCTCAACCATGAAAAAAAGACTAGATTCCTTGCTCAGCCCGAGCCCATGAATTTAGATGTCACATCCCTCCTAGGCATCTGTAGAAGTCCACTGATCACAGGTACAAGAAAGGCTTGGCAAATCTTCCTTTCTTCTTCCTTTCTTCATTGCATAATTGTTATCTCCACCCGCTCTGCCCTTGAAATGGTCAGTGATGTCTCAGGGTTGTGTAGACCTGCCACCACACTGATATCCAAAGGTGAGTGGAAAGTGTAGCCCTGAGACTGATACTTGCAGGCTGTCTGCTGCAAACTGAAGTAAAATTTTTGCAGCCCATGTATGATTAAAACCTTTTTTCTAGACATAGAAGTTTCATGCTTTACCAGAAGGGCATGACAAGCAATGAAGATGCTGATTGAGTGGAGGAAACTCTTCTATCCTAATTACTGCTCTGCAAATGAGTCAGCAAGGCCTGAGGGGTATTATTTGTTAATGAAACAGCCTGAAGAGCCTGAACTCCTGTCTGCTGAAGGAAAGGAAAGATTTCCCTCGGGTTACCACAAGACATTCAAACTGCCATTCTCCTTGTGGCCTTTAATCCTTACATCCTAGACGGTCGCATGTTTACATCATCAACCATGATGAGGATTATTAATCCTCATCACAGCACAAAACAACAGGCTGGTCCCTGTCACGAGAAACTTAACAGTGTAAGGCAAAAGGCGTCCGAAGGCCACGGGCAGATGCAGCAGCACGAAGTAGCCATGACTAATGTAATGCGATGGTCACCTTTGAACTCCCCATACCACAGTGGACCTGGTGCACTGCACAGCCTGTGATCCATCCCAGAAGCAGCTGCATTTCAGCTGAAAGACAAAAGTTGCCTACGAAACCACTACACACAGCCCTGGGGGTGAAACTCCCACTGACCGTAGCACAGCAATTACAGCCCATGATTCCCGATAGCACTGATGGTGAGTTTTAGATTAATTTGCCATCATTTCATCATTTACACTAAACGTCATGGTTCTTTGATAAACATTTCAGGCCTTTTTCCAAACAATTTTTCCATTTGAAATGATGAAAACAGGCTGTCAGCACTCCTGGTAGAAACACCCTGCTTGTGGCAACAGTTGCTGTCTGGACTAGTGGTCTCCCTGGAGAAAGTCCAAGTGGGAAGGCAGTCTCAGGGCTCCATTCCTGGAGCTGATTGGGTGTGAGAGGAAGGCGACCACTGTTTCAAGAAGAAAATGATGCTCTT
>NW_009259969.1:734207-794752 GCF_000687185.1 Egretta garzetta
TCCCTCTGAGGGACTTAGGGGACAACACAGAGTGGGTTTTGTCAGCCTGGAGGCTGGACTGGCAAAAGCCAACACAAAAAATGAGGACATGGCAGCCCCCAGTGCTGAGGGAAAGGAACCATCTTCTCAGGACAAAGCATGGGTTCTCTTCCAGGTGTTGGCTCTAGCTGCCTTTATCTGGTGAGCTCTCCATCATCTTCTCCCTCCCTCCCTTACAGGTCTGTTGAGAGGCACTGACACCAGGGGGCACAGGCCCCCACATCACTCGTGGGGACTGTCCTCCAAATGTTCTTACTTCTGCATCCATCACACAGAGCTGAATGAAGACCTCATTCCAGTCTGAGAGAAGCCTAAACCTGGAGCCAAACATTGCACCACTAGAGTCCATCTCTATCTGTGGGAGGTCATCAAACCCAGAGTTATGGACAAATTCTGGTTTTAGAGACTGCATCATGCTAAGGCAGGGCCCATGGGACCTTCTGGGTCCATGACTGACACTACAGTTGGAAAGATGTCCCTGAGAGGCAGGTGCAGGACTGGTAAGGCATCCCAAATTTAAGAAGACAAGCATATCCCTTCCCTGGATTTCTGCCTATAAAGAGTGCTTCGGCATCTTTCATCCGTCCCTCTAAAGTTTGTTCTTAGGAGCTGAGTTCACTGTGGCAATACTAAAAGTCAAAGCTTAACTAGATCACAAAGCAGGAGGGAAAGGATGACAGTCTGTATGTTGAGTTATGAGAATCTGGCAGTTTCTTTTTAGAGTATTTATTAGGATATTATCCAAAGAGTCCTTCATTGTTTATGACACACCATAAATACTATCTGTCTCCCCTTGCCTCCTGAAACAGTGAGCTGTTCTTTGCCGCAATACTGTTTGCAGGTCATCTTGATAACCTGCCCCACAGGAGGAAGTGACAAAAATAGATCTCCCTGCTTAAAAAAATCTCTTTATTTGCACTAAGCACCGATATTTTGCCTCTATTGATGTAATCAAACACCACGTTGGCAGCGTGTGAAAAGTCTATAATAAAGACTCCCTTAATCTGGAAATCAGCACCTGGAAGTGTGCAATCAAGGATAGATGAAGCGGGGAGAGAGCAGAGCTTGTATCCAATATACTGAGGCATTGTTCAAGACATCCAGCTTTGCTGACGGCCAGTGACATCGGTAGAAGATAGTTGCTCGACAGAGAGATATGTAAATAACAGGTTTTTTTCCTGGCTACGCTCCCTTTTCTCATCTGGACTTTTACTATACTTGGATTTTGAGGTCTTTTGTTGGATCTGTGTTGCTCCACAGAGGCTGCTGTATCTCCAGAAATGTCAGAAGCATCTGCAGTGTATGCTTGGATTAATTAGCATATGAGGAGCTCTGTGTGGACTTTGTAAGCGTGACACAGTCACAGAGGTGCCTACAGAAGTTCTGAAGTTTCTGGGGAACTATTACACATGAGCATTATACTCAGAACAACTTGAACCTGATAGCTTTTTTTAATCTCCCACTGTCAGCAGGGTGTGCTCGTTCATACACAGCTCACAAGCATAACTTTAATTCTAAGGCTTTATTTAGATAGACAGGAAAAACTAGGCAAAGGTTTCATAGATAACAGCAGCATGAGCTGTTGAAGTAACACACAGCCAGGCCAAACAGAAGGGGCAAATGTTCAGGCAAAAGGGTGACTTATCCCTGAGGCAACCAAATTTTAATTGATGGTACAACCTCCAGCATGGGAAATATTTTGCTGAGGATGAGGTGGGTTTTTTTGTAGCTGGTACACTGAAACAGGATTGAATTCATGGAAATCTTCAAGTCTCAGTGTTGCAGAACTAAACAATTAGAACTGTCCCTTCCAACTTTATAATTGGTGAATCCAAGACCCTTCAAGAATGACATCTACCTGGGATCATATGGAAGGTCAGCAGTAGACAGCTTAAGTATCCAGTTAAAGGAGATCAGCTCTTTAATGTTAACTAATCCCAGTGGACAGCTGACAAATGAGGCTATTTAAAGAACTATTTGCTGTCATTATTCCAAATTGAAGAACAAATTGTTTTGAAAAATTCAGAATTGCTTCACAACTGATCAGAGCTGACGAAAAGACAGAAAAGGTCAGATGACATATTGTGAACTATGTTTCCCTTCTCTGAAACTGTCTAATCAACTTGGCATAATTACAGAACACAGCCCTCTCCAAGGCAAGACTGCAATGTAGAAAAATCTGTGGCCAATTTGGACACATCTCACAGAAATCCCTGATGTCCCCATATTGTTTGCATGGGGACTAAGTTGTTCCATACACACAAGTCCTTGTTTAGATTGTTTGCTGCCATCCTCAAGAGAAGATATTGCTGTAGGAGGGAAGAATGAACTAACATACTCTAAACCATTCCTTAGCCTCTTAGCTTCATGTCACGGTAAGTAATGAGTTTGGTACTACATCATGGCAATGTTATGACAGAAAGCAAAGCCCTTCTGACCTCGAATTAATCCTGTCTTCTCTGAGAGCTTTGTCTCAGGCTTCACTGGGGACATGTGCGTGTAACTTTAGATGATATCTGAAGGCATTTCAGATGTTAGCCAAAAATGTGTTTTATATTTATGCTGCATTTTGTTGCTCCTTTCCATCCAAAAAAGTTTGGGGGAAGGTGGGGAAAACTCAGGTGGAAAATCCCTTGAGATCCCCTGATTCCCGGAGTAACAAACTTAAAAACAATTATCAAAAATGTCACTACTGCATGACCTGTGTCTGCTGAAAGGTAGAGAGCTGTGTTCAGGGTTATTGTAGCCACTTAAACTAGAGGCAGAAAGTCAAGACAACCACACATTGCAGGAAAGAGCTGGCTATCTCAGATCAAACAGAGGAGAAGAACAAGCCAGTTTATGCAGCTAGATTATAGAAATTAGAAATGAAAGAAGCCTGTGGGGTATTTAGACCAAGCACATGTTGTGTTGACATCTATGGAAAAGTTCCCATGATGACTCATGGAAGAAAAATGTCCTGTTCCCTGTTGGTCTATAAAATACCTTCAGACCATTCAGTGTTAGCCAATTTCTGTCAATCAGCCTTCTCTTCCACCTGTATTGTTTCTGTTCCTCTAAGGGTGCCTGAGACATTTGTCCATTATCTGGCCTGTGAATAGTTGATGCCTGGTTTATTTTAATTTTTGTTCCATCCAGTTTTGACTTTGAGTGAAGATGGAGGAAGCAGGATGCTCAGGGGGGAGTTTCTTTGCATACTACAGGACAACTCATGCATTCAGTTTTCTAAGGTCAGGAAAAAAATAGCATAGGACTAAAAACTCCTTCAGTTCCTCCTCATAGAATTTGTACACCTATGCTCTCAGCTGGCAGAGAAGGGCAGACCTTGACAATGCTTCTCACACTTTCTAACCTTTCTGCCTTATGGCAGGCAGGAATTGAGACCAACCCTATACTTACAGGGCAAGGAAATCTCTGCTGGGAGGTGGGAGACAAGGAGTTAATGCTCAGGAGCAGCAGCAAGGCCACAGCTGTATCCAGGAATGGCTGTACTCTTCAGGGGCAGGGCTGGAGCAGATGGAGTAGGTAATTCCCCCAACATCCCATAAAAGAGGTGGGTTCTTGATATGCTTTATTATTTTTGGGGGGTTGGGGAAGAAGTCTTGGTCTTTGGGCTCTGCAAAAACCGCCCTTGAAATTGGTACCAAGACCAGGCTGGAGAAAATCTTGGAACCTTTAATGTCATGTGGGAACCCTTAAGTGTCTTGTCTGTTAGGTAGTTCTGGTCAAGTGTGCTTCTGTAGTGATAGTGAAGGAGCAGCAGATGGCAATACAAGGAGCCATAAGATGATTAGAAAGTTGTATTTCTGTTAATCTAGTACGGATGAACAGAGGAGAGGTTTGAGTCCCATGGTGGTAAGTTCAGGGTTAGCAAAATCCCCTGAAGCTTCATGAATTGAGACTGTCTCAGTTGTCCTGTCTCTGGGGAGCCTCTACCTTCCATGCTCTTGGCTGTCTTCAGATTTCTCATGTAAGTGTAAGGAGAGAAGCATAAATTTCAACAAGGGGCAATTGTTTGTGTGTTTTTCCCCCCTTTGTCTGGGTCTTTCATATGTCCTCTTCTCCACTGCTTGTTTGGAACAGTTGAATTCTTGTGATCTGTTCAAATGTTGCTATGTTAGTTGGCTTGGCCTGAAGTGTCTGGTCCTGCCCATGCAATGGTCCAGCTCTATCTCACCTCAGGCATATAAATTAGGATCCTGTTAGCTTTCAGCTCCCTCTACAGTTAATAGAAAGAGAAACTATCTGAGGGTTACACAGGTCACCTAAGGTGCAGGCAGAAGGCCCTGGTCCCTCTCCATTGACTGAACGGGGAGCTCATCTTGTCTGTGCTCCTAGCCTGGGTAGCTCAGTTACCAGCTGTAATTTAAGGAAATCATGATGTGTGGGTGAAAATGAGCCAGAATTAGCTGAGAGAGGAAGTACTTCTGTCAAAGCCGTGAGATGCACTGAGGAGAGACTGGAAAAGGATTTGTGTCCTTGCTTAGGGCTCAATAAGAGGGAGGACATTTTCAAATACCTTGGTTGCCTTGTTGCAAGTTAGGAGGCAGAAAGAGGAGCCACCTGAGAACATGAGGAGAAGAAACAGGTAAAGTAGAAAAGCAGCAGAGGGTGGTACTCAGCTTCAGAGTAATTTGTGGGGCTCTAACTTATTCCAACAATGAGAACATGAAGGGCAAGCAAGTGACTCGTGCCCCCTCCACAGAGGGGTTGCATATCAAGCAACAAGGCTGCCTCTACCATTAGTGTGCCCAGGATTAACACTGACTTCTTGCACCTCTGTCCTTTACCTTCCTGGCTCCCACATCCCACCAAATGAATAAGTGCTTCCGTGCAAGGTAGACAAGGGGCTTCTGGAGTGCTTTGATGCGCTATTTTATGAGTGAGATACAAATGTTTGGTCTTGGAACTTGCATCCATTCACCTATATTTTTGTCAAGAAAATTAGCCTTCATGTTTCCTGGCTGCTGCTTGCATCTTGCCTTCCTTAACTCCCTCAGCAGATCCTACAGATTATAGTATTTCACACCCAGAACCAGTTTGTGCTACTGCTGTTTTCCATTAGATGGCCATCAGGTGGCTGTTTCAGTAGCAACAGTTCCCTTGAGTCCACGAGGAGACTGATTGTCAGAAATATTAAGCATTTGTGACTTCTGATGACATGAAAATGAATTATGTTCTCTGCACAAACCATCTTATTCTCTAATACTTGGGCATTTTTCTTGCTTCACAAGGCTAGTCCTTTTAGATGAGCAGATCATGCAGTGGAATGCAATTTGGCTTAGCTTGCTCTCAGTTTTTTTCCTATTGTAGTGTTTGGGCTGCAATTTTTACTGTTTAGCATTCAGAAGACCAGTTAAACTGAATCTTTTCCACTACTCTATTTGCATGCCTTCCTAAGGTATCTCTTCCCCAAGGTCCAACAAAAAGGCATGACAGGAACCAAGCGGCAGGGGCATAGCCAGCTGACTTAAGGAGGGTGAGAAACTCCTGGGGAAGGAACAGTACAGTGGGAGCAGGAGTGCACCTATTCTGGCAGAATTTTAGGTTTATGAGATGCCCTTATTGCAAAATCTGAAGGTGGCAAATTTGCAGTGAAACTGCCAAAAAAAAAAAAAAAAAAAAAAAAAAGTTAAATGACTAGTTTAGCCCATTAAAGATAAAAGGGAATCACTCCCTCCCACAGCATTTTTAGTAAAGCTGCTCTAAAAGTTCGCTTCCTTCCAGCCTTTGCATCTCTCCAGGTTTCCCTCTCTCTTTTCTTCCTTTCTCTTTCTTCTTCTTTTTTTTTTTTTTTTATTCTCAAAAAAAAATGAAAAGGGGAAAAATTGGGAGAAAAAGCCAAAAAAAAAAAAAAAAAAAAAAAAAAAAAGAAAAGAAAAAGAAAAAAAGATAATCTCTCTGACCCAGTAGAGGGCATTTCTCCAGGCTGGGGTGACGAGGAGCTTCGCTATGTCCCAGGGAGAAGAGTTTTGTTCTCCAGACTTTTTTTTTTTCTCCTGTGGTTATAATGGAGGATTTGAATCTGTGGCACTTTCATCCTTACATCTTCCTTCAGGAATTAAACACACTAAAAAGTATTAATTTAATTTCACTGGCACAGCATTGATCCAAGAGCTTGCCGGCAGCCCACCTCAGTGTCTCTGACGTTTCTGTGGTCAAAAGCAATGACCAACAGCAGCCATGGGCAAGTGCATCTCAGCATCCTGGGAGCAGGATTTCATTAAGGAGTGCCACGGCTCACTGCATGGGTGTCTCTCACCTCCTTTCTATTTGAAGCAGAACAGTCAAGAGAAACAGCCAGCGAGCTAATCACCACCACAGCCTATTGGGAAGATAGGAATAATTATTTAAACCAGTCTTGAATTACTCATTGGCATGCATCTAATTAACAAATTCCATTTATTCCTGTAACTATTGTGCAATAATTAGTGGGTGTTAAATTGAGCTCTTCTGCCGGCAATTTCAATGGTGTAATTTTGCCAAGATGTCTCTGTTTTGCCTGTAATGCCTGGTGCTACTGAGAATAGTCTGGAGGTGGTCAGAGCATTTCGACTAAATTTACTTTTGCTGAAAAGTACCATTCCCTCAAAGCCTGGGGCATTTCTTGGGGGAGCACAAAGCGATTTCAACCAAGTTTTTTCTCTGGACAGATTCCTGAAGTCTGAGACCTGCTGGTCACTTCAGACAAGAGAGGAGCAGACATCTGAATAAAAGCACAGAGCTGAAAACAGATGTTCTGACACAATTATGCTTCACATGTGTCTTGGGTTGTTGGTTTTTTTTAAATGCTGATCCTGCTCCAGGCCGGACCAAAAGAACAAATTTCAAAACCTTGAAAGATTTCGCAAAGCTGAATTGTCTTCCTCTGGCAATGCAAGCACACCCACCCTGGGGTGCAGAAATGCTCCTCAGGCTGGAAGAAGGAGCAAGCCCCACCGAGAGTGCAGAGCTCTGCCTTGCGCTACTGGACCCAGCGCCAAAGACATTATGAGGCTTTGAAGCCACGGTGATCAGTGAGGGAAAAATGTATTCCTTCTGCAAGCAAGTCTCGAAGAATCAGATTGCCATAAGATGCTTCTCCCTCCCTGATGTATTACTTTCTGGGAGTTGTCTTCCTCCTGCAGGCTGGTGGGGTGACCTGAGCAGACATCTCTCTTCACTGTGATATCTAGACATGCTCCTGAAGCTGGAAGCAACAGCATGGGTCTAGAACAACCTCACCTACCAAAAAGGAGGCTGGCATGAGGCTTTTTCCTGTATGCTAGGCTTTGGTTGTCCTATTTACAATTCAGTACTCTAGCTTCTGTTTTATACAGGGAATCCCATAGCCAGGAATGACTCTGACTATGTAAGCCAGATCCCAAAGCGAGGATTAAGCTGCGGCTGCAGAGATTTCACTTCAGGAGACATCACTTCTAGAGACTTTACCCAAGCTACAGCTCAAGACATGGCCCTTCCCTCCAGGCTGAGCTCTTGAACACTGGGAGATTAAATAAATAAATAAACAAGAAACAAAGCCCTGGTGCCAGCTATATTTTGCACAGACTTCACCAGGGTCCTGGCATTGGTAGGTGTCTGCCCACATGAGGCTGCTGTCTTCCCCCCCACAACTGGATTCTGCCAATGGTGAGCTTAGCCCCTCCTGCGCAGGATGAGTACCACATCCATCACCATTTCCCTGAGGTGTTTCCCTTTATTCATCAGTTTCCACCTTGGCCAGGTTGAGTCTAACCTGCTTTACATGGGTTCATACTGCTCTTATAATAATTATCATAGAGAGATCTTGGCTGCTCTCAGGGCCTTATTTTTTCCAGCATGAAATGGTCCTATGTTTGTCAGCCATTTAGGACACTTGCTACTTTTCCCTTTGACCATCCTCACTCTCTTCCACTCGCTTTTTATGTCTCTTCTATAAATAAAAAGCTCCCTGAGATATCCAAAACATTGCTTAAAAAAGAGGTGGGGGGAGCTTGCTGGGGGGGAATGGGCCATTATAGAAAAGGCCAGGTGCTTGGCATGTCCCCAGCTTGTGAAGGTGGGAGCTGTCACGAGTCTGAAAAATATCAGTGTGGGAGTTATAAATAAAAGCTTTAAAGCCAGGGGTTTAGAAAGTCATCTTTAAATGCTGCATAATTTATAGCCTGCTGCAAAGAGAAGAGTGTGTGAGCTCTGGAAGTCAAGCTAACCCATTCTTTGCTCCCTCCATAGCTGGGCTGTTCTTATGCATGTGGTGAGGTGTCTGCTGGGCATCCAAAAATCCAGATTTTAACCATCAGTGCCTCCTTCCACAGGTTTACCTGGGTCACTGTGGCTGAGTTCCTTTCACCTCCTGTTGTCTCAATATGAACTGGAAATAAGTATCTTTGGCCTCGTAATGCAAAAAAATGGAGTCGTGCATAGGGATGGCAGTGTTGAGAGATACCAAGAAACTTGGCAATAAACAAGCAAGCTCGCCCTATGGCTCTGTATAAGTGA
The DNA here is from genome assembly GCF_000687185.1 of Egretta garzetta. Lineage (NCBI taxonomy): Eukaryota > Metazoa > Chordata > Aves > Pelecaniformes > Ardeidae > Egretta > Egretta garzetta. The sequence goes on from NW_009259969.1 coordinate 742,725, forward strand.
TTTACTCTCTCGTTGACTCAACTCATCCTCTTTGAAACAGAGATTATCCTAAAAGGTTGAGAAACTTCTTTCAATAACAGCTACAAAACGCTTTGCTCTTCTCTCGCAGAACAAAGTCATACAAGAGGCAGGGGGTAAGAGCCTGCCCCAAGGAGGGCCAGAATAGCTGCCAAGCTGGCATTTACAGCAATCGTTTCATCCAGCCCTGGAAGTGCAGCTACCTCGAGGATGTAACATAGCAGCTGTGCTATCGCCATCCAACAATAATAAACAACGGGAAGCAGAATGGGCTTTCAAGGCAGCTGAGTCTCCTGAGAGGATCTAGCCCACCACATTATCATTGCTCCCCCTTTTCCCCAGCTGGAAACAAGTCTGGAAATCATGAGTCCTAAAACAAAACAAAATAAAATAAATATATGGTGTAGGAGCTTTAGTATTAATGTCAAATAGCTGTGGTGCTGATGCCTTCCCCAAAAGATGTTCCAGTGTATGCTCCGCTGCCCATTTCACCGCCTTGGGGCTTGCTTCTGTGGTGATGCAGAAGGACCAGGGCCACCTCTCTGGTCTCTCTCACCTTGCTTCTCCCCACACATCTGCATCCAAGCCTCAACTTGTTCGGAGCCTGCTGAGCTGGTGAGATTTAACAGGATCTCACCGCCCAAAGTGCCGTGGCTTGAGGCTATAGATTTAAGCAGAAGCATTAAGCACCCTGCTCTTTAACTCATTTCTAATCCATTTATTTAAACTTCAGAGTGGTTTTAAAGCACAAGAATCAAAGGCAAGAGCAATTTAGAGTTTTCCAGCCCGGCTCTGAGATCTGACCTCTGCACATATCCTGGCTGCCTTTAAAAGTGCACCGGCATAAAAGCACAGTTTGTGACAAAGCATCTGGAAGGATTAAAAACTTTCTGGGATGGAATATGCTTCTGTCAAGGACCTCTTTCCTATCTCAACTCAGTTGCCAAAAAAAGATCTTTCCTCAGGGGGCTTCTAACCCGCCTGAGGGATTTAGAGAAGAATTGCTGAGAAGAGCATATAGCGATTTTATTAAGGGATAAATGTGAGAAGGAGAGGGAGGGGGGTAAGGGGTAGAAGGGAGAAACAGGATTAAAAAGAGAATAAAAGAAGTGGGAAGTAACTCTGCTGAATGAATCTGTGTAAGGCAAGGTTTGTGGAAGCGTTTTGGAGGCCAGGCTTTGGGGGCTGGTTTGCCTCCTGGTACGCACAACACCCTTCAGCAGTGCATAAAGCTGAAACCGAGGAGGTCTTGGGGAAGGTAGGAACGGGAAGAATGGAGCTGCTGAAACAGAGCAGAGAAAAAGGGAAAGGAGATTTTGAAGAAGGGTTTCAAGCCTGAGCGTAGGCTGTTCACGCTGCCTGCTTATGCCTCCTCCTTGGACAATGCTTGGGAAATTGTTACCTGATCCCTCCCACCTTTGTTTACAAAGGCAATCTGGGTCAATTAATCCCTGCTTCATTTCTTCGCATTCTGTCTGGATAGTCACTATGAAGTAAGTGGTAACCAATCTCTCAGCCCATGGAGTCAGTCTGTCTTCTTATTTCCTTATTCATTAAAGCAGACACCTTAGAAAGGCCGGAAAATATTGCCAAAGCCCAGGAGACTCAATCTTTAGAATAAGGAACCAGTATTTCAGCCTTGGAGGCGACATGAGTCTGGGACATGAGACAGAGCTGGGTATGAAAACAGGCCCTTCAGCTGAGGAGCAAGCAGTCTCTGGACATGCTGCTGTTTTCTTGGTTTGTCTGAGGTTTTTGTTGTTGGGGTTGTGGGATTTTCTTTTCTTTCTTTTTTTTCTTTTCACTTTCTGCTCCCTCACCCCTCCACCCTGAATTGGCCTGACATTAGAAAGTGATGTGAAATGAAGAAGCTGACTGCTAGGACAGTTTCTTCCCTCTTCATGATCCCTCCTGCATGCCAACTCTCCCACTGTGTTATTACAAGTGTATTTCTGTCCACCACCATGCTAGGTGCTGTACAGATTCAAACCGAAAAAGAAAAAAGAAAGGAAGAAACACTGGACAAACAAACTGATGGTTCATGTAGTACTACTGATGCCTGGTTTCCCACTGATTCGTGTCTGGTGATTAATGAAGACCTCTGTTTGAAACTTTTCCTGTTCTCAGGACTCTAATTTAAACACATGAACTTGTGCTACCACGTATCTTTTTGTATATCTCTCTGGGTGCTTATTTTTGCTTATATCTCAGAAAATCTCTTAAGAACTCTATCACTTGGCCAACAGGTTTGACTGTTGTTTGGAGGGGAACAGATTGGCACATACAAATACAGACAATACAATTGCTCAAGCCTAGTTTCCTCAGGAAATTGGGTGAAGAAGATGAGTCCTCCCAAATAAATGTTATTAACTTGCAGCCAAACAAACTGCAAGATTTTGGGGCTCTTGTGGTCTGAGCTAAGAGACAACCAGTCAATGCTGATGGACAGGCAGGGGAGTTCAGCTGAACAATCAGACAATATTGAGCTTAGTCAGCTCAAGCAACGCCAACAGGTGCTTGAATTGTTTTTTCTCCTATGGCTATACTGCTTGCCAACTATTGAGGCTTGGAAGGCATCTACCCTACATCTCTGCTGGGGTCAGAAAGTTTTAGGTCAGCTTGTTCAGGAATGAACTGGAACAGGGAGGACGTTTCACTCTGTTGGATGGATGCCCCAGTTCAGCTTCCTTGTGCTGAGTTGCATTTTGGAGAGGACTTCCCTACTGCAGTCTGGGGGTGGCTGTGTCTTTGGAAGTCACATCTCAACTAGCTTTATTCCTGAGGGCAATATCAGTGTGATGTAAGGAGTTTCATCTGGGAGCTCAGGCTGTAAAAGTGGACCAGAAAGTTTTGCAGATATCCTGCAAAGCAGGATCCCAATGAACCTGATTCAGTTTCAAGTCTGTTCAACTTGAGCTGCAGTCCTGCCTTTAGCTGCAAGGCAGTGGTCTCCTCAGAGAGGGAGAATCTCGATGCCACTCAGTGACAACCATGCTGGATAAGGTGCCCCCTCTGAGTTTGACGGTTGAACCAAAGAAGAGAGAAGCATTGAGCTAAGGACATAGAGCTAGCAGAGGGAGAAAGGAAGTCAATGACCAAGAAAATGTGCCTTATGGTGACAACTCTTCCACTGATGAGTCTCCCCAAAGACACAAGGAAGATATCACACTTTTTTTTTAGTGTGTTAACAGCACAATGGAGATGCGATCTGGAGTGGAGACCATATGGCATGATCTTCTGCTTTCCCCCAAGAACAGACCGGAGAGGGAGGTCTGATTGGTCCTCACTGTTTCATGTTTCTTCCACGCTCATGGCTGGTTAGCATGTTTCTAAAGCAACTGTGGCTGCCATATATGGCAGTTTGCTCCAAACAGCTCAGTGGGTTTTTTGTATAGCAGGAAGGTATGAACAGACAACCCACGTCAGACTGGGTCCTTCTCTTCCATAACACCACTGCTGACAGTGGCTAATAGCAGATGCCAAGGGGAAATATTGCAAACAGGGTGAGCAGGGAGTGTTTAATTCTCCCACCAGTTTGCAGCTTCAGGATTTCAGAGATGGAGATGGGGGCTTTCTGCTTAAATAGCTGTCAGTGCTTTTTTTCTGGCTGCCCTTTGAGATCCTGATTTAACACAGTTAGGGACCTCTGCAGTGACGAAGTGTCCTATGAATATTACCTCACATCAAAAAATATCACAATTCCAAGGCCTCTGGTTGTATCTCACCCAGAATGAATTTGTCTACACGTTGACTACACTAATCCCTCCCTTTCAGGTATATCTATCATGTCCATCACTAATGAATCTCATCATCACCACCCAGCAAATAACAAAATACCAAAAACTTGTAGGATACTAAAGGCATAAATATATATTTACTCTTCCTATGACTTGGCTCTATTCCCACCCCTCTTCCCCCGTTTATGCTATTAAGGGCATGGTTTTCCTTCTTCTGACACACTGGGTGAAAGCCTTTTAGAATGCCTAACAATACTTCGCCACCTTCTATTTTGTCAGTTGTGAGATTAAGCCCCTTGAGAATAACCTTCCAGGAGACAACAGATTTGTTTTGGGGGGAAGAGTTAAAGGGAACTTGTATCACTTATATCAGCCCTGGCATAACTCCTAAGTCTTAGGATCAGGCCTGAGCATAAGACAACTTTTGGCAAAGCTTTGTTTCAAGTGATGGGTTTTGGTAGGGACCCTTTCATCTTGACACTGACACTCAACACAAACCAATCTGCTTTGATTTCTCTTCTTAGAATAGAAAGAGAGAGAGAGAAAGTATTTTCCTTCAGCACCACAAGTAACAACCTAAAGGAAGGTCATTTCTTGCGGGTGCTGAAGGAAAATTCACCACAATACAGACACAGCCCAAGGAGACTGAAATGACAAAGTGCAGGTGTAATTGTAAATGGCCATAGAAAATACAATCTCTTGTGAAGAATTCCCAGGGCACTGCCTTCATCTGGCAGTTCCCAAGCTTACCTGGAACACAAGTAAGTAAACCAAGGAAGGATCACTTACTAGTAAAGCCTTCCTCAATGTTTCCCCTCCCTCCCATGGCCAGCTCATTCCCACTAAACATGTCTGCTGACATAGCTAATTTCTCTCTATGGTCTGTCTGTTGTTTGGCTAATTCACCTATGGAAAACAGGAGGTATCAGATGCTGTTCAACAGAAACTTGAACCTGAGCATACGTGCAAGGTGGGTATTGTATCTCTTTGCAGTATACAGACACAAGTCCCTCTCCCTTCCTTTCTCTCTTGGTGACTCGTGCCTTGCTGAGGACTTGCAGTTAACTGTTCATACTCAAGACCTGTTCTGCCCTTGAAATGGGTAATTTAACAAGGATTTTCTGGGGCAAGAGAGAAGAGAAAGTCTTCCAGAGACAGCAGGATCTAAGAGGTTCCAACTCATGAGTTATACTAATATCAAGATACTCACTATCTCATTCTTCATGCTGGGCTTTTCCAGAACGACCATACATCTCTGCCTTAAACACAAGTATATAGACTTGTCCACTGTAAGTTTTTGGCTGCCCCTGCGTTGTGTGGTTTGACATTGCTTGATAATTGCTAATCCAGTCCAAGCCTGAACCACACACGGATGGGCTTCCCTGACCTCTCCTGTGGTCCTCAGTCTAATGGTCTGATTAGTCCCAAGCAATATGTAGTTCCCACCCTCAATTTCTGTGGGTCCCTGGAAGAATTCTCTTAATACAAACTCAGTCCTTGGGGTTTCTCAAACCCTGACTGGATAAAGCTGGGCTGAAATTTGTTCTTTTTTTATTATTGTTATTGTGTTTTTGTTTTCTTTTCCCGTGGAAAATGTTGAGATTTCACCAAACAATGAACATGTTTGGCCAAGAGCCCTCCATTTCAGTTCAGAAATGCTCCCCTGTGGGACTTGTAGCTGGTATGCTTTGTGTCCCTGTCCTTGCCTGTGAGCTGACATTCCTGGCTTGCCCACATCTTTCGTGGTGCAGCATGGTCGCCTCTCTTGCTGAGACAATGCCACGCACCATGGAAGCCATATCACCATGGTGCTTTGTAAGAAACGCACTTCACACGGCAAGCCCAGCCGCTAGGACAGGATGGGTTCCCAAAGCTCTGCAGTCACAGCCTCTAGGAGACACTGTCAGATTTCCCAGCTGAATCTCCAGGCCTCCTGCCACACTCTGAAGACTTGTTGAGAGGTTGGTCATAACTTAACACAAAACAATTTTGCTTTTATTGAAAGACAAATTTTCCACTGAAAAATATTCTGATGGAAAATTTCAAGCAGCCCCAGAGGAAGTTCTTTCCAACGCCCTTTGCATTGTAGTTTACCAACTTAATCTCAGTTTTGCTGGATTTCTTTTCTGTTGTCTCTGCTTAATTTCTGATAACAGAGGGAGAGCTCCCTTTCACACAAATGTGAGATCAGGGGAAGCTGACATAGGTTACTAACAACACATGGAAGGGTTTGTACCTTTCCGAATGGACAGATCTACAAGGTGAGTTCTCATACATCCCCGAAGAGAGGAATACTTTTCCCTGTCTTTTGTATGTATTAACAATGGAACAAAAATCCTTTCAGATCTAAATCCAGCAAATAAAGATCCCCTCTATTTTTATGTTTCTTTGCAAAGGGTTTTGAACCCAAATATCCCATTCAACTTGTTTGGGTTTTTTTCTTTTTCACTCATTTCAGACTTGTGAAAGATACCAAACTGCCTGAGCCAGAGACCTAGCTCACTCTTCTCCCCCTGCCCCCAGCCCCCCCCAACTTTTTTTTTAAGGCAGAAGCAAGAGAAAAGTCCCATGCTGTAGCTGAAGATCCCCAACTGACTGGACATCCCACATGCTTTCAGAAAGTTTACTTTTACAGCTAACTTCTACATTACTATCCAAGTGAGGTAGTAAGCCTGTTCACCTAAGCTGGTGAAACTTTCTTTCTTCCCAGACTACCAAGCAGCAGCTTCCACACACTCACCAAGGTTTCTAAGCAGAGTGGGACCGAAAGTGGTGACCCAGAGGTTAAGAACTGGGTATCCTTTAGCAGGGCACTGAGCTACGTGGCATCCCACAAACTTCTTTCTTTCTGTTCTTTTTTCTCTTTTTCTTCCTTAAGTCCCTAACTTGCATATATTCCTTTGTCTGAAGTGACGCTGCAGCGACTGCTGATTTCCCAGTGGCATTTTTGCTGTGGATGTGCTCTAGATCAGCTGCATTTCAGCCTGGAAAGGGGGGTAGGGGGCATGTTTATATACTTGCGGGTGGGAAAATGCAGTAGACAGCATATTCTGTTCCAGGCTAGCTGTACAGTTCATCTCCAGATCCCAGGTTCCCCCATTAAAACCTACCTCCTGCCCCAGGGAACAGCCTGGCAAGCTCTTCTGACCCGACAGCACTGGCAGCTGTTTGGCAGCTTCTGAAGTGAATCCAATCTGGTATGAGTTTGCTACACTTTCATTTTGTCTACATCTTCCAAACAAATAACCGGGTCCAGAATCCCAAGCTGTGTTTTGCAATGGAAATGCTTCAACGTCTGGGAATTGCTTCTGCTGCAGGGAAGATATAGAGTGCTGTTAACTGTTTAAAGGGTCAGTGAAGAAGGGAAGGCAGCCCCACATTTATGGGTCAAACACTTGCTTTCAGGGCTTTCTAATGAATGCCATGTGGTTAGGGAACCTGGTGAAACTGAGGGAGCCTGGAGATCTCTGTGTCTCCGAGTGAATGCCCTCAAAATTCTGGGACCAGCATTCTTCTGTTAATTTCCCATCTCTTCCATGAATCTGCTTTTACTATCAGACCTCTTAATTGGAAACACTATACCTTTACTGTTCAGCACAGTTCCACTGAATAACTGCAAGTCCCGTTACACAGCTTTGTGGACAATCAACACAAATTGGGAGTTATCTTGGTTTTCAGACAGACATAACTACTCACAATTAACACCACTGCACTTGGTGTGAGGAGCAGCAGAAAGGAAAACTCAGCAGTGTTCAAGACCACATCACTTAGTGGTGTACACAGATGTCTTTCTGTACCTGACATTCCTGAATAATAGAATCATAGAATCATAGAATCATTTAGGTTGGAAAAGACCTCCAAGGTCATCCAGTCCAACTGTCAGCCTAACACTGACAAGTCCACCACTAAACCATGTCCTTAAGCACCACATCTACACACCTTTTAAATACCTCCAGGGACGGGGACTCAACCACTTCCCTGGGAAGCTTGTTCCACTGCTTGACAACCCTTTCAGTGAAGAAACTTTCTTGTAGTGAGGGGCCCAAAGCTAAACACAGTGTTCAAGATGCAGCCTCACCAGTGCTGAGTACAGGGGCACAATCACTTCCTTACTCCTGCTGGCCACACTATTCCTGATACAAGCCAGGATGCTGTTGGCCGCCTTGGCCACCTGGGCACACTGCTGGCTCATATTCAGCCAACTGTCAACAAATACCACCAAGTCCTTTTCCGCTGGGCAGATTTCCAGCCACTCTTCCCCAAGCCTGTTAGCATTACATGGGGTTGTTGTGCCCCAGGCCCAAACCCCGCCACTTGGCCGTGTTGAACTTGATATGGTTGGCCTTGGCCCATCCATCCATCCTGTCCAGATCCCTCTGTAGAGCCTTCCGACCCTCAAGCAGATCAACACTCGCCTCCAGCTTGGTGTCACCTGCAAACTTACTGAGGGTGCACTCGATCCCCTCATCCAGATCACTGATAAAGATATTAAACAGAACTGGCCCCAGAATGGGGGCCTAGGGAACACCACTTGTGACCAGCCACTAACTGGATTTAACTTCATTCACCACAACACTTTGGGCCTGGCCATCTAGCCATTTTTTTACCCAGCAAAGAGTACACCTGTCCAAGCCATGAGCAGCCAGTTCCTGCTGTGCAAAACAGTGTCATAGGCTTTACTAAGTTCCAGGTAGACAATATCCACAGCCTTTCTCTCATCCACTACATGGGTCACCTTGTCATAGAAGGAGATCAGGTTAGTCAAGTGGGACTTGCCTTTCATAAATCCATGCTGATTGGGCCTGATCACCTGGTTGTGCTGTACATGCCGTGTCATGGCACTCAAGATGATCTGCTCCATAACCTTCCCTGGCACCAAGGTCAGACTGACAGGCCTGTAGCTCCCCGGATCCTCCTTTCAGCCCCTCTTGCATATGGGCATCACATTTGCTAACCTCCAGTCAACAGGGACCTCCCTGGTTAACCAGGATTGCTGATAAATGATGGCAAGCGGTTTGGTGAGCACTTCTGCCAGCTCCCTCTGTACCCTTGGGTGGATCCCATCCAGCCCCACTGACTTGTGTGTCTAAGTAAGTGGTGTAGTAGGTCAATAACCAAAATAATCCAAGGCAAGAGAGTGAATCAAATAACAGCTGATAAAAACCTTCACTTAAAGCTGGAAAACAGTGGGGGAAATATGGCTGTAGGGAGGCCAGGTTTTCATTCTTCTTTGTGCAGTGCTTGAGAGAAGAAAAATTAGGAGAGAAGAAATTTTTATCTTCCATCCAGAGGCCTCTAGAGATTTTGAGTCCCTTTGCAACAGCCTCAGAGCATCCTCATGATTGGACTTCATGGATTATCTGGATTATATTACAATGTGTATGTGAATGGACAGTCTCAAAACTTTTCCAAGCAAATATGGTTACCTTATTTTACAGCTGGAGTATGAGAATGGGAAGAAACTGGGCATCTTGCCCCAATCCATGTAAGAAATCAGCAATAACACCAGGCGTGGAATCCCTGCCCTTTCCTTATTCCCACTACTACTCCTCCAGCCCCATCCCCCTTAAAACAACACTCTTTTCTAAAACCTAATTAAAAGAAAAAAGGTTATATTATTTTTTGCAACTTCTCTTTAGAATTTCTTCTACCTCCCCATGAGAAATCCTAACTGAATGGTTAAAAACCAAATCCATCAAGATTTCTGCTTTATTAAATTACATATGTCTTGATCACAGAGCTAATCACAGGTCATTTCATCTCCCATTCCTTCCTTATGTTGCTCCAGTGCAGCAACAGAGGGGCCGATCCAAAGTCACATAATTCCCCAAAGAAGGCTTGTCAGTGCAGGGTGTGTGTATTTTTAAATGAAAATTTGCCCAAATACAGAAGGATGAAAGATCAGCTCAACGCAGCATCTTTACTTTTCCTGCCAGACTAAGTTTTATTCAACTTTCCAGCTGCTCTGACTCAGGTCAATGATTTGCCAAAGGTCAAAAGCTGAGTCAGGAGCTTGGAAAACCCACAATGCTTCTGGCTCCCACCTCAGTTTAGACCATACAAGCCCTGTAGGTCAAACCCCTCCTCACTTCCATCAATCTCTCCTATCCCAGAGCAAACGTCTTTCTTCTTGGAAGAGGTAATAATCCTTCCAAGCCCCTAACTGAGCAGGAAAGGCACAGCTGCACTGGAACACACCTGTACTTTTTCTAGCCAAGTACCTTGCAAGTATCTTGAGAGTGGCTGATGTCAGGTAAATTCAGAAGAAAAAATTATCTTAACCAGCTCATTTGCAAGACACCTAATCCCTAAGGCATAACCAGCTTGATTCCCCTTTCATTCACAGCTCACCCCCTTACCACTGCTCTACCCCAAGCTACATCCAGCCCCCAGAAATTCCCTCTGGCTCAGAATCACAACTGTTCTCTGATGACAGCACTGGCAGGCACAGGCCTGGGTCATATTTGCCTCCTTTTTTGGGCATACCTCTCTCCTTCCTTCCTTGCTGCAGCTCTGCCCTGAACGCAGTGCAGGGCATCCTGCAGCTCCATCACAGTTCTGGCCTAAACTGTAATCCCAGATGGTGGTGGGATGGCACTGGCTTGCAGCCCAAGGACTGACAGAATTTGGATGGGACTCATCTGACATGGTGCTGACAGCCCCATCTCAATTAATCACGTTAAGCGTTCTCTACAGCCCATTGGGATGTAATCAAGGGGAGTCAGTGGAGACTTGGGCATGGATCATCACATCCAAAAGTAACTGCCTACATTCATATAGAGGAATTGTGTCTGAAAGTGCCCATTTCTCCTCCCTAAATGTGGCTGGAGAGACTAGTTCAGATGGCAACCTCCACATCACAGACAGCTAAAATAAAGTTGGGTAAGTTCTTCATTGCATCCAACTGAACCAAGTGATGGGCAGATTTTTTTCCCACGCAAAATCCTCTTCTTTCTCGACTTCCTCTGCATTCACCACTTCGTTGCATCAGAGCAATGAAGACTCTAAGATTTTCTCTATCTCATGCTATCTGGGAGAGCTTAGTCAACACTTACCCATTTCTAACTCTCAACTCACAGCCACTGTCATATTTTACAGAACAACTACCATTTCATCTTAATTTTCTTCACTTAGAAGGCTGTTATTCCAGAACCTGTGTAAGCCATCTCAAGTGCAGAGGTGGGACCACCCCTCTCAGCAGCAGACTCACCATTAGATTGGGTTGTCCCAGACACAAATCCCACCTAAGTAACCTAGGATTCACTCACAGTTTCTTTGAAACCCTTCGTAGAAGGAGGAAGAACTTATGGAAGCCCCAGCCAAGCTCAAGGACACAAGGACATCAGGAGTCCTTGCTCCCAAATAACTATCACTTGATTTTGAAACAACATTTTGATAGGGAAGCATGACATAAAACAGAGGAAGAAGGAGGAAAACGAACAACCCACAGCATAAAATTTATTGGGTCTGTGTTGTGCCAAGTCATTGGAGAATGATTTGATTTGTACTTGGTTTGGGGAGCTTTTGCATTTTTTAAACAAATGCATACAGCCACCACTTCTCAATGGGCGCATTTGTACCTATGACTGACTATCTGGCAGCTTTGCAAAGTCTTTGGGATGATCACATCAGAGGGTGGTGCCTCTGGAGCAAAGAATTTTGTAAAGAAAGATCTGAATGCTAGTTAGCTCTTTTGGCTTATTCAAAATTATATCTTTCCTACTTTTTTGTTTGCTTTCACTACAGAACTCGCAGAACATCTGGCAAAGTTGATCAGGAGCATTATTGTCAGGGGAGAATCTTGGTGGGGAAACTGAGGCACGGGCTTACCAGGCTACACTTTACCCCACAGGTTGGTGTCAGAACTGGGAAGAGACTCCAGTTCCTCCCACCCTTGTGGGTAGTGATAGCCAATATTTCCTCAGAGTTTCCTCCATGGCATGCCTCCAAATGGAGTCCTCATAGCAAAGCTGGACTCATATCCCAAAATAAGTGCCGATACCCTCAATGGAGTCTGTAATTATTCTCTTTGCTGCCTGGCTGCCCTCTCCCCTGCCTTCCCTCCGGGCCTGGACACCTGTGTTGCACCATGATTGCCTCCTCATTTATGGCAAACAACTCTGGATTCTCCCAGTGTATATTTTCAAGACATTTTGAAAAAATCTGTTTTCTTTTTTCTCTCTTTTTTGCCTTGGCATGTGTTTTTAATTGGATCCACTGCCGTTCTTCCCCTGTTTGCTAATGCTTTTCTTTGGGGAAGCACAAGTTTTTAACAGCCCTGCAAATACTCAGTCCTCTTTGCCAAGCCAAGTCCATTTCTTGGGGATAACCTGGCTCTGACCTACTTGTCAGTTATACAACAAATGCTCTGCTTTCAGACCAGCCTACTACTGTTCAAGTCCACACTACTCAGCCATCACTTGTACACCTGCAGGAGAGTGGAGGAAAGTCACGCTTGGCAGCAGGTCTTTTCAGGAAGGCGAGGTGCTTCCCCTGAGGGAAATCGCCCAACCATCCCAACAGTACCAACATTCAGAGACGCCTCCAGTTGGTGCTCAGCTCTCCTTTCATACCCCCCTCCAATGCCTTTTCTGCAGCGACTCAAGCCTGGTGCCAGACACTGATGTCAAGGATTTCATCCTTTTCAGTTTCTCTCCGGTACCGTTTGCTTCGAGGAACATTCCTGTGGTTCCTGCCAGGCTCCTTTCCAGGGGAAAAGATTCAGGTGGCTTCGTTCCCTTTGTCTTTGCCAAACGTTTACATTCGTGCTGATGCTGCAGGATAGCAGTGTCACAGGCAGGAGCACTGGCAGGAGAGCCTAGCCTCTGCTCCCTGGCCGTAGTTTCATGGCACAGGGCATGGAGCAACTGAGAAAGGACCGCTTTGCGTGGCTTCCACTAGGAGACCCAGCAAGCACATTTTATACTGATGACTGCCTGCTAATTAGCAACGCTGCCCAGCCCAAAGGTAGAGGATTCTTTGACTCATTAACAATGGTAGTGATTGAGTAAATTCCCCATTTATCTTCTGGTCAGAGCTTTGGGATCTTTCCTTCACTGCAGATTGCCCTGAAGACACTCGAGGGAAAATTGGTGGCTCTGTCCATATTGATCCAAGAAAAGGTTGCTGGAGAAGCACGTGCAGCACCTTCTACCTTGCATGCCTCCTCAGGAGAAAGGACAGACATGCTCAGCAGATCTTTCTTAGGTAACTTAATGGTCTTACCAGGGGAACAGAAAGGCAGATTTCTGTCCAGATCCCCTAGTACTCAAGATGCTCTTGGTCTGTGGAGCTGCGATGTCTTTGCATTTTGTGGCTTGGTGACAGAGGTCCAAGCTGGACATCTCTGAAGTTTCAAGAGCAGGTTTTGATGTCCTCATACAGACCTCTGAACTAACCCACTGCTACAAGTATGGTGATTTAAGGCACAGTAGGGCAGGAGATAGCAAGACAGAAAAAAAAAATCACGTTATACATGCGATCAGTAGCCTCAGGAGCTACAGTCCATTGCAACCAGATCTGCAAGGAGCACTTCCAGGCCTCCATAACCTTGCCTTACCTGTCAGATCAAGAAAAAGTGGTTGCTATGGCACCACAAACCATATTTCTCAGGCTGAGATGTGCCAGAATTTCAAACAGATGTGGCAGTGCAAACAAGAAGCCCCCTTGGGAGCATGCCAGGAGGCTCAGACAACGCAACAGCATCCAAGCATGGTTAGAAGCCACTGAGAGCCAGCCCAGCGATAATGGCCCGTACATGTACTTTCTGCCTGCCTTGCAGCTGAGCCCAGAGCAACTCAGCAAACAGCGGTACTGGAAAGCTTTGAAAGAAAGTTGCTGAGTTGGGAACACTGCTGAAATAGCACCTGCCTGCCTTTTTTTTTTTAATCTGACTTCTTTTCTTTCTCTCTCTCTTTTTTTTTCTTTTTTTTTTTTTCTTTTAGGGCCACGTTTATAGCTTTTTTGCTGCTTGGAAAAGCTAACCCCAGGCCTGTTTGGCATTTGCTCTTGGCCTGAGCCTTCACATGAAGATCCTCTGTAAATAGGCTAATGTTGGTTTAATTTCCACCCTGAAAGCAAGAAGGGATCCTTCTGTTTCACTAATGCTTTCTTCTCCAGCTGTAACAGAGAGGGCTGGAGTGGGGCAGGAGGGGGTTTTTGGCTGGAAACACCACTGGCCAGATTGGAAAGGTTCTTCAGGAACAGGTTGACTTTGTCAAACTGTTTGCCTGAAAGCAAGGTTTCCCAGGGAAATGTGCCAGCTCATCTTTCATGTCGAAAGGTCAGAAACCCACTTCCAGTGAATTTGGACATTTTGAGGTTTCACTCAGAGGTGGAATAAATTATTTTTATTAGAAGTGGGGTTTTCAAAAAGAGAGAGAATATCTCTCCTTAGACTAACTGGGAGAGTTAGAAAAACTATGCACTTTCAGGCTCACCAGCCCTTCTTCAGGTCTGAAACTGGAGTGGACCATTTTCAGCTGCACATAGGTGGGAAACACTTGCTCTTGGTTTAACATCTCCATGTCAGCTGTTCAGAGAATTTGAGGAAAGAGCAATCAGCCTCTGGGGGATGAGGGGAAGAGATATTAGCAACCAGAGACGTGTCAAGGTAATAGTGTGAGACAAAGAGAGGGACAGGTAGCTGAAGCTGTGTGTCTCTCTTGAATCCATATTTTCTATCTCCAGTTTTAGTATCCTTTTTTTTTTTTCATTTTTTTAATTATTCTTTTGGTCTTGCAGCAATTTGGAACATTCCTGGGTGCAGGAATCCTGGGCTTTAGCTCCTATCCTACACTGGGATTAAAGAGCAACAAGTCTCTTGCTCTGGGAGAAGGCAAGAAATTGCTGGCATAAGAACAGACAGTACAGAATATTTTTTCTCCTTTCTCTGAAGGCTAGGGAAGCCTGTGTGGCCCCCACAAGAGGTGTTAAAGCAAACAGAGCTACCCTCAGTTTTATTCCAGATGCGGTTTGCTATCAGTCGCTCCATTAAATTGAACTATCTGGTACATGGAAATCTCCTGACCCTGACACTTCTCCATTCCCAGCCCTTGCCTTACCTTCTGTGGGAGCCTGGTACCAGGACAAGGATGAATTTAGCTTCGTCGAAACATCACTTGAGCAACATACGTGACAAAATGAAAAACAACTATTCACTTGGATGTCTTAGTTCTGCTACTGGTGGTGCACAGAGGAAAAAGGCATTTGTATTTGAATAGAGAGGGAGCTGAATGCCTGGGGAGAGCAGGCAAAGAAAGGTGCTCTTTGCTGTCATGCCTTTGGGTCCCCAGGTAATTCTGGGCACTGAGGTCCCTCCTGAATTCCCAGGAGTAGATGGGCTAATGCAATCTCTAGATCTCTGTTTATTTTATTGGGAGAGAAATCATGACAACAAATCGTGGGTTACAGACCTGTTCTCTACGTTTTTGCAGGTGCGTAGGCAGCTGAGGATATGACAAAGGAGGAAGGAATGGTGCATGGTTGTGGGAGACCAGCTCCCAAACAGGAGGATGAGTCTGGGGAAGCTCAAAGGAGATGCTTGAAAAAAACAGTGGTATTTTTTCATATTACATGCACTTCCCATGAGAAGTTCCTTTGCCATTGAATGCTGAGGATGCCAGAAGCAGGAAAGAGAAGGATTCACTGAGGATGGTGCCTATTAAACACAACACTCTACAGGGCAGCCTTCTCTGCAAGCCCTTCAAGGAGTTGATAAATGGGAGTTGGGAGGTCCCAGCTAGAGAATGGATAGCACTGTAACTTTCTTTCTTATGCTCTTGCCGCAGGAAATTTGCCACTGACCACAGTAAAGAGCCTGCTCAGCTGGGTGGATGTTCAGTCTGACATTCGCAGAGGACACTTGACAAAACACTTGGGAACTGGAGTGCCACAGGCACAGGCAAACTGGGAAGCAAAATGACTGCCAGTGGGTCACATTCAGCCAAGGGGATACCTCTCTGCAGTGAATCTGAACGCTTTCAGGAGCAAACTCATCAAAATGCAAACTAAAACACTGGGGGAACCCAAGCTGGACCAATCCAATGCTGTCTGACCTTGGTGAGCTCACGCAGCAGAGAGCTTTCACTGGCGAGAACAGGAGACAGTGAGTGACAGGTCTCACAGACAGCAGTCCCAAATTCTCTCCTAGGGAATAAATACCATGTTTACCAGTGCTGTCACCACCCAATGCCCAGCTCTGCGCACCTGCAGGTGACTTCCTCCTGAATTTCGTTCCAGTCCCTCTCTCTTTCTTTAGTTGAGCAAGGTAGGAAGGGCACAATTTTATTTATTTATTTATTTATCTATTTATTTGACTTACTGCACATAAATCAATTCCTCCTTTGCCATCCTGGCAGGGTTTCAGTGAGCGGGAGGATGCGTGGGAGCAGAGGCTCCTGAATGGTTGCACACAAGAGCTCCCTGCCTCCTTCCTGGCACAGAAAAATGATTTCCCAGCACTGGGTTTCCATATTGTTCTGCTGGAAGAAACAGAGCCAGGCATGCTCTCTCTGGGCCTGATCTTATCTAAAAACGCTCCCATCTCTGTATTGCGTAGGTATGGGATGGCTGTGGAGAACCCTATTTTGGCAGTCTTCAGCAAACTGTATGGGAGCTCTGATTTTCACATACCCTGCAGCACATTTTGTCTCCTTTGCATCTCAACTTTTTTTTCTCCTTTTGATCTAAGAGAGACAGAGCTTCCTCCTTTATTGCTTTGTTAGGTTTCAGGCCCTGGAGGATTTATGATCATTGAGTCATGATCATACAGAATCTGATTCAAAGTCGAGAGGCCTCTTCTTCTATCTGCCCTCTCCGAGAAATGAGTTTCCAACCCGAACCTGACCCAGGAGAGAGAGGAAAAGTGACACAATCAGTATCAGGACAGAATCTGAAATTGCCTAGCAGGGAAGATTATTTCTGTGAGAATAACCTATTGGCATCTAACCCCAACAGGCAGCTAGTCCCCAGAGACAGACGATGGAAAAGAACCACAGAGTCTGGACTCAGAGCTGGATCAGAACTCACCTCTCCCTTCAAAGTGAAACCACTGATATTTCTACATCTGGGCTCCCACTGGCAATGGGGCCTGAGTCAATTTTGCAGTAGTGTTCAGTCTGGGAAACCTTTATCTGAAGTCATATACTTCTTCCTTTGAGATCAAGCAATTAGGACATGTCAGTTAAAATGGATTTACCCTGCTCTCTTTTGTCTCCTCATGGCAAGAGGCAGGTGCCAGCAGTGTCGCTCAGGAACGCCGGTGGTCCGGGAGAGATGGAAGAGTGGAAAGAAGCTGCCTGAGATCCATGTCCTTTTTTCTTTCCCTTCCTCCAGATTTGTTCTGTTTCCTCCTGCTGCTGCATGCCTTCCTCACCCTCAAGCTCCATCACTGAACCCACCATTGGCTTAGCAGCCCAGAGAGGAACCCATGGGGCATCAGCAGTGCCTCCTCTGATCAGCTCGAGAGAGTATGCTAGGATTTTCCCCAGATCCTTCTATACACTACTTCAGAGCAGCTGAGCAAAAGACCAGAGCTGTAGGCACCCAGCAAAGCAGTGCTGGCACGATTAGGCAGTCACTGGTCATTTCTGAATAGGGGTCTTGTGGCTTAGCTGAAGCAATGACAGGTTTCAGCCATAGTCCTGCCCCTTCCTAGCAAACCTACCTTCTGAACAGCAAATTGGCAGTCACGCCAGGTTGGCTGGACCCCAGGCCTTCCTGGATCCCTTCCCTAACTTCTCATCATGAGTGTTTTAAATTACTGTTTAAATCAAAGATGTCAGTGATGCAGGCCAAAGGGTTTTGCTGAGAGGTAATCTCATACTTTTTCTCTGGCATCCTTCCTTGTGCTGATCCCAGCACCGAAGGCTTGGGGATCATGAGGGGGCTGGAGGGGCTGCCTTTCTGTGCTGCACGGAGTATGACCCGCTTCTTTGGAGGACCAGAACATTTCATCTAACATTTCCTGATCTAGGAAGGACATGGGACAAAAATTATACGCCAGGTCTCTCCTGGTTTTTGACACATTGCAAATTGTAGCTTTTAGGTTTGTTTGCTTTTTTGTTTGTTTGTTTGTTCTTTTGCAAAAGAGTCATATTTGTTTCAGGGGCTTAGAAAAGGTTCAGGGCGGGTGTATGCACTGGTGTGAATGCTGTATGGGCCATTACGAGAGCATATTTCGTTTTGCAGGGTTTGGCTTCAGTGACCCAGCTGCTCTGTTGTTCCTCTCCCTGGGTACAAGGTCACCTCCCGCTCATAGGATGCACCCATGCCCCACCAGTGGTCTCGATGTGAGCTGAAGGATACTTTCAGTCACTGCAGACTATAAGGAGTGTTTTAGGGAACTACCCAGCTCCTCTAAACTTGGACTATAGGACCTCAAAATGAGGGAGAAGGAATCTAATATCTGCTGCCAAACTCTGCAGGAGAGGGGAAACTCCTCTCTAAGCACAGTCGATACTAATATATACTCCCTCCCCTGCGACAGCATATCCCATTAGAGACACTACCTATACCATTGGTGACATTGGAATGCAGAGGAATAGCCTCCCCTGCTATAGCCTCTCCTGTTTTGGAAGGTGTTTCAGTAATTATCTGCAGTACTGAATTCCCTGGGTTGGATAGAAAGGGAAATGCATTTCATTCCCTGTCACCTTTAATTGCATTGCACCTTCCCCTCGTTTCTCGGCCACAGCAATGCTAACAAGATGCCTCTGGTGGGATGGCTGGCGTAGTGGATTGGTATTACACCCTGCTCCAGGTCCAAGCTGAGTAGGATCTGGAGGGGGGGCGGGGAGAGGGGGGTGTTAATCAAGCTGTACATTTGCCTTTAGTCTGATGGATAAATTTAAAGTGTCTAAATCAGAGACTTGCTTTGACACAGCTCTGCCTCGTCTTCAGTTTTGCCCAAGAAGTTCTCTATGGGGTCTTATTTCTACTTTACCCTCAGCCTGCCCTCCTGTATTTACTTGTCTGTCTCAAGCTCCTTCTCTTGTCTCCCCTTTCTTGCATGTGTCTCTATCTCACCCTCTTCTGTTAAGCTGGAATTTTGCTAGGCCTAAGAGGCCTTTTTATAAAAGCCCAATAAAAAATGATCGTGGCTTTATAAAGTGCACAAACATGAAAAAGTCAAAGCCATAAACACGTCTCCAGCCAAAAAATCTCAGCACACAGACTAATACTCTCAGGCATGAGTGAGGCTCCTAGAGCTAGTCTGAGGGGCACAAACCACTTTTATTTCCCCCCCTGGCAAAATCTTCAATCTCAGCACCTCAGTAGCAATCTCTGGATCCCTTCCATAGAGGACGTTTCCCCCAGCCCCCAACTTGGCTATAGTTCAGCTCAGTTACTCTCCAGACTTCTATCCTCTCCAGTGCCTGCCAGGGATTTGTGTACAGATCAATCTTTTCTTGCTTTTTTTTTTTTTCCCCTGTCCTAAGACTTGAACAGCTGCATCCCATTCTAGGCAGCAAAGAAGTCCCCAGTGGGTGCGAAGGATGCCTCGTCATCGTGACCTAACCTCCTGTTGTCTTTTCACACCTGATTGCTTCTCTTCCACTCTCTAAATGCTGAATCCAAATGGACCTAGCCCTGTACTGCCAGTCATGTTCTGTTCATAGAATCATAGAACAGAATCATAGAATCATTTAGGTTGGAAAAGACGTTTAAGATCATTAAGTCCAACCGTTAATTTAGCACTGCCAAGTCCACAACTGAACCATGTCATTCCACCACTAAACCATGTCCCTAAGTACCTCGTCTACCCATCTTTTAAATACCTCCAGGGATGGAGACCTCAACCACTTCCCTGGGCAGCCCATTCCAATGCTTGACAACCCTTTCACTGAAAAAATTTTTCCTAATGTCCAACCTAAACCTGTCCTGGCACAACTTCAGACCATTTCGATTTCAGGCAGTTGTAGAGGCCGATAAGGTCTCCCCTCAGCCTCCTCTTCTCCAGACTAAACAACCCCAGTTCCCTCAGCAGCTCCTCATAATGGGCCTGAGTCCTATTCTTGCACTGTTTTACAGACTGGACAACACAGACTTAAAACTTACCATCCACCTTTTAAAAAAAAACAGGCATTACCTGTCATTCTCTAAAATCTATTAAAATTAGGCATTAGATCCAACTTTACATAACTTTTGAAGATTTCAAATTTGGAGCCAGAGAGCTAAACAAAAGTAGAGCACCAAGCCCAAACATCTCCTGGTTTGAGAGAAGGCTGGAAAGAGGTACGAACCCACAGTCACAGGTGATTCTTCATCAATTTGTCCTAGGTAAGGATACATTGTCTCCTTTGAGAAGTAGAATCTGGATGGCTTCAGAGGTCAATTCAAGTTTATCCACTATTTTTCTTGCATAGGCTACAGGTCTTCTGAGATTGGGTTGCTGGTTCTTTCTTCCTTTTTGTGCTAGAGCATCCACACAAAGCCCTCCTAGCACTTACGTGTAAAAGGGAAGAGCCTGTTTTCAGTTTTATGCTCAGAAGGAAGCCAGAATACTAAACCAATAAAACAGGGTGAGAAAATGTTTCTCTTTAGATCTGACAAGGGACTGAAGTACATCAAGACAACAGGGGGGTCTTGTTCCTCTCCCATCTATTTTCTCCTATCGGTACTTCTCTGTTTTCTTGGAACAGGCAGTTCTAATATTTGAGAGAGGTATAGACTCCCTGTTTAGGCCTTGTCACCTCTACTGGGTTGGCCAGTTAGTGCCAATGGCCAAAGGGCAACATGCTCCATTTTCTGTTCCCCTGGGGTACCTACTCCCTGAGAGAACAGACATGGACAAGAGATAAGCATAGACTCTCTCTGCAGGCTAGAAGTTTATTTCCAGGGTTCACAGCAATTCAATCGGCTTCATATGTGATCAACCCCATTGCGAACTCTGTCTGAGAGGAGATGTCTAGAGAAATGTCTTTGTACATGGAGAATATCATGTCTAGAGATTCTGCCTGTCACCCTTTTCCCTGGATGACCAGGTACCTCCAGTTCCCTGTGCCACCAATCTTTGGACCCATTTCACATCTCCTTCTCCAATGAAAGAAGTGAACTAATGATATTATAACTGATGAAACTAGAGATGACAACTAAAGAAAGAGCAGAAATGAAATTTGTGTGAGGAAGGGGAGATCTTCCTGTAATGAAGGTCTAAGGGATGATTAGCTCCACAGTCCAGATGTGACCTCAGAGCTTCTGCACCAACTTTTTGGGGGAAACAACAGACTTGAAAACTACATTAGCAGGGGTTAGTCCCTGTTTTGAGGCCTCTCCTCTCCCTTCAAAAACATAAACACCCCACACCTCCGTACCTTGATGAGTCGAGTTTGTGGGGGAGAAGCTCAGGTTTTATTTTGTACCATCTCTGTTTGAAGGGTTCAGCCATGGGCTAACCCCCATGCCCTGTAACATTTCAGAGCAATCAGGGAAGACAGACAGATGGAAACACAGGGGGGATGGAGGGAAGCTGATTTATATGCAGCTGAAACAGAGCCGTGGGGCTGCTGCCAAGCCATATAGATGTGGTGGCAACACAAACAGAGACACGCAGAACAGCCTGTGCAAATATAAACACTGCCACACGTGATGAGGGTTCACCAAGTTCATGCAAACACCAGGGAAGAAAAAGAAAAAAAGAGACTTAACTGGGGAGGCAAGTGTAAAGATTATGTCAGGCACAGGAGCTCTGTTAAACAAGAAGAAAAAAAGAAAGTGTCTCTTTTCTTGTTCTGCAGAAAAGCATGCTTGGATAACAGGAATTGCAATAGATTTAAAGGATGGAGGCCCTTCTTCTGTGTCATCAGGAGATAATCTTAATGATCCTGTGCATAACAGTTGTTAATGATGATCAGTTTTCCTCTCCTGTCTAAATCTGGTGGCCGGTAGTTCATTAAATCATACGTCTCAGATCAATCATTGTACTTGTTTCTCTGTCAATTCAGGATTGTTTCCAAATGTGGAAGGCTCATTACAGAAATCTGGCCTGGCACTGGCCACTACAATGAACTGGTATTTCTTCTCTAGCTTTCCCACGTGAATCGACATCAAGTTCAGCAGAGACTAGAAGTCATCATCCTGCTAGAAGGGGCTCGCATGGAACAAATTTGTGGAGCTCTGTATAGTCCCTAGAGGTTATGAATTGCAGGGTAGAAACCACTGAAGTAATTATTGCTGACTGCCATCCTAGGACAGAAGGGACATGGAAACTAAACACTCAGCCATAGCTGAGGACGTCTCCTCCACTGCCACGAAGACCTACTGGCCACAGATGTAATAACAAACTGTATTCTTGCTTTGGAGTATCATGTTGCAGAGATGCCGGTGCAGCATTTTTTAGCAGCATCAAACTCCAGAAAACATTGTATTCCAGATAGTTTGTTTTCCAGGATGGTATGCTTTCCTTTCATAGAAAAAGCAATTCCTGCACTTCTTCTATTGCACATACCCCCTCTATTCATATCCTGGTGTCCCTCTAACGTCTGCCTCTTTGCTGCCATCCTTTGGCAGCCTCCAGGTAGAAAAAGGGAAGAGAGTCCCCGACTGCCATCTGTGAAATCTTCAAATATCCCCATCAAAAGCTAAGCACTCAACAAACAAAGCTGTGGTGTCTTACCAAGGGCCCACAGGGACACCGCAATTTCCTTTGGGCTGAGAGATTAGATGGTTAGAGCACAGGACTGTAAGCCAGAAGGCTCCTATCCAAGCCCAGCCACTGACTCAAAGTCCATAACCACCTACAGGCCTTTGCCAAATACATCTGTAAGCAGAAAGTTATATCCATGAGACTGATGAGACACAGTGTCCTCTTGTTTATTGCTGTCCGTAATATTGGCCTGAGCAGGCCACACTGGTTAGTTGAAATTGGTTGAGATATCCTTGAACAAGGGGCCTTGCCATTTTAATACCCTTAGCTACAGAGACACTCTCGGCTGTTGGCACACCCTCTGTCCCCCCACAAAAGTCAGCTCCACAGATGCTGAGAATATTCCAGCCTTTTACTGCTCCAGCCTTACCTTTTTCACAGAGTGGTTCCCCCCTGCAGAAAAAGGGGGAAGAGACTAGGAAGCTGAAGTTCCACCTATTTTGTATCCTATAGTTTCTTGTTTCTGTGGAATCCTTTTATCCATACAGGGTTAGTTGGATGCTCGTAATTTGCATTCTCTATTCCAGGTGGATGAGGCTGGCTGGAATCTCTCATGTACTAATCAACCTGCCTGCAATAATAAGTAAATACATGCTATTTAAAGATCTCCATCTATCATAGTGATTTCCTTCAGACTCACTTTCTTGACGATTCTTCCCTTTTTCTTCAATATCTTAAACTCTCCAAGTTTTTTCCAACAGTTCTTAGGCACTGTTGTTACCTCATCTACTAGATGACTGTGCCTTTTGCTCTTCCAGACAGATTGAGAAATGAAAATGAAGTGACTATTACTTTTTGCATCGTATTTTTGATAAGGAGGTGGAGTGAACTCTCAAATACAGCAGCACAAAAGTAATTTGTCTTTTCAGAACTGCATCAAAATGTCTCCACATCTGTTTACATTCTCCAGTTCTACATCTCATCTCCACAGGGACTGCACAACTCTGATTGGCCTCGCACTGAAGCCTGGATATTTGTTCTGACTCCTTGTGAAGGCTATACAACCCAAAACATTGTTCTTTTGGATACATCCCCATTCCAGCAAGATCACATTTCACTTTTTTTTTTTTTTTTTTGCATTTATAGAGTGCTTTCTATAGTGTGAAGAAGGTTCAGCTGACAGCACTGGAAATGAAGGTCCTCTGCTTAGCCATAATAGATGCAATGTGAATTTCACCACTCCACCCACTGGCAACAAGACCTCAGCTTGGAACCTCAGCAAAAAGAAGAGCAAATAAAGTTCACTCTCCATGACCAAAAGTTAGCTCTTCTGCTGATGCAACCAATAACAGTGGCAGTTTTGAAGAACAGGCAGATCCAGGCAAGCCTTCCTTACCCTCTTTGGATTAGATACCATCTGTTCTTCCTCTTCCATTGAAAGTCAGTTCTAAACGTTCACATTTCACCAACTTTCTTTGGTTCCAGCCAGGGAGCCTGCTAGCAATGATTCAGACTTACTCCCAAACCAATCATCAGCATCAACCTCAGTCCATGCAGTAATTTGAAGATCTAGAAGGCCGATAAGAATCCATATTTCTCTTGGTTGCCCTGTACACACCACCCAGCTCTTGCCATTCCCTAGCTCAGCTGGAATGAACAGCCAAGCCAAGACTGCTATGATGCATTGGGAACATGGAAGGGCCAGCAGTGAGCCTGACATCAATCATGGCTTCAAATTAATAAATTTTTTTAAAAGTTAAAAAGTAAACTATGAAAGAGGATCAACTTCTATATAAAACTTTTTTATTTTCAGACTACTCCTTTCATATTTTGTTCCCACATCCTTTAAAGGAGCCTGCTATGAATATCTACAAAGTTACGATATTACCTCCTTTGAAATCCACCTTTAAAACTTCCCTTCTTTATGACGTGGAAGGTGGTCTCATCACTTGTTAGATCCCTGATATCCTGAGACACCTGATCATTGTGTTTCATTGTTCTCATTGTTCAGTATCTCTGTATCCATTTTTCTGTCCCTTCTCTTACAGAGGGCTACCTTTTTGCTTATATAGTTTATCAAATAACCGAGTGTTGGCTTATGAATGAACTTCATGAGCACCAATAAGCATAAATAAACCCCATTCATAAGATGAATTTCAAATGTGATATATTTATCCTCTTTCTCACTCTCAAAGACAGAAAATTTGTTCTGTGGAAAAGATGAGGTTGGGAAAATGTTCTTTAAAGAATAAGATGGGGAAGAGTGGGCTGGGAAACGGTCACAAGTGAGTACTTCTTTCCTGGAAATGGCCTTTAAAAGTCACTGGTGTTGGCACTGGAGCTACAGTTCAATAAAAGGATGCCTTTGATTGCCCACATCACCTCTCTTTTTAGTAGGGCTGTGTCACACAGGTAAAGTCAGAAAGGTAATGAAATCTGACAGTGCACTTGGAACTATCCTCCGACTGTATAACTTCAGGCCAGTTCCATCCAGACTAATTAAAATCCATCAGATCTACATATCTCTCCAACCCAGAATCATTGTTTCAGTAATCAGAAAATAGTGAGGACTGTTGTGTGGTATTTACAGCTGTCAGTGATTTCATGAGCTGTTGTAAACACCCCTGCCACTTAAACATCATGAAACATGTTGAGAATATATTGACCACACACTGTCACGGTCAGTGGCTTTTTCATAGAAATGAGAATGTATTTAAGACCCCATGGCTGACTGTGATGGATTGGTTTCCATCATAAAAACTGAAATGCTTTAATGAGAACGCGCTTTATGAGTCTAGCTGTTAGCCGTGGGGGTGTCATCACGCTGTAACTTTCCAATTCTTTTCCTCTGGGATGAATTGAAGGTGGCTGGACCACTAATTTATTACAAAGACAGGTGCTGGAGACAGCAGAAAAGAAGAAAACAAGAAAGAGAGAGAGAGAAACAGAAAGCAAGGAAGAAAGAACAAGAGAAAGCAAGCAAGACAGACAGAGAGACTGACAAACTTAGCTACAAGACAGAATTTGCCTGGACTGCAATTTGTTTGCACACCAGATGTCTGTATGGTTCAGGCTGACAGCATTGCAGAGGGTGGGAAGTTCAGCACTGCCCGAAGCCAAAAAGAAGAGAAATAAAGAAATCAAAACAAAAATGACTTTGCTGTTTATTTCCTTCACCAGTAAAAATTGGGTCCCTCCAGTCACATAGTTGACCATACCATGCACTAACACTTTCCCTTGCAAGCATGTGGTTGGGAGTCCTCCTCAGAATTTGGCCAGACCAGCTGAAAAAATGGATTTTAATGCAGTAGACCGAGGGAGTCATAAAATGCATCTCTCTAATTAGTTTATCAGTTTGAGACTGAAGGACTTGGGTGAAGAAATGTAATGATGTCAGTTCTGTGATATTCGAACGGGCTTATTTACATTCCTCACCTTATGCCTTTTCCTTTTGCACCCATCTTCTTTTCTTCACCTCCCCACCTCCCCCACCATCCTCGTTTCTTTTTTGCTTTTTGCCAAGTCTATCACGTACCTGGGGTCAACCAGGCAGTTCTGCAGATGGGTTGATGATACTGTAAAACACTCAGTATGAGATGTTTCTGTCTGGCCTACAGATGGGAGACTCATAAACACTTGATACACCCAGTCCCCCATTACTGTTTAACAGCTTTTCTACTGGAAAGCCAAGAGCTTCCCCAGGCAATGCAAGGAGTTCCCATATGTTTAGGATACTAATAGTCCCTCTAAAAACTCATGTGTTTTTAGGCTAACAGAAGAAGTGAAATTCTTTTCTTCTTGGTATTTTTTTAGTGGTTGAGAAAGGATCCAACTGCATGGGCTGTTCTGTGGGTACTGGCAGGCTTTGGCAATTGGATATGTGTGAGTGTGAATGATGCTTTTTGTCTTAAGTCATACAGACTGATTGCATTTAAAACATTCTGCGTCAGTATCTTCTGTCCCTGATGATACTTCATCACAGCTCCTCAGAGACACCACCACTTAATCTGCCCAAGTCAGAGCACAGTGTTTCTGAGAGAGTTGCATATATCCCTGTAAAAACAAAGTGGGAAAAAGAGGCTGCTCCACACCTCCGGAGCTCTACTCCACCCTGCACAGAGCAATGGACCTCTTTGAATACAGCCTGTCCTGGAGTAGGAAACAATTAGGAGCATCCTTTTTCCCAGTGAGATTCCAAGTGTGAGTTTAGGACATCCACATCTGCCGGAAGAGAAAGTCCCAGGAGATTCTTCCATGTGTGAGGCCGAAAAGTGTTCAAGTATCCTACTGGAAGAATGAGTCTTCTTGACTTCCTTTGGCTAACCTGAAATGGAGATGGTCAAACAACGATCAGGTGCTGTGAGGAGCAGTGAACATGATAAAATACTCCTTTACTTTCTCTATTTTTTCATGAAGTGCTAGGAAGTGAACACCCTGCCTCTGTCTGATGGCACCCTGAGGATGAAGGACAACATCGGTCTGAGATCGTGGAGGATTCCAGCCTGCATTTAGTAGGAAAAAGCTCATTAGCCTTGGTTTTCTGGCTGTTACTGCAGAGAAATTGCATCATTCCTCCTGAATCCCTTTTGTGGTTCGAGATTGACAGAGCATCCTTCTTTCCACACCAGAACTACTTAAGTGGTGTTGTTCCCTGCCACCTTCTGTCCTAGCTATAGTCATATTTTTTGTATATTATAGATGTAAATCCCTAAGGAAACTGTAAAAAGTTCTGCAGACCTCGGTGAAAGCAAACTGGCTTTTCAGTGAGACAGAAATGAGGTGTGCTGAGAAAAGAACACCTCTAAAGGGAAATTCAGAGAGTTGTTCCCCGAGTATTGTGCCAAATTCCTTTGTAGCCTCATGGTCTTGGTGGCCAACAGAGAGTACATCACTCTTAGGAAGAGGCTAGAAAACAAACATGACTGGAAGTGCTAAAATGCCATTGTGTGCACGGCATCACTCCTTGACCTCAAACATTGTTTGAATCACCAGACCTCAGAAAATGTATAACATAAACAAAAAAGATCTAGAGCAGAAACATGGAAAGATTTCCACACAGAAAAGACTTAGAAAGGAGCCCTCTGATGTAGATCATCAACAAATAAAATACAAGAGAGGAATATAAAACTATGACTGAAACATGGCAGTCCCTAATGCCCTCATCAGACTCCTGGAATGAGGGACTTTCACCTCTTTCTGAAGCACATGCCTAGTTTGAAATACACGAGCTGTTTGTAATAGCTTCATGGGAACCCCTTGGATTACTCATAAGGTTTAAATTTTGGCACCTGCCTCAAGACATTGCTGAGTCAATGCCCCAGTCTGAAGAATAGCCACCGGGCAGGACTGCTCCATTCACCGCAGTGGGGCTCCGTGGACAGTCAAGCAGCAGTTGTCATACCCAGTCCCAGCCCAGCAACTGATTCATCGTACCTTCATTCTTAGAGCCTTAGTTTCTTCATACCAGAGACTGTTCTTCCTTCAGATTAATTCAGTCTCTATGACATTGGCTCCAGCTTGTGTACCCTGGAAGTGACTCTCTCTGCCCTTTCCTGAAGAGCATCTTAGGCCAATGAATAAAGTTCTATCTATCTGTACTACATTAAGCAAACTAAGAACCCTTAGTTGCTCCAGACCCCACAGTGATCCTCATTGCTAATATGAGGAACATTTCCACAGAGAAAACAGGGATTTCTGTTCAGAAGAGCCTGATATATGCTGTAGAAGTTATACAGAAGTCATTTGTGGTGAAATCTTTGTATATGCAAGCTGCCTTTAAAATCTCATTTTCATAAAAGGCTCTGTCATCTCCAAAAAAAATAATTACACATTTACATTAAAACCAGAATTCTTGGAAAACTGTTTCTTCTTCTGATAGTTGCAAAGGAAAGAAGAAAATAGTCCACATTGGTAATTCTTTTGTCTACAGTACAGCACAAAGGCCTTGGGGTCCTCTGCAGTCTTGTCAAGTACTTCTTATTGTTACTCACATGGTAAAAACAACTTTTGTCTCTTCTTAAGTGTGGTTCAAGAGAATATTTATGTAATGAATCAGATGAAGAAGGCTGGAAGGACTTATTCTTATCTATGCTGATTTTCATCCCACCAACTTTAACCATTTGTAAATTTGGTGCCTAAATTAAGTAGCTGTCTAGATTATTCAGTTAACAAAGAAAAGTAGACATTTCCAACCAGGAATACCCTCCACCTCTGGGACAGGCTGGGATAAATATTCCTTAGAGATACACATTTTTTTTCCATTGCCTAAACCAGGATCTATACAGTTCGCTGTGGCAAATACCTAAATACTAGACAGCTTAAAATTAGATGAGTTCAACCCCACCTTGAGACTGTCCTCCTATGTAACATTAACAATACCACTCACTGGATGAATTCCTTCATTTTACCCTGTTTCTCTAACTTTCTGGGTTGTTCCCTCTCTGGTAAAGCTGTGCCAGACCCCTATGGGCAGCAGCATGGTTCTGCTGTTCCCTGATGTGGTATTTTCCCCCTCACAGCCTGTCGCTGGGTTGGTAGACCTTCCTGTCTCATGCCACCACAACAGCAGTCTTCTTTCCTTTCTACATCTGTCCCTTTTGCTCTTGGTGCGAATTCTGGGGACTTTCCCACCCTGTGTCACTTCATCTGGTCACAAAGCCACAATCCCACCACAGCCTTGCTTGCTAAATTTGTTGTGTAAGGTTCGGCCTTGTGGGTTTCCTCCGGAGCAAGGACACAACAAAGATTCTCCGTGGGAGCAGAAACACCAGCCTGCTCTCTCAGGGTGCAATAGAAGGGGGCTTTGGCCTCTTCATTTCCAAGCAATTACAAAGTTTAACCTTAAGTGGGATTACAGAACAGGAGGAAGATGCTCAGAAATGCCTGAAAGTACTGAAAATACTAAAAGGAGATAATTTTAGTAATAACTCCCCAGCTAACAGCCAGAGTACCGACATTTGCTTGGGGCAGGTCACACTTCCCACCATCCAACATCTAAAACCCCTGCTGTGTCCCCTGGTTGTTCTCCCTGTGCCTCTGACAATTCCTGTGGTGCCTCTGCATGGCAGTGCCAGGTCCAGTAAATGAGCCAGGGTAAGCTTAGCAATTTGTGTGTTGTTCCATGCCTACCATGGAGCAGGAGGTTCTGGATTATATGCAGGTGGCTGGACACTGGACACACCTAATCTGGTGGGAACAAAATGGCAAGAAGGTAGTAAGGTTATATGGCACTTGATGACCTATAGCAGGAAAGCAGGCTTTTCTGCACACACTTTGCACATGAGGAACCAAGGGAGAGCATTTAGCTCTCATGGTTAGTACAGAAACTTCCCCCAGTATGTTTAAGGAACACTGGTTTTTGGATCAGCAGCTGTGCCTAAACATCCTGGCTTATCATCAAGTACCATTTCTCCCTTCATTCTGTTAGAGAAGTATTTGGTATTCTCTATGAACACTCACGGCAGTTCCAGGAAGGTCTGTGGCCCATCCGAGGCAAAGTTCAGCTTAAGGCAGCCACCAAGGAGCTAGAAGATTGTATAAGGACATGAGAGCAGCTCTGCTGGGTCTTACCACCTGTATATCTAGCCCTGCAGCTTGGGGAAAGTAAGAACAGGACAACTATACATGCCGTTTCCCCCAGGTCTACCTAAATATGTTTAGTCTCTGCATATTTACTAATCCCCACTGAATTTCTTCTTCATGAACTCATCCAGTCTCCCCTGGAAGCTTCTCTCCACCCATGATTTCCTCTGGCCATGCATCTGACAGATCAACTACATGCCGCAGGAGGAACTGCCTCCTTTGGCTGGTTCTGACCCAGCCCCCCCAGCTCCATTTGGTGTCTATCCCATGGGTGCCCACCTTGGTCACTGTGCTTCCTCATAGGTGGCTCCACATCCCCCTGCACCAGTACTGCTAACGTATGGCAGCTGTGACCAGTGAGCAGGGACCTTTGCAGTGAAAGAGTTAAAGCTCAGCTCCTCAGCCACCCTGCTCCAGTGCTCCAGCCCCGCTTTTGCAGAGTTAATACTCCACACATGGTCTGTACGAGACAGGTATGCGAGACAAGATAGTGATCAGCTGACACATTTCGGCGTTACAAACTGGCTAGGAGTGCTGTTCTCTGAGATCTCCTCGCATGCACCAGGAGAAAAGCCGCTGAGCATGAAGGAAGGAGACAGCTCGGCGTGTTGGAGCATGAGCCTGGTCCTGCTTCTGCTCGGCACAAGTAAGGAGGAAGCAAGAAATCTTTCTTCAGGCTTTCCTAAATCAAAGTCTGTGAATAGCTGAGGTTGGGGAAGAAGTTGCCCCCTGCCAACACACACACACGCAACTGTTTCTTCCATCCATGTCTCCTCGGGGCAACTGAGTTCCTGGTTAAGCCCAGTGCTGAGTCACTGAGGTATAAATTCAACCAATATAAAAACCTTCCTCCTTGACAGTCATCCAAAAAGCACAAATGAGCAGAAGAGATAGAAGAAGAAAAAATAAAAGCTAGGAATGTATCAGGGCTGACAGCCCCAGAGAAGGTCCTACAGGAGGTATCCCTGCACCTCTCTGCAACAGCCAGCCCTGGCAAAACCAGAGCCATCCCTTT
The DNA here is from genome assembly GCF_000687185.1 of Egretta garzetta. Classification (NCBI taxonomy): domain Eukaryota; kingdom Metazoa; phylum Chordata; class Aves; order Pelecaniformes; family Ardeidae; genus Egretta; species Egretta garzetta. The sequence goes on from NW_009259969.1 coordinate 773,662, forward strand.
CCTGACACCCCACCACAACAAACCCAAAAGGATTAATGCTTGTTCCTGAGAGATGCCAAGCAACCCTCCACTTCTACTTAAATCAGGAGATTGCAGAGAGCTTTGCACCTGGCAGGATGAGGTCTTTTGGGTCTTGGAGCAAAGATCCCGCTTTATGGCTGGAGATGAATGACAGCCATCTGAGCCCTTGCCCCATGCTGTGATGGGTGGCAGGGCTGCTGTCTGAGCTGCTCTGGCCAATTTTTACAATGGTGCCATTATCCATCAGCCATCTGGCAGGCGTAGCCTCTATTTTTTCTGCATCCAGCCCTGCATTGGCAGATGTTAGGTGGAAAGGGAGGTTGGCGGGGGGAGACCGGAGATTTGACATCTCGTCCCTTCTCCCCTTTGCTAACATTCCTTTGGCTTGTAAGTCTGACAAACCAGCAATGGGAGAAGATTGTTATCAGATAAGTTCTTTGCAAGGACACAGGGTCACATGTTTTTCATCCATTTCTTTTAAGACTTCAATGGCAACGTACAAGCACATTTCCCAGGAGCCAGCAAGGAAAAGTGTGTTCGGTAAAGCAACAAGGGGAAACGCTGGGTTTAGTTTTGTTGTTTGTAAGAAGGTAGGAATGACGCATCCTTCCAAAATATCCTTGAGGGTCACTGATATTCTTGGTTATTAAAAAAGTCTCATGAGTGTCAAGGGCAATGCAGCGGGTTCTAGCGCAGAGGGAAGGCAGAGGGGGGATGAAGGTCTTCAACACATTGTCGTCGCACAGGTTTCACATTCAGGCTGCCAACAGGGGCCGAGCTCCTGCACAGGCTCATTTCCTGGAAAGAAAGAGTGCATCCTCCCCATATATGGCCTGATTGCCTCAGCTGATGATGCTGTTATTCATTATTTTAAGACACAAAGCAGGGATTGAGGTCCCATTGTTCTCGGCACTGTATTAACAGAATAAGGACCAGACGAGCTCTGGTAACCAAACCCAGCAGGAGATGGGCTCCCTCGCACCCAGCCCCTCCGCTGGGTGGTCTCAACAGAGCTTGTGCTCTTCTGGGGAGACTGGGATGGAGCGGCCAGCATTTCTCCGAGCGGCTGAGTACTAAAAGTGAAGGCAAAAGGAAAAGCAAGCAGGCAGAGGAGCTGCCCAAGGCACTCACCCACACCACGGAGCAGTGCTCCTCTCCAAGCAGGCTCGGTGGCTTCTGCCAAGGGCAGACTCATCGAGAAGCTTGTCCAAAGACAGCGTGTCTCACTCTCGGAGTTTAACATGACGCCTTTTGGTCTCTGCAATTCCCCTAGCACCTCTCAAAGGCGCATGGATTTTATTTTGGCAGCTGTTCAGTGGGCCACATGTTCAGCTGATCTGGATGATGTGATTGTTTTTGGGAGGACTTTCCAGGAACATTAAAATTGCCTGGAGGATGCGTGTAACTGGCTGGAGCAGGCTGGTCTGAAAGCAGAAACCCATCCAACTGTGACTAGTTACGGTCCCAGGTGCAGCCCATTGGTCCTATCGTGTCTTCAGGAGGGTGTGCCTCCACCTCCAGCCTAGACAAAAACCCACCCTGGGAATGGCATCTGAAAGAAGATGCTATGGCTCTGCATGAGATGTGTGAGTCCTGATTTTGCTCTGTAGTATCTGGCAAAAGAGAAGGAAGGGGAGACAGATATGAAAGAGCAGCCCGGATCTGAGTTCCCAGCCTGAGGGCTGGCCTTGTAGCAGCATTTCTCAGCTCACCTGCGGTGCTTGTGTGGACAGCAGCGTTGAGATGCTGGTCCTGTTATCTGCCCATGGTGCTTTCCTCCTCCAGCAGGGCTCAGCTTTTGGAGCTAGGAAAGGAAGCCAGGCTGTGTCCCTGCTGCAGCCATTTTGGAGAGACGGCACAGAAGCTGCACCACCCCAGCACGCACAAGAGCCCAGGGGGAGGGAATATGAGGATTTTTTTGAGTTAGCTGGTGGTGAGGAAAATCAAGCAACTCTCTGCAGAGTGAGATGCAGGGTTCTTTTCCAGCAGAAGGATCCTGAGCCTGAACCTCAGCCCAAGGAGCTTTCATGAGTAATGGTCGTGTGTCTCGCTGGCTACTGGCAACCAGAGGCACTGAGCCCCCTGGTCTGGCAGCAGCACACTTGGATCACAGGCTGCTCCTTTAGCGAGGGGGGGGGCGGGGAGTAAAGCAGATAACGAAACATAGAGATTTCTACTGTCAGGCTTGGCTGATAACACACCAGAAATAGGTCTCTGTGTTAGGATAGCTTTTCTGTCCTCGGAAAAAAAAAAGCAGACAGGACTATGCCAGTTTCTCTAGATATTATGGAAAGACAAATTTAAAAAACTTTCCTTTTGACTAGCAAGATTTAAAATTATCAGCAAGTGTGGACACCAGAGTAAAATGAGCACAGTACTTGTCCTGATTGCCTGATCCTTCATCCCAGAGTCAGTCCTTTCTTCAGGCGTCATCTTCTCAGCCAGCACCCTCTTGTTCATCTCAGCATCCACTACGGACCTGTTCAACTGCCCACCTCACAGGAGGGGCACAGACAGACCTTGCAGTGAAGAAATACTGAGCTCACATGGGGATACCTTTCACAAGAGTCTTTTGTTATACAAACCTTCTCACACAAACACTCAGAACTTCCTTGGAGCCTCAGCACGTCTTCCTTTTTTTGTAATGGGCTTCAGCAAAACTCGTTGTCCATCAAATCCATGTGTCCAAGATCATGTAGTAGGAATCCTGGAGCGTGTGTGAAAGTGATTGCATTTTGCTGTTGGATGTCTTCGCTAAAATGCAAATTAGCTGTCACTCTCCAGTAAATTATGTGGTATGAAGTTTTACTATGCTTCCTTCTTTTCCCTTGTGTTACAAATAAACATGCGGGAAGGATGGCCTCTCCTACACATCTAGAGATGCTGATAGCTCTTTCAGGCAGCAAGATTTGGCTGGGCCTTTCTGTTTATAATAGCTTACAAATCTTGCAACTTAAAAACTACAAACCACACGCAGATGCTGATAAATCACTCAGCTCCACATGGTTGGGGGAACCCACCAAGCCTAAGCACAGCACAGAAACCCAACAGAAAAATGGACATCAGATGGGGTATGAAAAGAGGACTGACAGTCTGGGGGGAGCTGGCCCCTGTACAGCTAGAAATGTGTTTGAAATTGCCTCAGGTAGGAGCTGTGGCTCATTTCCTTACAAGTCTCTGCTCAAGAGATGTCAACTCCCATCTTTCTGTGTTATCATGTGCTGGTTTTGGCACCACCAAAATCCAGGTGCGCTTCAAGTCTCAAGCACGAGGTCCTCCTCCGCTGGGCTGCCACAACTGAGCCCAGGAGTGCCTGCCTCTTGCACTGAGACCTTCTGATGGGTGGAAATACTGGTTTATTGCTAGCAATTACAGCAACAGAAAATTAATTACTCGTCACAAGTTTGGGTTACAATAAAGCAGCTGATGCTGGGTCTCTCGAGACAATTAGTACAGCTCAGCCTGGAGAACAACATGACTGTGAGAGCTAACAGCCAGCTGGAAGACTGCAAACAGCCCAGTAAAATGGCAAAGTCGGCAGTTACTACATTCTCCTGGCTGGTTGTGTATCTCATACTAAAGAGAGGTGACAACCTTTGGTCACTTTATGGGCTTTAATCACAAATGGTGCTCTCAGCAAGAGAACCCAACCTCCCACAGCCTTGCATACTCTGCTGTAGTCCCGTAAAGCACCCTGTTGCACCACAGGCAGCTAAACACGGACTGCCTGCTAGCACCTCGGCTGTGCAAGGCGGGTGTCTCAAAAATCAGGACAACCGTGTTCCTGTGCATAACAGGACATTTGTTCCCAGGTTCAGCCACCTCTACCATTCAATCCAGTCCTTGAAGTGCAGTTTTATCACTCAGGCCTGAGCATGACCTCAGGCAGGAGGAGATCTGATTGATGGAAGGAAGACTTGGGAGCCAGCACTAAAATCAGTGTGAGCACAGATAGCTGCAATGGGCCAAAACTCCAGCCACTACTGGGAACAAAAATTACCAAAATCTGGGGTTGTCTCATGCAATCACCCAGCACTTGATGGAAGAAAGCATTGTTTTCCAAGGCTGTTGCTCTCTCTCTGTCCCTCTGACTCAGTGTGCTGTTTGCTGAGGAGCTCTGCTTTGCACCACTGGGGTCAAAACCTGAGAGAGAATGCAAGACAGAAACGTAACACGCTGTACAACTGTCTACCAGGCACATCTGGATGCAGTGTAAACCTCACCTCTTCGTCAATATAATAGTATGCATTTCTTTCTCCCGCTGGGAAAAGCAAAACCAGTTCAGATCTGTGCAACAACAACAAAAACCAAAACAAAACTGTGATTAGTGATGTGGAAATGCTGCTGCAGGAGGAGACCCTGCAAAATGTGGACTGGTTTAGATAAAGCAGGTGAAATATCACACTCTGTCCAAAACAGAAGCTAAAGCCCCCTTCAACCAAGTTTTCCATTCCCCACGGAAAGGAAAAGAGAAGCACTGAACTGCAGGACTGCTCACGATGGAGATTACTCCCAACTGCTCCCCCCTGGGTATAACCCTGAGAGTTAATGTCTTCTACAGTTTCAGTGTACTTCCCATTCCCCACTGTCCCATCCTGGTCACCTGTGATGTAACAAATGTGACAGTTCTCAGCTGAGCAAATATCTGGGCCACAATCATGACTGCACCGATATGTCTCCTGAATTTCCCCACCACCTCCTTCCCCACCACCCTTCCTGCTTTGCCTGACATGATGTTGCCCAAGCGGGACCAGCCACCCTCATCCTGCCATAAGCATCCCAAAAGTTGTTTCTGCTGTCCTGCCATCACGGTAGGTTTCACAAGAAGCTGACACCAGGCTCTCCTCTCCTCACATGGTCCACATCCAGGGGATTATGTATAAGCACAGATGGCTCTGCACCGTCTGCTAATTGGGGATTGTTCCTTTTTATCTAGCCACTGGGGCTTGTCCTGGGCAGGGGCTGCCCGATTTCTTTCTCTTTGATTTCAGAGGGTTTTGTAAGAAGTTACCAGGCAGAACTGAAGGGCTGGTGGACGAGGCTTTCATGAATGCCTCGATCTGCGTGGCCTGACGGGCGGTCTGTAGCTGTGCAGTCAATCACACCGGTGGCTTTTCAAGGATCTTACCCTATCTGCACTGGGCCACGGGGTTATGCAGGACGTACAGAAATGTGACCAAACATGTCTCTAATCCCCAGAACAAGGATGAAAGTGGATTTAGAGTATGGGTGGCTACATTTCTCCTACCAGCTCACCCCCTCTGTCAAGTCCCTGAGTATCAGGGGTGAATAAGCCCAGCATGTGCCACAGGCCAGTGCGTAATGAGCCATTTTTATCTCCTATTTCTCAGAGCTACATAACATTCCTCCACCGTTCTGTTCTGCTCTGCTCTGCTGGGGGTGATGCATGGGAAAGCATCAGCTCAGAGCTGATATACCTCCCTATAGGCACTTCTCCACCACTGCCTGCCCGTGACTGTAAAGCATGGGCCAGGATGGTGCACGCAGGGAAGTGACTCCTTCTGGGTGCCTCTGAATGGCCTTTTCAGGCCACTACAGCTCCTGCCTCCCTGCTCTGCTTCCCTCCCTCCCTAACCCACCTTAGCCTCTCTGGTTGAGGCAGCCTGGAGCACAGTGACAGGGCAAACAGTGGGCAGAAGAAAAAGTTATAGTACATCATCCAGAGGGACAGAAAGACAAGTGTGGACACTGGAGATGTGGCAGAAGAAAAGCTTGCTTGGAAGGGTGAGGAGAGTAAAGAGAGTGCCCCCAAAGCCATCAGTGTCACAGTGATGGCGCAGTGCCTCCCACAACAAGGGAACAGGAAGGAGGAGGAGAAGATTTCAAAGCAACAGTGAGCTCCAGCTCCAAAGGAGGACCAGCTGCAGCAGTCTCCTCATGTGTGCCAAACCTGTAGCAAGGAACAGGCTTCACAAAGTCCTCAGCACATCTGGCCACACTCCATAATCTAGTGTGGCTCATCCCACCACCTTCATTCCCCTTTTAGACACAGGCTGCTGGCCGTTCATGGGAGGACTGGGCTGATGGTGTGATTCTTTCCTACATTAGCCTTTAAGAGGGAAAATAACCCTCAACTAGGACATCCAACACCTAATAAAAATTGCCTTAAAGAGACTTCTGACAATATTCCCTAGACCTCACATTTCAGTTATGCATAGGCACAAAACCTTCTGGTGGCAGGGGCAATTCTTATGCAGGTGAGGCTGTTGGTGAGCATTTCCCAGTGTGGGAACACCTTTGGCAGAGGAATGAACTGTCTGGTTGCAAAATATCACGCAGGTATTCTTTAGATGTCCACGATCAAAACCCCGCCAACTTGGAATGAGCAAGACAAGCAAATGGGCCTTTGACTCTGCTGTCGAGTAGCATTCCAGCAGGGAAGCGCTCCTTTGCCCTTCCTGTGAGCATCCAGGCATCATTAGCATCCCTAGTGTGTGGAAATCCTCATCAAGGACATGACCTCATTGTTTCAAATGTAGCTAAAAGATGGTCTCTGCCCCCAAAGAGACCATAATCATGTGTAAAATGTTGGATGGGGAACACAGTTTGACTGAAAGAGAGTATAAAGGAATAATAAGATAATACTGTAATATGTCCTTGGCGTGCCTCCCTTTCCTCAGTGTGTTACTCTCTCAACCCTGATGATGTGATGTCTCATTTACAGTTCTGGAAATGCAGGCCATACATATCCTCCTACCTAAGAGATCAGGGACCATACTCGGGAGTCTGCCTGGCACAAGTCAGATCAGCTTGGCTCATAACTGAATTCCCTTCCCTTCCCTCCTCCATGTTGCAGTAGCCACGTTCATAATCCTTACTGGGAATGGCCCTGGGATGTGCTATTCCCCATGCCAAGCCCAAGAAACACAGGTATGAGCTGGCCAACTAAAAGGAAGTGTTTATTATGCCCAGTGTGTAAGGCTAAGAAGCTGAGGCTAAGACTTGCCTATGGCCATGGGGAAAGTCAGTGTCAGAGACCAAGCTTTCCTTTCCAAGGGTCAGACTAGGAGACAGAGAGAAGCATTTTTTTCAGGTTAGGATTAGCCCTTATTGCATATCTGTTGCTTTTCTTAACACATTGTTCAGAATTAGTTGTCACCTAAGGCTCAACTTTGTAAGAGTGTGCAGGCACATTAATCCTGATGCCCTGTGCTGTGTGCACTTGTGGGTCTTGCCAAGGTGTGAGGTGTATTGGCCACACAGGCAAACAACGGCTGCCATGCACAGCGAAGCCTTTTCAGCAAACATAAATGCTCTTCCTCAGCCAGAACATGGGTGGTGCTGCACATAGTGCCCTGGCACAAACAGCCTGCAGCACGTTATTGCCGTGTTCAGCAGAGGGCCTCTGGCCCTCAAGGAGGATCAAGTTAGCTCCAGCTGAGCCCCAGATGTTCAGCCACAGCTTCTGATGCTGCACTCACTACCGAGCTGGAGAGCAGTTGTTATCAAATCTTCACCAGTGGTGTCTTTGGCCAATTTTGAGTTATGGCTTGAAGTCAATCCACTGGAGGTGTTTATCTCCAGTGCTATGGCTTGCAGTATAAGGAACTTGGAGCTGGGAATCCTGGATAGCTCAGGGTTCCTGTGAATCACTGCTCCTTTGAATTAGGAAGTAGCATTTGTCACACCTCCATTAAGCAATTATAACTAGCAACTTTAAGCTACAAGATCACATTGCCTAGATGTGAGGCTTTACTGTGCATGGCTGCAATGGCAGAAATGTCACGCTGTCTGCTTGTCCTTCTGTCCTTCCTCTCTGCTGCTCTGGAGCATCTGCAGTGAGAAAGTGGGGAAGGGATTTATTTTTTGGGGTGGTATAAAGTAAGTGAGGAACAGTGAGAAGAGAACTGCTGATTTGACCTTGAGCACTGGGAGAAAGCATAACACACAGTCTGTATAAAGTTTCCTCTTGAAGAAAAATAATAATAATAAAAAATCTTTTTGTTCCTCTACCAGAGAAGACTATAAAAATCTGCTCCTGCAAAGCTGAAGTGGATTTCACAGCCAAAGCGAGGTCATTCAGAAACTGTTGCCAGGTCAAGTTTTCACTTTGAACATTTTCACAGTTAAAGGAGGATCCAGAACATGTAAGAAAACACAGCCCCAGAATTTCCACTTTAAACTGCTTTTTGCTTGAACTATAAGGTGCAAAGGCGGGGGGGCGGGGGGAAGGAGGGGGCGCGGAGTGGCAGGGCTTGGGGGGGCACAAAGCACAGGCAGGTCAACAGCCTTGCCGAAGATCACAGAGTGAGTCAGTGGCTCTGGAGAGATCAGAGCCAGGACCCCACTGTGTGCCAGCTCTTTGTGCTTCCCTCTGGTTTTAAAATTCGTTTCAACCCCAGGTGCTAAAACAAGGTGAAACAGGACAAATTCCAGACTGTAACTTTGGCAGAGGCTTACGAAGGACACAGTGAAAATGCCACCACAATGCTGTGGCACCGTGGACCAAACGGTGCTCAGTCATATTTATGCTTAGGGGTATGGGCATTTCTGTGTCCCCGTGACTTTGCAATGGCTTTTCAACCCATTTCAACCCAATTCTGGCCCATTTCAACCCAATCTGACAGCACTGCGGGGTCCTCCAGGGTGTAACATTTCTACAGTTTCCATGAAAACTGGCAACCAGATAAAGGAGAGAGCTGGAAATTAGGTACCCGCTATAGGAAAAGGGAACTCAGCCACAGCATTGGCCCCCAGCAAATCCACCTGAGAAGGAGGGCGGGGGGGGGGGGGGGGACCCAGAGGCTGTGGCTGCACTTGCACAAGCAGTGGGCTCCAAGCACCAGCACGTGCGCTATGTAACTGCTAGCAGGCGCCTCGTCACAGCTGTCACAGCATTTCCCAAGCCTTGGGATGGGCATCACATGGGCAAGAGGCATGCCCAGGCATAAGATGGGCACATGGGACAGAATGAAGTCCCATAGATGTGATCCGTCCTGTGCCGCAGGACCTGGATCCTCCAGACTGATACTGGGCATTCCTTTTTTTTCCTGATGGGACAATTAAGCTATTAAAAGTGATTTCTGCCTTCTCCCCTCCATTACTATTTCTTTGTGCTCATGTTAATCAAAGTTCTGGCCATAAGTTTTGATTTCTGAAATGGCTAAAAAAAAAAATAATAATTTAGAGAGCTCTTTTTGGGGTATTTACCAAAAAATAAAAATATCTGACTATTTCGCTAGCAGTGGATCTCGATTTGTTATTGTAGGGTCACTAGAAAGTAATGGCTGGCAAGGGTGAAAGCCCTGAGCTACCTTGATTAATTGTGGCCAAGTTGTGCAGCAATAGTGCGGTCTTTTATTGGGAGGTCACCAAAGGGTACAGGGCTGAACTGGCGGGATCATTACTGGAGGGCTGCTGGTTAACAGAAACTATAGAGCTGTTTATGAACAGGGGGCTCGGCTGGTCTGAACAGGATATTCATGAAGACTGCGCTACAAAATGGTTCATTGTTGTGGTCATGCGCTCTGGGCTGCTAATATTCGTGGGTGCACTTGTGTGGGCATGTTCAGTTTATTTAGAAAATAAGGGCATTGAAGCACTTGTTTTCTGAGGGGTAAAAAAAAAAAAGCACAGAGTAAGAATTACTCCAACTGTGCAAATATTGAAGAGAAAGAAAGGAGACTGTCTCATTCTCCTTTTTACAAGTTTTTAAATGACAAAGCAAAAGATGTGAAACGCTGGGCAGAGCCGTGCTTGCCATCGCCTGGGGTCCCCAACACAGCAGAAGGCTGCTAAACCAATAATCTTGCTTTCCTGACCTTGCAGCCTTCTAACAAATCCTTTCTACTTTAGCAGGATTTGTTTCAGTGAACTAGGCTGTGTAATCTGGTACTCTGGTAATGTCCTCATTTAACAGCTTCAGGGCCAAATCCTGCTCATACCTCCACTGGTGCGGTCCCATCACTTTTGATGCGACTGCTCTGGCTGACAGCAGACTGTGACGTTTTTCCCATTAATCTCATTCTCCCTTCCTATTGTGTTTCATTTTACAATGCCCTGGAAACTGGGGGACCTGTATGTCTTCAGCCGTTTGATGTATATAGTTGCTTAACTAATTTTTTCCCTCAACAGAGGTTATTTTTTTGGTTTGCTGGTTCAGGTTTTTTTTTTCAGAGCTGGCCTCACAATGCTTATGGAAACTGGTTATGGTAGAGGGGAAAAAGATTAGGGATGGTAACTCAGCAGCCACATACATCATGCTCGGTTAAAACTGTATCCAGGCAGCTCCAGGAACAGAAGTCCTGAGTCCAAATTTTGTCTAAGGCCACTCTCCAGCTACCCTTTCAGCTAAAAGAGCAGCCTTTCTGGCTCATCCACCAGCTGGAACGGATGCAGGCTTGACTGAGCCTAAGACATCCCGTGCAGGCTGTAGCTGTACCAGGCTGACTGCGGCCGTCTGCCCCTGCCCGGTCCTGGAAGCTGAGCGGCCGGCAGCCAAAGGGCTCCCAGGCCTGCCGGAAAAGCAGTGGAGTCCAAGGCATGAAATCCAGGCTATTTTGAAGAAAGGACTTAAGGCATTAGCCCTGCAAGCACTGGAGCAGTCACCACTCAGTCAAGTGGTTTTCTCAACATCACCAAAACTCTCAGGTCTGGGGATGTCTCAGATCCCCTGCACCTATCTTTAACCATGAAAGAGCTCAAGAACTACTTTCAACCAGACCACCAACTTTTAGATGCAGAAAGAGAGGTGGGATGGAGTCTGCGAGCACAGCTAGTTAGGGTGTACAGGCTACTGCATTGATTTGGAAGAGCATGAGTAAAGTTGAGAATGAGATGGTGGAAGGATGGAGGTGAAGGTTTTGCAGGACTCTCGCTATGACCCCTCCAACATCTGGCACCACTGTCCTTGAAATATGTTCAGACTTAGGAAGGTTTCAGTGGACAGTGCAACATACAGTACAAGGTCTGAAAACTCTGCCTGAAAAGATGAGATTTTAAGAGGCAGACAAGAAGGTCTTCAAGGAAGAGATGTGAAATCAGGCAACATGCTATTCACAGACTTGGAGACCTCAGAAAAGCATCAAGGATCTGGCAACAGATAGTGGCTTCAGGCAGAGCGAGAGCGGAGAGAATAGCTACGGGAGCCAGTCACCTGGGAAAGCTGCTACAGTAAAGTTTATATTGGATCAGGCTGTCCTGAGGGATTTCTGCAGGAAGATTGAAGAGGCTGCTGAAAACTCCAGAAAAAAAGAGTGCAAATGGGCCATAAAAATGAAGGCAAGTGGGAGGCATGATTTTTTTCCTTTGGCCTAAATTTGTGCACAGGCTTTTGTTCCCAGATGCAGTTCTTGTCCTGAGGAAGAATCCGTCACTCTGGTATATGAATGTCGTCAGAGCTGGCATCATTGCCAGGATGCTTGTTTACTGTGCAGCTTCCTAATGTGACATTTCAACACCAAGAAAGGGCTCTCCAGCTTCCTTATGTTGCAGGAGAGGGACATCCCTTCCCTGCTCCTCTTCCTAACTGCATTGTACATTGCCTGCTCTTCATGGCACTATGTCCTCTAAGTCTACCCTGTCAAGTCAGCCCACATTTCTCTTGAGTCCTTAACCCTCTGTTTCCCATTTTGCACACACTGGTTCAATCCCAGGCTCCCATCTGAAATGTAAAAATTAACTGCCCGAGAGGAAGCCCAATGTCTTAAGGCATCATTTACACCAGACTTGCTCCAGACAGAGGGATGGTGACCAAAAGTCCGTGGATCTTGGTGGAACATGAGCTCCACATCTATGGAGAAGCTCTTCTGGAATTTGCTTTTGCAGGTTTCCTTGCCCTGTTCCCGTTACCCTCCTCTTGCCAAGCAGCACACAGGTGGTGTTTTCCAGGGACCATTGGGAGAAATGCCTTCAAAGATGCAATGTCACATGTACCAGAGCATGCCCCCACTCTGAGCGAGTTCCTGTCAGCCTGACATGTGGGGGGAATACTGAATTAATTCCTGATGCTGTTACACACATCACAACATGAAGATGTCACCACTGGCATAAATGTGTTGAGTCACTACATTTCCCCAGGCTGCAAAAGCACAAGAATCATAACCGTTTCCCAGCATAGACCCATGAGGGTGCTGGCTCCTGCCGAGACCCATGTGCTCCACTCGACCTCCCAATGACTTTTCTGAGGAGTTAGCACCAATGAAAGGCACAAGCAGGTCTGCCTTTCCCTCTCCCTCTCTCTCAGCCTGCTGAAAGGAAAATAGGAAGAGTCCAGAGAAAGCTACACACCTGCCCCAGGTTGTAGAACTTTGTTCATATGAGGCCGTGGAGATTCCCCCCTCAAAAAAAAAAAAAAATTATGGTTTGGACCAAGTTCAGGCCTTTGATGCATGCTCTGAGTCTGGAAGCCCGAGACAGTCGTTTAATGCCCCACTATTTTTGTACTGGGCACTGACTCCATTTTCCCTCACCGCCTCCTGGATTGCATCTAATCTTATTTCAACTACCTTTTTTGTGCATATGCTTTAATACCACTTTTTTATTATTTCTTTTAATATTGAGTGAAATGATGATAGGTTTTATGGGCCAGTCTCAGCTCTACTGACCAGTGTGTCCCAGGGCTGCTCATCAGAGGGTGGCAAGGACTCTTGCTGGGTCACCCATGAGCGATGCGATGCTCTGCTGGGTGGGTCGGCAGGCCAGAAATGGGAGTCAGGATGCTTCGTAAGGAAAACAAAGATCAAGGATATCTTGTTCACAGGGTGAAAATGGCTCCCCTCACCAACAAGGCGAAGGAGTTAGGGTAGCAGACTGGTAGCGGGGCCCTACAGCTCTTGCTCGATATACTTTTTCTACTACGGGACAAGCAGGACAACAAGGGAGACCACCACTGCAAGCTGTTTGTCAGGAGTGCCAGGGGGATCTGTCCCTGGCTTACAAACACCATCCGTGGCTCTCTGCTGCGATGGCTATGCCTGTCTGTGTTAAGGGAGCTGGCGACTGGAGAGCACGGGAGGATGATGGAAAGGGGGAGGTGGGAAGGCTGTTGGTCCTGGATGGACAGACAGAGGGATAATTATTGCCTTTAGGATCCTGGGGGACAGGTAAATTGTAAAGGAAGCTGTAATATGCCATAAAACTAATATCTCTTGTCGAGGCTGTGATTTGTCACAGCCAGGAGAGTTATGAATTTTAGTTCAAAAGGCGGTATTATTTTAGCTTACCCTTGAGGATCAGGATTCACAGGCTGGAGATGAAGTGGATGTTTTACAAAAATGTTTCCCTGCTGGTAAGTGGGTGTTTCTGCTCTTCACCAAGTGGTCTGCGTGATATGCAGTTTTAGGGAGGGCATTTGATATAAGGCATAAAATATATCACATTACAGGTGAGAATATGTGGGATCCAAAGCTTTTGATGTGTCTGAAGTGAGGCAGCTCTGAAAATGCAGATAACTGGGTCAATGACAAAATGTGTTACTTTAATGCATTTGAGGTTTTGCTTCTGATGAGTATTTGGGTCCCCACACCTCTGGCTTAGGATAGGAGAGGGGGTTTCAAGAAGGAAAAGTCAAGCACAGACAATGAGAGGAGATAAGTTGGGCCATGGTGCAAGGGAGAGACTCGTCAGGGATCTCAGCAGTGCAGGAGACTGGGGAGGACGGTGGCCTCAGAAAGAGGCACCAGAAGAAGGGGCTAGTTGGAGGACAGCCAAGTGCCTTTTGACATCTCTGCTCCCTTCCCTAATTGCTACACCCCTCTGGATAAATCAGGAACGGTCTGACTCACGGGGGCTGCTCTGAATTGCTGTGTTTATCCATTAGACTCATCCATGCAAGGGCATGTTCTCAGGAGATCTGAATGAGGCACAGCTCAGCCCACAGCTAGGAGATGGCATCCCTTAATTCTTCTTCTTTGCCTTGAGGAACAGCTTTAGACAGTCACCCCCCATCCTGCATCCTGCACCCTGTCTCTGCCGTGCTCTGGACTGTCAGGGGACTGGGTTAATGAAATATGGCACTGAATACTGTGTTCAGTTTTGGGCCCCGCACTACAGGAAAGAAGTTGAGTTGCTGGAGCATGTCCAGAGAAGGGCAACAAAGCTGGTGAAGGGTCTGGAGCCCAAGGCTTATGAGGAGCAGCTGAGGAAACTGGGGTTGTTCAGCCTGGAGAAGAGGAGGCTGAGGGGAGACCTCATCACCCTCTACAACTGCCTGAAAGGAGGCTGTAGCTAGGTGGGGGTCAGTCTCTTCTCCCTGGTAATGGACAAGAGGAAATGGCCTCAAGTTGCTCCAGGGGAGGTTTAGGTTGGACATTAGGAAAAAATTCTTCACCGAAAGGGTTGTTAAGCATTGGAACGGGCTGCCCAGGGAAGTGGTTGAGTCCCCATCCCTGGAGGTATTTAAAAGATGGGTAGATGTGGTGCTTAGGGACAGGGTTCAGTTGTGGACTTGGCAATGCTAAGTTAATGGTTGGACTTGATGATCTTAAAGGTCTTTTCCAACCTAAACAATTCTATGATTCTAATTCAGCCTCAGAGGAGGTGGCAGATTGGCAAGCCAAGCTAGGACCCATTCGTGGGAGCAAACTCTGCCATCAAGAGGGTGAAGCCATCCTTCCTCCCTGCACATGCACATTGTCCTCTCCATCCCACTGGGGACAGAGGTGTCCCAGCAGCAGCTGCGAGTCACAAAGGATGTGTTCTAGAGGAAAAGCAAAGGCCAAAATGCACACACAGGTTCCCCTGCAAGAGCTGATCCTCCTGCTTGTCAGCAGCGTAACCGTCTGGAACAGTGTAGTTATTGTAAATGTAATTAATAGTGATCTGGGAAGATTATAACTTTCTCTCTCTCTTCTTCTTCCCACCTCCCCTCCAAACTTTCTGGTTGTGCTTTTTTTGGCAACTCCAAAATAGTAATTTGATGCAAATTCTGGCCACAAATCCAATGGAGCTTGATAGGCTTTAAACGAGGGGAGGGGGGATAGGCAGGGGTGATTGCCTTAATAACTGTTCTTGGAGAAAGGCCATTGATGTGTTTTCATTACTCGGAAGAAGAAGAAAGCCAGAAAGAAAACAAGTGGCAGGGCAGCCATTAGAAAATAACTATGAATAATTATAGAGTGGGGGTAAGGGGAAGTCAAGGGAATTACTTCAGGGATATAATCATGAGCCCACATCCAGGCCAGTTACTGGTGGCTAAGAGGAGGACGTAGCCAAGCAGTGTTTGAGGGCCCCTCTGGTATGGGTCCGTCTCCATCCAGCCTCACATGAGCCTGCATCCCCATCACAGAAGCTGTTGTCCCCGGTGTCTCAGCAGGACCCCAAAACACTACACACACTCCTGACCTTACAGGGCTCTGTGGACCATCAGGGCTGAGGCTCCATGCATATGTCTGGGACAGGATGGAGACAGGATATTTTCCATTCAAAACAGGGAAGCTGAGGGTCTAAGCTGCAGCCTGGATGAGATCGGTGAGGATCTTAATTGTCTTCTGAATGACATGACTGCCCTACTCAATGTGGGCATTTAATGCAGGAGGCTGTACGCAGGCATCCCACCAGCAGAAAGCTCTGCAAGAAATCAAGGTGGGATAGTCAAAGGGAGGAGAAAGGAGAGTTTTCCCTTACTCAAAAGGGCTATAGATGGGAACAGCCAGTCCTTCCCATCCCCACATCCCACAGTGGTTTGGGCATCCCTGGGAACTTCTGTGGCACCTCAGCAGAAGAGAGGGTCTGGTTTCTGAGCACTGTTCAGAGTCAGGCTGTAGAGTTCACACGTCCTCATCTCCAGAAAGCCTCTAAACCACCCATACTCACTTCTGTCAATGGTGCAGCCAGATACCCACCCATGGATCTCTCCATGAAAATTACACCTCCCTGCCGTTTGGAGAGGGGGTTTGGTGTGTGATATCAGTTCAGACAAGAACATTTCCAGACAAGTGGCAATGCAAAAGGAAATTAAAATCCCAAATCCATCTTGGCTCATGCACAGAGCAGGAGGGAATCCAGAGTGGTTGAAAGATGAAAAAAAGAAAAAAAAAAAATCAGCAGAGCCCATGAGGTTATTTTCATGCCAATTCCTCAGGCGCTATGCAAAGGTTCAGGCATGAACGTGCACAGTGGGCTTGGAGGGAGCTGATGGTCACAGGTAGGAGTCATCTCTTCCAGGTAAAGCCCTGCTCACTGGCAGTTGACGGGGCCGGCCAGCAGGTACGTGATCACAGAAGCAAAGGGCAGCTCACATCACACTCAGTGCACCCATTAAGGGACCTCTGGATTCTCGGTCAATTCCAAGCATATTTTCTGCACTAAATCATTATCCCCATGCTCACAGCAGAACCTGCAAAGCCTTACAGGGCAGAAAGAAGCATCCTTCCGAGGACAACTGCTTCTTCCAGGAGATGCCCCTCTCCCGCCATAGCAACAATCTATTGTATTTCTGGGTCACCCATCACCATGGCATCCATCTGCACAGCAAGGTTTCTAAAGCTCCTTAGTCTATGCCAGAGAGACACAGCAACCCCCTGTATTTTATTGCACTACAAGGTAAATAATTAGACAATACCTCCAGAAGACAGCAGGCTGGGGCATCTGTTCAAGTTTCCCAGAGACCATCTGAATTTATACTCTTCCTTTTATTTATACCATTTTTTCTTCTGGTTATTGATGATGTTTCTCATTTGTTTTTATTAGATGCAGGTGTTTTCTGCACTTCAGCTGGGAGCACTTTCCCTTTTCAGCCAATTCCAGATCTACTTTGTGTCTCAGTCACCTTTTGACTGTGATACTGGAGAGGCAGAGAAAGAGAGAGAAGAGAGAAAGAGAGATACCGGGTTTTGCTGCCTCAGCAGATGTGTGCTGAAGTGTTTTAGTGATTCAGCCTGTGCATCTGCCTGAGGCCAAAGGAGAGGCATTGTCTGAATCCTAAACAATTAATAACAAAAAAAGAATGTGGGCAGCACAGAGTGGGGGAAAGCGGAGGTGGAAAGCGAGCGAATCACGGGGATATTTCCAGCTTGCAGAGTGCCTTGACAAGATCTCCAGCCTCTTTCAAAGACAGCCCTTTTAAACCCACCCAGTCCCCTCTGAGATACAGAAGCCTCATCAGCCCTGTTGCTCAGATAGGAGAAACCAGAGCTGCTTTTGCAACTCATCCCTGGTCACCCAGAGTCTCTGGAAGAGGGCCAACCTCCTCCCCAGAGCTGGACTGCACTCTCCCGATGCCCCAGGGAAGCGCGACCCCATACACAGGCCCATGCCCATGGCACGTGTGGCTGGTGGGGTGGGAGAGCCACGGCACCCGCTCATTGCTGGGCCGCGGGTGTGCGCTGGGAGGGACCCGAGGCACCGGCCCTGTGCTTGGGGACCGCTCTCAGGTCCTTCCAGAGCCACCAGCAATGCAATGACCTCTGCTCTCTGCTCCGTCCGGGAAGGTGCAAAGGGAACCTCTGTTGTCTGCTCATGATGAATCATCTGTCTTTTCCCCCTTAGCAGAAGAAACTAATTTCATCTGTGCTCAGGCAAGAGGAATTTGTCCCCTGAGCCATTTCTGCCTCTATCATTTAAACATCCAGTACAGCCTTTATGTTTCAGCCCTTAGAAAATACTCTGAGGACCTCCTGACGCTCAGGATCTGATGTCCCTCACTTACTGAATCCCCCCACCTTGCAAGCTGACTCGGGTGGGCCACGGGGAGATGGAGGCACCCCAGTCACCAGTCACCGCTGGGAATCTTGGCAGCCGCGCCCTGATAATGTGAAACAGAGCCAACACGGCCCCGCAGAACACCCAGGCACTGATCTGGTGAGGGGAGACTCCATTTCTACATGCGGTTTAAAATTGATACCCCCATGAGGCATGTTAGAAAGCAAAACATTGATGCTGTCTTCACTGGAAGCATCGGTTGCTTTGTTTTTTTAATGACACAGAAAGCTGCTTGCAAAGAGATAATTTCATTCAGCCTAGCCCTTTGCTGGATGTGGAAGGAAGTCCTTGGAGGTGACTCTCCAACGAATCCAGTATGCCACCTAGCCCTCGCTAGCTCTACTACACCCACCACTGCCGGACAGGCTGCTCGTGCCTGCTGGAAAGGGGCTCCCAGCATGAAGCTGTGAACACTTGTTGGGCTTATCATGGCAAGTAAGAAGGCACTGTCCAAGGGGAGGACAAAGATCTTGGGAAGAAATCACATTTTGCTTCCAACACGCAACCCGGTCTCCATGTACAGTGAAGTATCTTGTGGATGCCTCCACCGCCTGCTGTTGCCCATCTTCCCTTTCTGCACTGCTGTTCTCGGAGTTGCCCCATCAGTTCCACTTTTGCCACTTGTCATTTTTCCCTCCGAGGATGAAATATTGGCTTTTTTTTTTTTCATAACGATGCTTCGGGCACCTGATTTCACAACCCATTGGTGTTTTTTAATACTTGCACATGAAAAAAAATTAAACATGCTCCTGTATAAGCATTGTTTTGCTAATGGGTTTCAGATCTACACAAACTGGACAGTGGTTTTGGAGGGAGAATAAAAAAGAAAATCTCACTCTTGTATCTGTGATTCAGCTCTTAATCTTTCTAGATTGCCTGAACTTGTCTGATGTTCTAAGTGCCTCCAAAACACACAGATTAGCCCAAACTGATTAAAGCGTATGTTCCATCCTCTTTATCATACCCAGGAAAGTCAGTGCTTTTGCACATTACAGAGAGTATCGTGATGTACCTGAGATGTAAAGAACGGTAACTGCTTTCCAAATAATTATTTCCTTTTTTGCAACAGAGCCATATGTAACACATGGAGCCTATAGCAATGAAGTACATTAGAAGACACTAATAGAAACCTTGGTTTCCTCTGAATGCTCTCTGTTCACTCCCCCAAAATAAGAACGCATGTCTTATAAACATAAAACATGATTGTGATCTCCCTTGGAAGAGCACAAGCCAGGAGAAATATGATCTTTGTTAGCTGCAGGCTCTCCTACGGCTCACGACCAGCCGTACACTGCACACTGCCCTGTTGCTTTCCCAGGGTAGCGGGGCTTTTTTGGAGTGTCAGCAAACGGTGCCAAAAGGATAGCCCTCCTGAGGAGCATGGACCAGGCATTCACCAGTAGCTCCATCCTGACTGCTGGGCTCAGTGGTTCAGTGCAGGTGGTAGCCCCAAGATCCCCATGGCTGAGGCTGCTTTCATAATGTGCGAGAAAACCCACCATTGGGGCACATCTCAGCTAAAACCCCATCGTCTTCTGGCTGAGGATATGACTCAGTTTCCAGGCACGCTTTCGTGGATGGAGGTCCTCACAGCACAGCGTAGGAGTGCAGTGAGGGTGGCCCTAGACAACTTCAACACCACCTGGATTTTGGCCTCCTCTGAAAGCCCAGGAGAAAGTTCCTGGGCAGACCTAAATTAGAGCAGCTTCCCCAGGGATCCCTCACGGGATCTCTGCCCTGCGGGGATCCAAGCCATGCCCAAGCCTCCTATGCCAGGGCTTGCAGCTGGGCTTGATGGAGGCAGCTCCTCACATGCCTCACCATTTTGTGTCTCGCAGGTTGGAGTGGGAGTGAAACCTCCCCCCCACCCCTCTAGATACTCTCGCTGCCTCCGTACCAGGTATTAATATACTGGGCACACTGGTTTTTAAGGGGTGGAGGAGAGAATGAGGAAAGCAAATTCTGTCCTGCCCTAAGCCCCTCTCACAAAGTGCTTCCAGATCTCCAGGTGAACAGTGCTCATGCTCTGCCCAGTGCTATGTTCTGCAAAGCACCCATTCAGACCAGTGGCAGATTCTCATAAAAATGAGTGGCAGGATGCAATTAATATGCTGTAAAAGTTGTAAGTGTCAACCAGAGAAACCATGTAAAAACACTTCTAGATAAAAATCCTAGGGGGTGGCTTTTCATACCTTAAGGGTGCCTGGTTTTTGGCAGTTAATTGTGATCTAAGCAGAGATTCAGGTAGTGTTAAATAAAACCTCTGGAAAACCTCTTGGTAGAAAGAAAAGGGAAAAAAAAGCTTAGAAATGTGGATTTCTTCTTTGAAAAGTGGGGGAGGACAGGAGGGAGCTGATCTTTACTACAGAGTTCACATGGGGCTGGAAGGCAGTGAAACAAGGATCACCTGAGAGGTGCAAAAAAAAGCCTTGAACTTGGAAATTTTGGAGAAGAAGGAGTTAATGGTTTTAAGCAACCACCCGTCCTCTTACCATAGATAAGGGTGCATTCTAGTGGCAAAATCCATGCAATGCAGCTGCACAGATGACTGATCTAAAAAGAAACCTGGGGAGTATGAGGCTTTGGAGGAGTGTGTGCATATGTGGAAGCGGGGGGTTGACTCGAATCGCACGTAAACCTCATCCAGAACTGGCTGATCCCTTTTAATTTCCCACTGCCCTGGCAGATAACCCTGTGCTGGTGAGGGAGCTCTCACCCCTTCGCTCAGCCATTCCTCCTGGCTGGGTTCTGCTCGCCCTTCTGCTCCAGGTGTATCAGGGCTGCTCAGCTGCCTGGGCGGGCCACCAGTCTGCACGCTGCAATTTGGGAGATTCCCTTCGCCATGCTCCCAGATTCCCCACTCCTAGCAATGAATGAGCGCTGAGGGAGGCAAGTGTGAAGGACCACAGGCCCGGAGAGCTGCAACCCTTAGGAATGCAGCGGTGGAACAAAAGACAACAAAACCCCAAGCTGTCCAGGACAGAGGATGAGCATTGCAAAGAGCTGCTTTTTTTTTTTTTTTTCCCCTCCCCACTTTGTGCAGGGCAAGAGGCAGAAGAATGAGCTAAAACGTGCAAATTGGACTTCATATGGCAAAATTCCCTTTGTTTTCTGGCATGCCCTAAGCAACAGTGAACTTTTCCAAAGAGGAATCTAACACAGTTCTTACAAGCAGCCCAGCCCTCCCTCCTGCTCACTGTCCGGCTACGTTAACCCTTGGGGGTGTTGGGGGGCAAACCCTGGCACCAGGCAAAGCCTCGCTGAGTTTTTACACCTCGCCCAGGGGCAGAGGGGAAGGAGAGGAGAGCTGGGCACCCTGCATACACCAAGGCGCCTTCCCGGGCCAGGGGGGGGCAAGGGCGGCTCCTTGGCGCACATCCCGCCATCTCCCCGGTGCGCTCATCTTTGG
>NW_009259969.1:794879-795585 GCF_000687185.1 Egretta garzetta
TTGTCCTTTCCCCCCTTTCGAACCCATTCCAGGAAAAAAAAAAAAAACAAAACTACAGAGGGTGAGCATTGCAAAGAGCTGCTTTTTTTTTTTTTTTTTCCCCTCCCCACTTTGTGCAGGGCAAGAGGCAGAAGAATGAGCTAAAACGTGCAAATTGGACTTCATATGGCAAAATTCCCTTTGTTTTCTGGCATGCCCTAAGCAACAGTGAACTTTTCCAAAGAGGAATCTAACACAGTTCTTACAAGCAGCCCAGCCCTCCCTCCTGCTCACTGTCCGGCTACGTTAACCCTTGGGGGTGTTGGGGGGCAAACCCTGGCACCAGGCAAAGCCTCGCTGAGTTTTTACACCTCGCCCAGGGGCAGAGGGGAAGGAGAGGAGAGCTGGGCACCCTGCATACACCAAGGCGCCTTCCCGGGCCAGGGGGGGGCAAGGGCGGCTCCTTGGCGCACATCCAGCCATCTCCCGGCTGCGCTCACCTTTGGAGCTGGTGGGAAGGTGTGTGCACCGGCTGCCCCCTCCCTGAGGGGCCCCAGCCCTCCAGGGCTGCCCAGGCAGTGGATGGGGGTCCTCGCCCCACCAGCTCAGGGTACAGAGTGCAGGATCAGGCCCTGCTAACACAATCCCCCCTTCTTCCTCCCCAAACACAGAGCCCTGACCTCTCCCTCCCAGACTCCCTGCAGCCCAGGCTGCCGTGCAACCCAAT
>NW_009259969.1:795736-796457 GCF_000687185.1 Egretta garzetta
TTGGGATCTCAATTGCAGCTAGGGGCTGGCAGGCAGCCAGAGGCAGTCTATTTAAAAGACAGCCTGTTCTGCAGTATTCAGTCTCTTTAGAAACTTCTCCAGGGGAAAAGTGTTGGGAGATCTACAAAGTGGATTTTTTTTTCCTCGATTTTCCTTTTTTTTTTTCCCCCTCCTTCCCCGTTTTTTACCGCTCCTCTGCGTACTTTGCAACAAAACACTCCAACTTTGCAGAAAACTTTTCTTTTTTCTTTTTTTTTTTTTGCCCGTTTTTGGCTTTTTTTTTTCCCTCCCTTTTTATTTTTTTTTAACTTTGCAAATCTTGGAAGAGGAAAGCGGGAGGGTTGAACAGAGCCGATCGAAACACAACTTTGCTTCATACCAAGCTTCCCTGCAGCTCGCTGCGTCGGGAGAGACTTTTTCTCCTCCTGCAGAAGAGAGAGGGAAGGGGAGCTTTGCATCCTCTCTGACTTCTCCTGCGGTTGGTTTTTTTTTTCCCTCCCCTCTTGACTGCTTTGATGCATTAATAGCAGGACACTGGTTTTCAAGGAACTTCGCTCCCTTCCCAACCTGCCTCCTCCCAGCCCTTTGGGGACGAGTGTGTGTGCGTGTGCGTGTGCCTGAGTGTGTGAAATCGCCGTCCCACCTCCCCAAACCCCCCCTGCTCCCCCACGCCTCCCCCTGCAACCTGTAGGCTCTTCCCCCCCTGCAGCCTTTCCCCTCT
>NW_009259969.1:797206-797736 GCF_000687185.1 Egretta garzetta
CCCCTGGCTGCTCTTCCCTGCCCCCCTCCCGGCTGCCTTCCCACCCTTCCGGCTGCTTTTCCGTCTTCCCAGGTGCTCTTCCATGCCCCTACTTGCTTTTCCGCCTTCCCGGCTACTTTTCCATCTTTCCACCCGCTTTTCCATCCCCACCCTCCCCAGCTGCGCTTCCATCCCCCCTCCCCCGCCCGTGTGCTTTTCTGCCTTTCCGGCTGCTCTTCCATTCCCCTCCACCACCACCAGCTGCTTTTCCATCTTGCTGGCTACTTTTTCATCTTTCCGCCTGATTTTTCTCTCTCACACACACATACATGCACCCCAGCTTGCTTTTCCATCTTTCCAGCTATTTCCCCATTCCTTCCCCTCCCCACCCCCTCCACCGGCAGCTTTTCCAAGCCCCTGGTTGCTTTCCCACTGCTTCTCCACCACCACCACTTCCCCTGGCTGCTCTGCTATCCCCCTATTGCTTTTCCACCTTTCCATCTTTCCGGCTGCTCTTCCGCACACACACACACACACACACACACACGCAC
>NW_009259970.1:0-12835 GCF_000687185.1 Egretta garzetta
TCAGCCTGTCCAGTACTTGGCCCCCATGAGGTTTGCATGGATCCACTTTTCAAGTTTGTTGAGATCCCTCTGAACAGCATCCTATCCCTCAGGTGCGTCAATGCACCACTCAGCTTGGTGTCATCTGCAAATTTGCTGAAGATGCACTCTATCCTACCATCCATGTCATTGGTTAAGATGCTAGGTAGTACTGGTCCTAGTGCAGAGTCCTGAGGGACACCGCTCATCACCAATGTCCATCTGGACATTGAGGTATTGATCACTACTCTCTGGATGCAATTTGTTACAGCCTTCTTTCCTCATTAAACTAAACTGACACTAACCACCCTGCTAGCAAGTCAAAACCCTTCCCAGATTAAATTTGGACTTCCAAACATTTTCATTGTCCAGGGTCATCTTCTTCAAGCATCTGGAGACTCTCCAAATCCTCAGATCCCTCTCCTTCTCCTTGTTTCAACCTCCCCCCTTTCAGGGCTTCCTCTGTAGCTCCTATGCATGCAGGAGCAACTGTCAAAAGATCAGTAGCTCTTTCCCAGCTAGCCCAAGCTCTGCAGGTGTGAGTGTGCAAACACGTAAAGTACTGCAGCAGCTTTTGTTTCACTGTGTTATCAGCAGCAGGCTGGCCTTACCTTAGAAGCGGAATGGATTGAGGGAGACAGCGTGGTTGGCAAGAAACCACCTTCTTGAGCATCAGGGAAATCAAAGATTCAGCTGTACTGTAACAGGGCATGTCAGGTGCAAGGCGTATGGAAGGGCAGGGACCTAGACTAATAGAACAGATGGGGTCTGTCCTAGGGTACAGCTTGTAAAGTGCCAAGTTCCCACATAAAACAACAAGTATGACAAGTATGAGGAAATAAAAGTCTTTCCGTTGTACACATTCTAATACCTGATAATTCAAGTAGACAGCAGGTGAGATTCAAAGTAAATGACAGGAAATGGAACTAAACTCTCTTCCTCCCTGGTTCATCACAAGCAGAGCTGGTTCTAAGAGAACATCACAGAAAACATATAGCTTTTAAATCTTTATGTATTTTAATTGAGACTATGTAGCTACAATTTTCCACATTTCTTGAAGGAACTTTCTGCTACTTCACCTATATACTAGGCAGGTATTTTCAGAGGGAGATAGAGGAAATGGTACTTTGAATGATGCACATTCAGTATGCAGTTCTCATTCAAAAAAGTCAAGTTGGGAACAGATATTAATTTTTACAATTATTGTTCTTTTCTAAGCAGGACTCTTCTAACTTAGATTTCTGTAGTGTGACTTTCATTCAGTAGTTGTAGGTAGGATCTCAGGATGAATCCAGTTAGAAAGGAACTCAGGAGGTTTTAGTGCAGCCCCCTGTTCTAAGCTTAGACCAGGTTGCTCAGGGCTTTATCCAGTCTGGTCTGGAAAATCTTTAAGGATAGGGATGACCCAGTTCCCCAAGCAGCCTGCTCCACTGCTTGGCTACCCTTAAGAGGGAAAAAAATTTTTCTGTATATCCACAAACTCCTCTTATGCCAACTTGTATCTGTTGTCTCTCATCCTCCTACCGCACACTGCTGAGAGCCTGGTTTCATCTTCCTGATAACCTCCCTATAAGGATGCTTTCCAACAGCCATCCCTACACACCTGGACAGCGTACCCTTGTACGCTATGTTTTTGAATGAGAGTTCTGTTGTGAGTTCCCTGCTTAGCCAAGATAGTCTCCTGATATATATACATCTGCTTCTTTTCCTGAGTGTCAGGACAGACCCTTCTGGTGTCTGGAGTGGCATCCAGTAACAGGCAATCTTTGGATGAACCCATCCCCGTGAGGATTTTTTTTTTTGGTGAAAGTGAAAGCTGTATCTGAGCCTGCACTGATGTGGTAATTTAGCTAGGAAATTTATAACACCAAGTATAAAATAGACATTTGAAACTGTAGTTCTACAGAAAAGTCTTTCAGCGTAACCCCATTTAATGCTTCGGTAATATTTTTCCTGTTTAAAAGTGGCTAAAAACACTTTCAAAATGGAAACCAAGAGTTTTAGCTTGCTGCCTGTGTTCAGTCAAACCATTTGTTATTTTAGAAGTGAAGGATACAGAATGTTACCGTCTATTAGAACAGTAAAAGAGAAAAAGCATCTGCTTTTTTGCCATTAAGATTCTGGTGAAACCGAAGCCTGCAATTTTCAAAAGCTAAACTTGTATTGTGCTCACATATCACATTTCCATGTTTGCGGTAAAAAAAACACTCAGCAAACTCTGCTTCACACCCCAGTACCTCAGGCTCTGTTCTCACTTTTTTTTTTCTTAATAACTCAGAAGAAAATGCAGTGGTGCAGTGCATCAGTGTGAGACTGCATAAAAATGTGAGTCGGTAATCAGAAATGTGTGCGTTTCCCAGATGGTGCGTGATGAGCATATTTCCTGCACTACCAAACATCAGACACAGGAAGCATCACCATCAGCACCCAAAAGTCACTGTACTGCATTTTTAAAAAAATTTTTTTTTTAATCCAGGTGTCAGTCAGTATGGCTGAGAACTAAAAGTCCCCTGATTTCACAGAAATAAAACAGTTAATTTATTTGAAATGGAAAGCCCCTGAATGAAAAGGATCTGATTTCTGATAAACTGTATAAGCTTATTACACTCCAATTAAGAAGTGGTCATAAGAGAAAGGAGAGTTACTGCGTATGCATGTCTCCGAGTGAGAAGTGCTTCAGTATGATGAAGAAACACACATTTAATTCCTTGCACTGGCTCTATACTATAAACATGATTGTTAATGATAACAACATTTATCATAAAATACTGTTAATATTTTTCATAGAATCATAGAATGGTTGGGGTTGGAAGGGACCTTTAAAGGTCATCTAGTCCAACCCCCCTGCAGTGAGCGGGGACACAGTTAGCTAGATCAGGTTGCTCAGAACCCCATCAAACCTGGCCTTGAATGTAATTTTTCTGTAAAGATAAGTCATATAAGTTTGAAGATACGCCATAGAGAAGGCAGTAACTGTAAGAACAACTTATATTCAGCAATGTTTTTAATTGGAGACTTCCAATAGCTAGCGGTGACCCACAACAGCCACATGACATAGCCAGAGAAGTTAGCAACATGACTAAAGTCACACAAGCTGGGAGCTCAGTGCCTGTGGAAATATTTAGAGGTTGAGACAGACAACCTCTTTACAGAGCTAGTAGCCTCTTTACAGAGCTAGTAGGCATATCAGAATGGATGCAGGGAATGGACTATATTTTAACCTCCATGTGATCCATAAAAACAGGGAACATTTCTCTCGTAGGCTCTCCACAGTGATTTCAAGAGCTCCTGTCAGGTCTCCCCTTCACTGTCATGGTAAGAAAGAAACTCCACAAGGTCCTCTCCAGAAGTGAGGGGAAGCCCTAAAAAAAATCCCCTAAAAGTATTCTGCAGATACTTCAGAAGCAGACAGGGCAATTTTGGACACAACTGGCAGTTTGCAGGACTGTTTCTGTGAAGCCATTTTATACTGAGGAAGTGAAAGAGCTAAAATAGAATTCAGGAAAGCTCTGGTCACTTGTCCTCTAGGGTCAAGTCTCTGGCTCTGTCCATGCATGAGCTGAAACATCGAGCTAAGTATGTCCTTTACTCATTTTATGCTGCCCACAGAAAAAAAAAAATGTTACAAGACTTTTTCAAGTGGAAGATTGTTACCCAAAGTTTAACTTGTGGCATTCCGTGCTCTAGGTTGGCATTAGACTTCAGATAGTTCTCAAATATAAAGGCCCTCTTGTATTTTGAGAAGTCCGATACCATTCAGCCCTGGTTATGCCTTACCAGCTACAAAAATAAAACTACCATTGAATTAATTAGGAATATAAGCTAACATTGGGAACATCTGAAAGTTCAAACCAAAGAAATCTCTCAGAAAAACCCCATTTCTCAATCAAATCAGTCCAACACCAAGAATGAGACCACTAAAACCAGTAGCAAGATTTTAATCTCAGCAGCTTCAGGATTTCATTCCAGAAAAATATTTGCTTGTAGCAGAAATTAGATCTAAAAGAAAATTAATAATGGGTACCCATCACTCCATTACAGACCAACTACATTATATTAGAGAAAATTTTCGTGTTCCAAAATACTATCCCTGCTGCTCAAAAGCGCTCCCCCACCCCTTTTTTTGTAAAATTGACACCGTTTCCTCTCACATAGAAACTAGTTTCTATTTCCTTTAAGTGCCCTCTTTTGCTTGAGAGATGGATTATGATTAGTTTATCTCTTTAAGTCATGTAAAAGACAGAAGCATTTCAAAGAAATCACTTGTTTTCATAGTTAATATAGCTCAGCTATGTGACTGGCAAGTGGATGTTCTGCAACGGAGCAACATTGCTTGACTGGGCACTCAAGCTCAGCCCTCCAGGCCAGCACAGATTCGGCCAGCTAACTCTAGAAAGAGCCGTATGATGAACAGCAAGACTACAGTAAAGCTAAAAGTTGGCCATGCTTGGAACCTAACAGCTTGCCTAAGCCAAAATATAACATTTAGAAACAAAAATGAGCTGAAGTGGAGAAAGAACGAGGGTAAGGCCAGTCAAGAGTGACAAAAAAGAAACCTAAAAGCAGAAGTTGGAAGGAGAAGATGGAAATAGTTT
This sequence comes from Egretta garzetta, assembly GCF_000687185.1. Classification (NCBI taxonomy): domain Eukaryota; kingdom Metazoa; phylum Chordata; class Aves; order Pelecaniformes; family Ardeidae; genus Egretta; species Egretta garzetta. The sequence goes on from NW_009259970.1 coordinate 4,614, forward strand.
ACACCAACAAGTAGGACTTAGGGTTCGTGGGACTTTTTATCCTCTTTGTTTTAACTAAACTTGTCCAATGTTGTAATCTTGGAAATTTTCTCACTTTTTTTCTCCTCTCTCTTGCACTCTACCTAGTGATCGCTGGAAAGAATGGAAAACTATGCATGGGAACAGGTTGAATACTAGCAAATATTTGCAAGTTCCTTCTGTGCACATTAAGTGGCTTCTGGGCACATTAAGAAGTTAGATGAATTACTCATCACAAACCTACAAGAGATCAGGAAAATGGTAAAAAAAAAAAACAGCTGGTGATAGCCAGCTGGGCTACTGTTGCTGCAAAACACGCTCCTATCCTTTTATTGGACAGAGTCAGGTGAGGCAATGCCAACTTTAAGACTAAGAGGGTTCTGTATCAAATGATGGGGTTATTCTAATAAGCCCTAAAACTGTAAGGCTCAAAGTATACTTTTTGCAATTTCTTGCAATGATAATAGAAGAAAAGGAGACTAATTATTAAACAAGAAAGTACTTCAAGCAGCAATTAGCCATCATGCTCTATATGAAATAGAGCAAAGTATTATGTAGGTAGATTAAGATGGTGGGAGATGAAAGAGACAGGTCTGTTACCAACGATCTCATGGTGAAACTGAAAAAACCCCAGCAAGTCAGGAGGACAGTTACATGAAAAGCTTTCCACTGGGTCAGGACATACCTATTTCTCACAGTATCATTTTAAATCCCATCAGAGAATGGACTACACTTCTGTCTACAGAAAACAACGATAGTAAATCTGAATATGAATGAATGCATAAGATTTTGAAGTACAACATTTTTCAGGTTATGTAAGAATAAATAGCAATTTTGACACTACAAATGTCAAGTCAGGCTATTCAGAATAATAGAATCATGCAAGCCGGAGGGGAACAGCATATAGTCCAACTGTGGGATCTAGTCCAACTCCTGCTCAAAGCAGGATCCTCTACAGTAGCCATATTCATAGTTAGCAAAATATTTTTAATTTAGGCAATTCCATGCAGGTGTTTTCCTGTTTTCCTGTGGTCTAGAGAAGCAGAATGTAATTCAAGTAACAGAAAAATTCTTCTCAGCCCTATTAATCTTATAGTTTCTCTTTTTCCTCTCACTTTAATTGTACACACACCTAAGTCTTGTAGACACTTTTCCCATTCTTGAGATCAGGTAACTTGCATTGGGCTCAACAAAAAATGTTAAAGATGAGTATGCCTCCATAGAAAGAGTGAATCAGAGTCTGTGAAATATTCCATCAAGAGAGAAAAGGATGCCTTGAAGATTAGAGTTACTCAGAAGAAGTAGTTGTCCACAGTGGAAAAAATTTATCAAACTCCCATGTTGAGATATCTGCTACTGAATGCAGTAGGCTTTGGTTTTGCAGAGTTTGAGCAAAGCTAACAGGAAAGTGTGAGGATATTGTTGCTTTACATTGTCTTTACACCTCCAATGACCCTAAGCTAGAAGTTTAGGTGCCACACTTCTCCTTAGAAACACATTGTTCATCCCTTCTCCAAAATCAGATACTCATAACTCCCAATCTTACATGAATCTTTACACAAGTTGACAAATAAACCTGGCTTAGAGTGAACTGGAGAGGCAGCACTGATTTTCTTTGCATAGGGATAAAGAGCAGCAGTAGCAGCCCAGAGACTGGGGCTTACTGATTTAGAAGATTGGACAGGATTCTCAGATGACAGCTTAGATGGCCAGGACTTAAGATTAGCATATGAAAAGCATTATAAATTCAGAATATGAGAACAGCAAAATTTAAGAACACCAGCTAACCCCAGGTGGTCTGCTTGGGAAACACAATTTTTTCCTCCTTTACAGCACAGTAGTCCACCTATTCCTCCTTCCCTTTTGACTGCCTTAAAGTCTAATTGCACCAGGATCCTAAAAGCAAAGGCTACTACCTACTCCAGAGCCCAGTGGTATAATATCTTCCAAATAGCTACATATAATCTTTCCACAAATAGGCATTTTTCTTGACTGTACTTTACCTCCCACCTATTCCAAACTTCCTCCAACCTGTAGCAAATGCAGCCAAAAAAAGAATCTCCTCCATTTATTTCTCTTGGTGTCTCTTACCACCAAAATATCCTTGAATGTATTCAGTGCAACATTATCAATAAAAGTAACATAATCTCCTATTGATCTCCCAACAAGAACGCCAGAAGTAGAATAGGCTGTACAGAGATGAGACTAGAAAAGACTTCAGACTCACAGAAGTTTGTTGGATATAAGCCAAGGTAATTCATGCAATATGCCAGAAAACAAGCTTGTGGCCTCTGCAGAGGCCTCGTTTCAAAATCCTTTAAGATAGCAAGACCAAAACTCACAGAAGCAAATCTGTGTCACCCTACAAACTACACTGTTGCCTAATACTAGCAATAACTGATCTCTTCTACCCAAACAAAGTACCTGGGAAACAATTCAAATACCATGTGACAGCAGCATTACCTGGATGTAAACAAGAATACCATTCCTTATTTACTCAGGAGAACATTTATTGCAAGAAGGTGAAGTACAAAGTCCATGCAGTAGCATATGATAACCCCTTTCTAGAGGAAGGTCTGAAGCAACACATGTAATGTGCATTGATATGTTTAACAAATCCCAAAGGTAAGATAGCAACTTCAATTGAAATGGAGAACAGACATTCCTTGTCTGGTAAACGAACTGACAACAGTTCTGCATTGATAATATGCACACACACACACACCAGCCTTACTGTTCTTCAGGGGAGCAACTCTATCTAGTCCCTCTTTGACTCACAGAACCTAACTTGTGACTTACTTATACCTGCCTGTAATTATGAGTACAAGGCATTGCCCCACTTTTAGCCCAAGGCTACAAGGTACAGAGAGATGTGGTAGGGAATAGGGATTTTCCCTTGATGTGACTTATGTCTGTTGCCTTTTACCTTTTTATTGCACCCTTCTGAGAAGAGTTTGGACATGGCACCTCTGTAACCCTCCCAGTAATTCACTGAGGACAGCTACTAACTGAAGAAATACAATGAGACACTGAGGGGGCTGAACGTCAAAAAACAGCGTGCTAGGTATGAAAACAAATATGGTACCGATAACATCTCTTCCTTCCTTTTTAGCCTTGGTCAGGGGGCTTAAAAGCAGTTAGTAAATACCTCTACCTTACAAAGGTCAGTGTTTACCTGATAGTGTGGAGATAAGCGTTTCCTGCAGTACAGCCTATGCAGATGCGTTTATGTCACTGCTAATATTCAGAGGATTAGTAGTCTCCTGTGGTTAAAACCACCCTGTTGCAGACTGTCTGTCCTTGCTTCCACATCTGTCTGCAGGCAGCTTTCAGTCTCCCCGAGTCCTTTGTATCACAGTCCACTATGGAACTGTAGATATGTGAGCAAATTCTCAGTTACCATAACCATATGCAGCCCTGTACAAGTAATTCATGAGCTACTTATAAGTAATCAAAGTTGTGTGTGTTATAAACAAAAATCTTTGAAAGTTCCCAGAAAGAGAACCTAACAAACATGCAGAAATTGGGATGCCCGGGGACAAAATTAAGTACTTAAACCTCCAAATCATCAATCCAGACAGACAAATAGAAGGTAACAATTAATTCTTCATCTTGCTTTGTATCCATGGTTTCCTCTTGCAGTAGAACTCAAGCATATACAAAGAATGCAAACCTCCCTCAAACACGTTGTAACATTCACATTGTCTTTACAAACAACAGCTCTAACTTAAATCAATCTTTATACATGCTGAATCACTTAAAATTATGGAGGCATTCCCAAAATATGGCCATGTGCTTCCAAATAATCTGACTTGGAAAAATTAAATCAAATTAAATAAGCTTCACACTTTTTCCCATGAAAATCACTTTTGAACACTTCCACAACACATGTGTCTAAACAAATCAGATTCCTCTAACATAGTATTACAGTTTGGAGAGCAACTGGTGACTTGCAAATAGCTTGTTGAATATGGAACCTTAGTACTTGGCATATCTTAAAGTACTTTCTTCTAATATTCCACTGAGCCCATCAAATCAATTGTAAAGTATGACATTTCAGAACACAAGCATGTAGCAGGTGAATTTTGTCAAGATAAAACTGCAGTATTTGCAGCCCATTTGATAAAGCCAAGAAGTACTTCTGATTTGAAAGTACCAATCAGAAAGGGACAAGAATTCAAAGTCCTAGAGGGGATTTTTTTTTTTTGGGTAACACAGACATACACAGACACACAAAATCAACCCAAAGTAATTCAGTCTCATCCGGTTTAACCTCAACCACGAGACACCGCTGTCTGTTTTCTTTCTCAAAAGACTCACGTCACCGTGCACTGAAAAAAGGGAACTTCCACAGTTTGTGGTGAGGATACATGATAAACAGATCCGTTCACACCAACTAGAAGGGCTGCCTGCGTCAATAAAAGGCGGTATCAGAGTCAGTGAGCTGACATTCGGTCCTTGGAGGATTATTGTTGCATGTTGCTTCGCATTAAGTAAAATGCCAGGATTTTTCTTCCACCATAACAACATGAGTGAATTAAATGGAAAAGAAGACTGCAAGCATTCAGAAGGCAAAAACCGTAAAAAGAAGCAAAAGCCTTTGTAAGTATATGCAACTTAGTATAAACTCTAATGTATTAGAAGTAAAAATAACACTAGTATCTTGACGATTAAGAATTAGCACCATGTTTCAGGCTAAATTACTGCAGAACCTGCTCAAAGCCTGGGAGTATAGCATCATTAAAAACTACTTGAGCTGAGGCATACCAGTGAATTCATTCCCTTAAGTAATCAGGAATAGATTTTGGATACACTGGGAGCCTCTTAGTTTTTTTTGAAAAAAGTTACTTGGATATGTAACTTCTCAGACTTCAGTCATAGGATGGAGCTGTCAGCCTCTGTTTGAAAGTTTTAAGAGGTTTAAGTAGAATTGGAATGCATCTGCAGTTTTAATGCATTACAAAAATGTCTGTTCATTTGGTTGCAGTGGTGCAGATCTCAAAAATTATTTGAAGTGCATGGTACCGCATATTGAATCAGGGATCAAGACTTCTAACTCCAGAAATGCCATGTAAGTACTGAGATAGATACACAAAGTTATAACAAAATATAAGTGCAGCTAGATTACTTATCTAGTAAACTATTTTATTAATTTCTAAACCACTTCTGGAACAACAAATATTATAATAATGCCTAGAATTTCCAAAATACAAAAGAGGTGAACATTAGGAAGTAGAAGCTATTCATGGAGTCAAGAGTTTTTTCTTAGTGATGCCTGTATGCTTGCATCAAACAGTGAGGGAGAAGACACTTTCGTTAAATCCATTTTCTTCAAAGGGACATTGTATCTGTTCTCTAAAGATTTACAAGAAATTATGCTTCTCACTTAAGTGAAGAGTAGGGGTATTACCATTCTTATTTTAGGAATATAGAAACAAAAGTAGTACAAAAGTATTTGGTCAGAGTTACAGTAAAAGCTCATCTGTCTGGGAACAGAATCCAGGATAACAATATAGTTCCTTGTTTTTCCATCTCTCTGATTACTGTTCTCAACATGGACTTGCTTTCAGCATCTCAGATGATGAGAAAGTCCTAAGTTTAATAAATACCTGGTACATATGCCTAGAATAGAATAATAAATTATAAAATGTGTTGCCTTTAAATGTGCAAATTAAACCACATGTTTTCTTGCCTAAAGTATTTTCTTCTTCTTGTAATCTTAGGCTTTCTGCAGAGGAAGTAATACAGTGGTCCCAGTCTTTGGAAAAGCTCTTGGCCAGTCAGAGTAAGTCTCTTTCTTCAGTATGACTTTGTTCTTATTCCAAGGACAAAATTTTATCTAATCGTGCCACACAGGCAAAGCTGTGGCATTCTACAAACACTGCCAGAGAACAGCCAGTTGCATTTTAGTTATTTACAGCTTCAGTGTAACATGACTACTGTATATAGCTTTGCATCCAAGTTTGTTTTTTTCCCCTTCCATTTTGTACTCCCAGCATAGCAAATAACCCCCGAACAGCAAAGTTCAGTGCTCTTTGATCAGACTTCTCTCCTTGCATAACTCATCAGTTTAATTTGGAATTTTTGCTCCACTTGTACCCCAAGACAATCCATTTAGAGAGGACTAGAATCTATTGGTGTACTTTGGTACCCAGAGTCTAAAAACCACTGAACATAATTAGAAGGACTCCCCTCACCCTTTAATATTAGAGTATCTACAGTATGATGAACAGTGTATTTTGGCAAGATTTTATAAAAGGAGATTTCAATACAACTCCTGCTATTGATTTTATCCTCCCTGGTCACAAATATCATGCTATAAAGGATGACGTATTTGTGTTGGCTTTAGGTGGTCAAGGTGTCTTTCGGGAGTTTCTGAAGTCAGAGTTCAGCGAGGAAAACATCGAGTTCTGGCTGGCTTGTGAGGATTACAAGAAAACCAAGTCTGATCACTTACATGGCAAAGCGGAGAGGATTTATGAGGAGTTTGTTCAGTCAGATGCTAGTAAGCAGGTATGTACAAAGTTAATCTGTCAAGTGTGACCATACAAGGATTCTGGAAAATCAAAAGATAGAAGCGTAGCTTCACTGAGATGCTCATACATTCATTCAGTTGTACAGGAAGAAGAAAACAGACACATGTTTTTATGAGCGTACTTGCATCATTATTGTCTTCTGCCGTGAGATTATCAGATCTCACAAGAGTCACACAATACAGACCAGTACTTGGGAGCACCCCTAGCACAAGTTCAGCAGAGGCACCAGGGGCTCAGCACATGATGCTGTTCTCTGAGTCAGCCCAGTTTGAATTACTGCTGGTGTTTGGAGTCAGATACTTAGAGGGCACCCTGCAAGCAGGAGAGCCATGGATTACTTCTTGTCTTTTAAAATATGTGGACATTCTGGATAATTAAAGTTGTGTATGTTGATCATATTTCAAACTGGAGGCTCTCATTGGACACAAGATTTCTCCTATTGTTTTAACTGGAGATCGTTCCTCTACGTACTCCATTGTTAAGTTTACTTCTGACTCCATAAGAAACTGTATTTCTATAGCGAGTAGCAATTTTTGTGCATGACTAGGATATAAGCATTAAAATTCCCTTATTTTGCAGTTCTGATATTGAACTATCACACCGAGTTTTAAGGCTGCAGATTTGTTTATTGAGAAAACAAAGGGATAGATACAGAAAGAGAGTGCATTTTTAAGATGTCAATGGCATTTGTTTTTCACTTTCCAGATTAATATTGACTATCAGATGAGGGAAGCAACAGCCAAAAGGGCTCAAGACCCAACTTACACAAGTTTTGATGAAGCCCAGAAAACAGTGTACATCCTCATGGAAAGGGATTCATATCCCAGGTTTTTGAAATCCAAAGCCTACTTGAACCTTTTGAACCAGCTGCAAACCAACACTTCAAAATGAAGCGTTTGAGGCAGTGAAGAGCCAAGTAGACTCTGTGTCAAATATCCTGTGGAGAGGTACTTCAGGGTGGTTGGATGTCGGCAAGGAGAACCCCCACCTTGGAAGGAGGGGTACAAGGGAGATGGAAAGAGCTCCGCAGCCAAGAGAACACCAGATGGCAAGACTGCCACAAGGGTGAAAGCCAAACAGGGAGAAAATCCTCTTCTCCCATACGCCATGGAGTCAAGACAGGATATGGATACTATTTATTGTTTGAACTACACTGTGAACATTGAACCAAGTCTTAGATCCCAAAGAACTGCTGATTATCAGCAAGCTGAGTGTTGGGAAAAGATTATCAAGTTCAGAAGAAAAATAAGGATGACTGACAATTTTGTTCATAACAAGAAAACGCCCAGATAAGACTGATTAATGGCTTTTTTTAATCTGTGAAGTGTTAATATGTGTGAGTGCAGCTCCATGATACTATTGTGCTATGTAAATATATTATAAATAGATGTCTTAAAATTGATATATTTTAAATTATATAAGAATTACATAAGCTGTACTTTTACTAAGTTTGTATTCAACAGGCAGGTATGTAGCATCTTTTCTGTTTAATTTATTGCAAAATAATAAGCAACTCTTCAATCAAATCTACTTAAAAATAAAGTTTTATGGTCATTTTACATCTTAAGTGATCTTTCCATTGTAATTACTGAAGTATCGAAACACATGGTTTCCTTCTGTCCCCCTATGCCACTACTTCCCAACTCTTTATCCAAATCTTATTTTTCC
>NW_009259970.1:13032-27530 GCF_000687185.1 Egretta garzetta
CCTACACCACCTTTTCTCTTTTTTTAACTTATTTTACACAACTACAAACTTAGTTATCTGGAGTAGGTGATCCTGACCTACATAGGATCCATCCTCACAACCCCCATAAAGAAAAACAAAACCAGAACAAAAATTTCCATCCTATTTTTCATACTCCTCCTGCTACCAGCACCTGAGTCAAATCCCAAATATAGAAACCATTTAATCACTGACCCCACCGTTTAATCTGCTTCAACACTGATGTGCTGAGCACAGCAGATCACTCATGCTTGCTCATGTAGAGAGGCAGTAACTGATGAGACTCACTAGCAGTCACATTCTTTGTGATATTGGTACTACTCAACCTAATCTTGCCAAGATCCAGAGTCTGGTTTACAATACCAGCACTAGCATCAAAGGTAATTTAATTTCAGTGCAGACATTGCATTAAATATACTCTGTAAAATATGCAATGTTATTAATAGCCTATACCACAGTGGGTAGTGATGAGAACTAAAGTTAAAGAAGAAAAGTTGCCATTATGTTTGAACAATGCAGCTATGAACATGGGCACTACTAAATCTGAAGTGTTTAAGATCTTGTGACATTAAAGTTCATAACGAAAATAAATCAAAGCATGCCCTGGTCTTGATGAGTTACCATCATGAGACACAGCTATCACACGGGTGGCAATACAAGATTTTATCTCACCCTTACAGATTTTTCCATTTTCCAAAACGACATGAGCTTAGTCAGACACACTCCATTATTCCATACTAAATGAAGAAGCTGTAAACCCAGTCACCTCATGGTGAGAGCAGACTGTGTTCACACTGCCACCCTTCGGAGACCTTGGGACCTCCAAGGGAGGACAAAATATTCAGTGTTACAAGCAAAACTCTGCTGAAAGGAATACAGTTAAGTGGAAGTTGCTACCACCATCGCCTAGTGTCATAGCTGGAAGCACTAGAAATCACATCTTCCTACTTTCAAGACCAGTAAATGCAGAAGAAAAGAATCTGGTCTTGCAGTATTATTTCCCTTTCATTACATATGTATACCTGGGGGACCCTACTGATTGCAAAGCCTGAATGCTCCTGAAACAATGTAATCCAGTCTCCAGTTGGTACTCTCTTACATTAGTTATTTTTCCAGGATCAGTAGCAATAAATCTAATTCCTGTGAAGTAGGAATAACAACTATGCCTCCCACATAAGGGGCATCCTCGTGTTTGTTCTGACACAGTTAACATGGACCAAACGTCACTGTTTGCATAGCTTCAACCTCACAGAAGACAAAAGAGAACTATGAACTACCAGCTACCCTCTAAACGGACACTGCCTTCAAGTAACATTATACTTTTGACTGCAAATCCCTTAAATTAGTATGGGCATAGTCTTCCTTTACTGCAATTTCACAATTTTGCTATGATTTAGCCAAACACCTGTATGAAGTTTCATAGCATGGCTAGTTAGGATTTTTTTTTTTTTTTTAATGGTTTGTTGCTGTCAGAGAAGACTGTTTGTCAGAATCAACTTCATTTACTTTCAGGGAGACTGCTGGGTGGGATAATGGGTGGATATGTGTTTCCAACTCGACATAGGTCTCAGAGGTGGGTATAAAGAAAAGCAGGCAGACTCTTGAATTGTGCTACAGTTTTGGGTGCTGCAGCAGCTACTCCTCACTTCAAGAGATGGCCAACATTGCTGCCTGTGCCCACTGCCCTGTGACTTTGCATTGGGCAGAGCAAACCTCTTCACTAAAGACTGAGTGCAACTACCACAGCCGTTCAGGTATTCACAGATGCTGCCTAGCACCATTGCACCCTGACCTTCTGCGAAGAGTCACCAGGTCTGCCCTAGCAGGAAAAGGTGAGAAAGTGACACTATAACATGCTGGTTAGAGCCCTCTAAAAATAAACTAAACCTATCCATAGAAGAGGCTAACACAGCTCTCAGGGAGCACACCAACCACTTGTATTATGCAGAGTTAGTATAGACCAGAATATTTGAGGAGAGAAGGCAAAGGGGCTTTTCACTCTTTTCCTCAAGCATCTCTCCCTGGTTCATGATTTGGTACAGTGTGAGAATGGAAAGTTGGGGGTTTTTTTCCAAAAAGAAACTATTGCACTCCTTACAACGCAGCCTTGGTACACTTTTAATTCTTTCACCTCAGTAGGAACCTGAAAATGACTACTAAGGTCAGTCACCCAGGTTGTTAATTCTAGAGATATTCCAGCCCACTCCAGTGTCCCTGGCAACACAACCATGTTTCACTAAGCAATAAATAGTGTAGCAGAAATTCAGAGCTGTCTGTGGGATGCTGTTGTAAGCCTAGTATTATAAATCTGTTGCTATAGCAGGGCTATACAAAAATGGTTGTTTAAACAAGGTCCAGGAGATCTGGAAGTATTTTATGACAATTTATGCTGCCATCCATACTAATCTACTTCATAAAAGGAAGAAGCTGTAAGTATAGCTCAATGGTACAAGTGAACATTTTTACGGTATTTTAAGACACTTAATATTTACACATGCTTTAAGAATCTTTTTCAAAATGCAGTATACAATGCTTATTGTGCAGTGAATTATTTTTTTGAAATATTGCCTAAATGGAGGTTCTTTGGACACAGGAAAAATAGCAGAACATACAGATTAAAGGGATAAAGACTCAGTATTTGCTGTGACCCTTGGTTCATTTACAAGGTGCATGCACCATATCAAGTTCATTTGTGATTTCCTGCTCACCTCCTCCTCCCCCCTCAGTATTGCAGATTGGTTTCACAGCTGCTGGTTGTGCCCTGCCCAGCATGGCAGACTCTTCCGAAACGGGACATGTTACACATCAAATACGGAAAGTGTGCCTGCCTGGAAACTTCCTATACTCAAAGGAGAAACTTGTGAACACAAGCTCTATATACTATCATGTAAATAAATTAGTGGACAATTGGGAGAAACTGTCCTTTTTCAACATGTGTTAGACTGAGTTAATTATCAGCTAACTGCTAAAACTTTTCAGAACAATTAGGCTCTGACTGTCATCCAACACTTAATAAAATATTTAATGTGTGTGTCAAACAGCTTATTTGATTTTTATTTTTTTTTTAAAACTACATACAGCTTTCCCTTTTTGGAAAAAATATACCATAAGGGCATGTTCCATTCACGGTGTCTAAGAAAAATGGTTGAATCAGATTGGCCATCAGCTTCAGATCAGTCCAGGAAAACAGGAAGCAGTACATGGAGAAGCTTTAAGATTTGCCAGTAGTGACTCAGACTTTTCTTTAAGTGTTCTACCCCACCCCTGAAGGAAACATTTTCATTGTTTGTCAGTTTCAGTATTTAAAAAAAAAAAAAAAAAAAAAAAAAAAAAAATCAATCGTTTTACCATCTTCAGGTACACTTTTGAAGTGAATTAACTTCTTGCTGCTGCAAAGAGAACTTTCTTTATAGGAGGACTCAAGAGGCCAGCAGACCCTGAATGTGAATGTAGAAGACAAAGTTAGTCTTCTCCAATTTGGAAAACCTTCTCTAATGTATTCCCTGAAATAGGTATTTTTAATATTATCCCAAATAGAACTAAAAATATAGTATAACATAGTATCATTCTGTCCCATACATGGAAAAGGCTGTCCATGAAATCCTGTTAGTAGAGACATCCTATCATTAGGCACAGTGAAACAGGAAGGAAATTAAAGCTGAAACGGTGATGAATAGTACAAATTAATCACCTTAGACCCTTAAGTGCCACCCATCCCTGCCCACACTCTGAAGTAACAGGCTTTCCAGATGTCATCTCCTTTATGGTTGTGAAATGAGTTTGAAAAATAAAAATAGATGACAATAGGTGGAAAAATTAGATGTTCTCATCTTCCATTCAGAGACATGGGTTGATTGTATCAGAGAGTGTAATGTCTATAAATGAAGCCTTTTGAAATTAAGTCTTTAGTCATTAAATACAGGCAGAAATTGCAAAACAAGTTCTTGCTTAATATTCATTGGATGATTTAAATTTGTCTTGGATGCTCAGAAACAAAGTCAGAGAGGAATTACAGTTATTCCCTGGCTTTTTTTTGGATAAATACAGCCTCAAAGGTTTTAGTCACAAAAAGGAGATTCACACCAACCAAGAACTGGTGTGCTTATTTTAGAAATAAACTCACCCCCCCTCATTTCTCAAAACAGACCCAGAAAGTACTTCCTTGAAAGCTTCCAAAGATGATCAACATTTAAATTCTACTGAACACTTCCCTTCCATTTCCTCAAACATTCTAAGCACCACAAAACCTTAAAGCACTTATCTAAACTAGTTTGGTGATCAGCTTTCATGTGGTGCCTTTCACTAATAAAGTTGATAGCTTGAGTAAAAAATGAAACACAGACATGTAAACCTTTCAGAATCACTCTAGACTTCTGTGCAGAGAGAAACAGAGCAGATTAGCAGTGTTTCTCCTTAAAGTTTGTTATACAGCCAAAGTAGTACAGTGACAGTACCACTGCCTACAGACATGACATCACTTCAGTCACAAGGGTTTTTTGGGGTTTTTTTGTTTGTTGTTTTTTTTTTTTTCATGTTACCGTGGTCAGAGGGCTTCTATTAGAGGACAACCTTTAAAAATAAAACAGAATAAACACTCTTTGCATAATAGTAATAACTTAGTAACCCATGAATTTCATACCACTTATGGAAAAAGTCTGTACTATATTTACTGTAGCAAATGGTTTGTCAACCATGAAGGACAAGAAGGGAGCTTTAGAGATAAAGAGACTTGCTATTGAACAGAATTTGACCAGTTGCAAGTTTGAGCAAGACAATGTACTTGTTCATGCCAGTCTGAGTAAATAGTGAACACACTCAGGATGTTCAAACAAAACCCAAAGTCCAAACAGGAGCAGTTCATGTGCTGGAAAAAACATCTGGAGGATAAGGGGCCCTAAAATAACATGGTTGAATATCCTCACCAACTTAGACTAAACTATAATCAGTAATTTTATACAAAACAAACAACTGCAAGATGGACAACCGGCATCTTCAAAATTAGTACACTTGCAGGAAGTGTAAGTAGCCTTGTTTACTGCTGTGCTTTTGTGCAAGTGTGTGTGTAGAGTCTGACAGAGCGCTAAGAGCACACAGCACATTTTACCCAAACCACAGTACCCACCTCTCTGAAGCCTGATTGAATGGGAGCACTGAAAGTTCATGTGAAAACTAGTCCAAGCTTCCAGTCACATGATTTCCTTTTCTACTTCGATGGTTGCAGAAAATCAGGCTCACGCAATGACATCACAGCTTTTAGGAAGAAAAAGGGAAGAGAAAGGTCATAGCGTACAACTGAGGTAAGGTTTTCAGAAGCACTATCTAGACTTCAGTCTGTTTTCACTCAGCAGATGATTGTTAATAGAGTTTGCAGAGACTGGTCGCAATGTAAGATTCATCCAACCTTACCGGTAAAACCTGAAGCCATGAATATAGAAACTATTCAAATTCTTCAAGTCAGTCTACTAGCCGTCTACTTCAAGTCGGACTACTAGCTGACCATGCCTACTTCTACCCAGAAACAGAAACCACTTCATCATCTGTATAGCTGCAGACAATTTCTTGGTTGTTGTGGCCTACAGTAAGGAGCTGAACCTGTGAACACTGTTCCCTCCTGCCCTGTGAACATACCTTTGCTGCATACTGAACCTAACTTTTCTTGAGGCCATTTTAGATTACATAGCAAGAAACTTGCCAACAGAACCTGATTAAAGCCACCAAGTAGGATGCAACCGTAGAGACAGGACTGTCCTCTGGAAACATCAACGTCTGTACTAGTTGAAGAGCAAGAACATTAATCCATTATTTCTATACTACCCCCACTCAAACAGCAACAAGGATGAGTAGCACCTAGATCAGAGCATCCACTTTGTGTTCTGCTCAAGATTAACAAAAGCCTCTTAATATTTTACTGCTTTTCCCGTGCTTGGCCCTAGATCTTTAGGCACATCCTCAGTGCTCCTATTTACATGCCCTTGTAAGACACGACATCAGGAATGTGAGTACCAGGCAAGCCCCAGCAAACAATGTTCCTACATTCATCGATGCCAGCGTGTGGGTATACTGCAGGGGAAAAAAAAAGAGTGGGTACAACACAGAGTATGAGACAGACAGTACTTCCATATTCACTAGTGTGAAACAGGTGTAGGTGGGTGAGATGTTTATTGAGAAGACCATTAAAATAGAAACACAAATAGGAAAGAATGAATATAAGGGCAAGGAAAAAAAAAAGAGAAGGCATGTGAATTAACAAAGGCATACTAGGCAAGTGAACACAAGAAAAGAGAGAACAAAATACAAGACTGTGAGCAAGAACTCATCTGGGATCATTATCCTCACTGATAAGAAAAAAATATTGCAATCAAGATGGCCAACATATATGGTCTACACTGGCTGGCAATTGATAGCTAATGCCTAGAAAAAGAACAGGCCGGAACAACTAACAAATTCAGCAGCTCTGAAAAGATTAGCTGTTTTCTCCATTTTGATACTTTGGCTTTCCAATTTTCCTCATCATTTTCTTTCTGAAAAGCACGTTCAGCTGAACTGCTGAATAAACCAAGGAATAATTGATTCCTACATAGCACATGCCCTCACCACACTAAAGTTGTTCTGTGCCCATACAGGTGGCAACATAAGGAATTCAAAGGAACAACAACCATATCAGAAGCCATGTTAACCATATATGCCTCAGTTACCTGCTCATCTGTCTCACCTAACTGGGCAATGAGTCTTTTTCAGGCTGGATGAGACCATTCATTACAAGGAAACTGCAGAGAGGTTCCCCAGAATCTGCACCCGCATCCACCTTCATGAGACTACATTTTGAACAGATGCACACAGAAGTTATGCCTTCCCCTTCAGGGTGACACCAGATGACACCTAGTGGAATATCTATGCAATAAAATGAAATATAATAAAATAAACCTATTATTTAGGATCAATCCTGTAATTTTTTCAGTGAAGCAGCATACCTGGTTAATGGCTAAACTTTCCACTCCTATGTGCTTTCAATATTCTGGAAAGGGAAGTAGAACAGTAGCATTCTGGGTATGAAGCTATGAAAGAATGGAAATGGAAAGCAGCTGACTCAGAGAAACAAATTGTAAAACCATATTTGCACCACATACAATGAAATAGTAACAAGCTTGAATGGTAGCAGTCCTGTTGAGAGTAAGAAGATAGAGTCCTCTTAATGTCTGGGAGGCACAGTGATGGCAGGCAGGAATATGTCCACAGCCCTTCAGGGTCCCTCAGCCTTTGAGGGCTTCCCAGCCAGCTTCTCTGGTTTTACAGTTCCTCTGCACTAACCCGAGGACAGATTTGCCAGCAAGTCAACCACCCAATACTAAGACACTCAGGCAATCCTAAGTGCCTGCAGATACCCATTACATTTCAAAAGGTGCTTTAGAGCATGTGTCCTGGTTTTGGCTCGGAGGGTTAAACCATGACAGCATGGTCAATGATACAACAAAACTGCAGACATAAAATAAGCAACAAATCCTGCACCTAAATATCCTCCCACTGTACAAGTCCAGAGGAGGTTTGGAAGAACAATTTCTTCAGCTTAATAGTAAAAAAAAAAACTTTTGGGAAAAAAAAACAAACAAGTTTATTTCAATTTTAAGCAATAATACAGTATTTTTTAATGTCTGTAAATGTAAAAGAAAATATTTGAACACAGAATCACTGGTTACTGATACTCAGTCACTGCACAACTTAAATTTACAAAGAGATGATCTCATATATGGTGTCCTGATAATGAACATCACTCGATGATAGAAAAAAGCACTAAATATTTCATTATCATTCATTTTAATACTAAGATTTCAGATGAGCTATCCTTTAATGCCAATAAAATTTATTGCAAAAATAAGATGTATTTAAGCTTTTGCAAAAGAACTTGCATATGTGCACACACAAGGTTTTTACAAAATATATGTAAAACAAATAGATAAATACTGGTTCAAATCACTAGTGGAGACTAACAACATAATTGGGATTCTTATTATGTAACTTTTCCAGAGTCACATTTATTCATATGCTTTTTTAAAAAAAAATTTCAGTAGTTCTACAAGTAAGATTCTTTATAGCCATTTTTAGCCCATCAAATTCAGGCCAAAGTTACTTCTCTCAGATGCTTTTAGTATATAACTGCCTGTGTGTGCAGGTGTTAGAAGTATTATTTTTGAGGAGTCACATGACAAAGTTGGATCATCTCACTATTGAGATTACTTGAATAATCAACTCAAAAGTTACATTATATAGATATTTGCACCTGCCCATTCATATTATAGAAATGGAACAAAATACTCCAAAAACCTGTGTGAAGGTACGAAAAATACAAAATAAGATTTAATGAAATAGCAGCCATAGAAAATAGATCGCATTGTGATATTTGTCACTCCCTTTCCATAAGCACAGGGCAGGTCCCATGGTGAGTTGCTTACAGGCAGGCTCTCCTGCTACCCTGCTCAGGCACCGGGTTCTGCTGCAGGTGGGCACACCATACACATTCCCTCCCTAGCAGAATCATTACTCTTGGAAAATGGATGTACATCCTTCTACACTAGGCCTGCATACCAGTAGGGTGAGCTGCAATAAAATAAATGAGTGTACTATATTATTGTAGGCTCAAACTTCAATTTAAGTTCAAATTCTACACAGTTCATGCTTTGTCTAGGAGACATTGTAAGAGAAAAAGAAAGACGAGCCAGAAGAGAGAGATAAGATTGAAAGAAACCTTGCACACAGCTGGGTGTCAGAGGGAACAGGGAAAAAACCAACCTTTCCCTCATGACCATCAGTCTGTGCCTTATAGACACTGGCAAGTCCCAAAGAGCACAATTCATAACTACCCCCAGAAAGGACAGAAAGCCCTCTAGAAAGATAATTTTTTTCCCCTTCTGTGACTAATTTACAGCAACTAGTTGAGCTAGTGCTTACTCCCAAAGCCCCAGTATCACTACAAACAAGTCTACCACTGGCACGAACAGAGCAATTTCAGTGCTATTGCATTGCACGGCTGCTTTGAAACACTCATCTAGAGAAGAATAAGGGAAACGTAAATAACTTGACTCTCCATTTAAAATGAGGCCATAACCTGGGCAACAGCTATGAGAAAAATGACAGGGCACCTTATACAAGTTTAAAGAGGGTTCTGCTCTAACATCACTCGGTGTACAACACCAAATTGACCAGTTAGAAGCACATAAAAGCCTCACACTAAGGGGTCAGAGCAGAAAAAAAGGCTCTCCCGTGGCAATCTGAGGTACCTGCTTCATAATGCTGCCTATAAGATGATGAAACTTGGTTTTAGTGCAAGGGTACTTTTGCCTTTCATCTCATTTCAACGTGGACTTTAGATTTCATACAAAGAACTTTGATAAAGAGATGGAAAATATTAGTCACAAAGCTTGGACAATACATGCACGATTTCAGTTAAGACACAGCTTCATTTCATTACAGCTGATCAGTAGAGATGCAAGATAATCTCAGAGCAAACAGCCTCTATCAGTGGTGCATCAGAGTCCAACTGAACTTTTGCTGATAGAAACCACAGCCACTGTTTTCCTATGGTATGCATAAGAAAGGAGTCAGGCAGGGACATGAGCAGTGCAGACACAGCCAAAGGGTATTAAGAGCTTCTACACTAAAAGAAAATAATAAAGCAAAAAAAAAAAAAAAAAAAAAAAAAAGAGCTCAAGGAATTTGGAAAATTATCCCTACAAATGCAACTACTGAATGAAACTTTAACCAAGAGGAACAATCCAAGAAGAGTTTCTGGAAGTATGAAGTTTTGTACTTCAACATATTAACAGGAAAGTATATCATAGGCAGGGAAACACCTCTTTCTCTTGGCATGTAAAGTTATCTCAGAAGAACAAAGGCATTCATTTTAGAAATGTTTCTGATGTATAAACAACTTTATCCCTATTTATATGCGAGTATTTTGTGTAATACTCCTAGTACAAACTAAGCTGAGTGACATTACACAAAGCAATTAATTAGAAGTTTCATATAGCGGTTTCTCTCAGAAGGCTCTGCTGAAACCTACACTGTGTACTAAAAACTGTGACATTAGGTAGCTTACAGATTGACTGGCAGAACATAATGGTCCTGGAAAATCAAAATGTATGTTGTAGTTTAAAAAAAAAAAAAAAAAAAAAAAAAGAGGTCTTGTTCTTTGATCTACCAAAGCACTTTTTCTGATATTTTTTCCAATATAAAGATATAACAGTTAAACAGTCACTTCCAGATCAGTACTGCTTGTATCTTTTACAGACATGAATAACTTCAGGACTTCGACTCATTTCTTTTCAGACAGGCAATTCCTTCTCTGAAACCGTTGTAATCACGTGACTTTCTTTTTGATTACAAGACCTGCAGGAAGCGCAGATCCTACATGCTGAAGAAATTGTGGCCTTGTCGCAATAAAACCTTACAGTAAGCAAACAAAAAGGATACTACATGTTATTTACACATATCAGGTGAAAACAGCTCCCATAATCCAAATCTAGTTAGCTGAACACTGCAAAGCTGTATTAAGTAGTTAAGATGTAGGTGGGCTACCATTTACAATAGAAGATGGGACACCAGTACAGGTGAAGTCACAGGCTGCACTGGTGAAGATTAGCCAATTCAAAACAGAAACAAATTGCTCAAGGGCACATTGTAGCTTTGTGTACTATTCCTGTCTTATTTTAGGACTAAGATTATTGCCAGCAGAAACAAGCAACATTATGACTAATGAAGCATAGACTACACTTCAGTGGAAAGATTACATTCCAAAGAAGCACTGAAAAAGTTAAAATCAGCATGCTCTGTTCCTCAGTCTATTAGGAAATGTTTCCAATACAAAAAGAAGTGAGAACCAAAAAGCCCTAGGTACATGCTTGGCAAATGTGTGTACTCAACAAGCCCTGGGGAACAATATTTGCTTAAAGCCTCCATCTCAAATTAAAATGGTTTGTCAAAACAGTAACATCTCCTTATACAAATGTGGCTTCATGCAGCAACCACCTGAAGAAAAAAAAAAAAAAAATATAATTGACACTTCGAATTTAGATGGAAGTAGCTGAATTAGATTATTTAATGTTGCTTCATCTAGTATTTCTTGAGCTTTTCTGTATGGTAGGCAACCTACATAAGCTTCTTCAGGTTTCAAAAAAGCCACAAAGGCTATATTTTATTTATATTTCAGTGACTAGAAGATTAACAATTGCAACACGAAAACACCCAACATAGAGGGCATTAGGTAAAATAGTCTAAAATAATGTGATAAGTGATAACCATATGCTAGAATTTAAACTCATAACTTTATCTTAAATATAGAATATTGTGTAGTTTTAAAAGATTGCTTTTAGGCAGAGGGCAAGACAAGTAAAAGCTAGTGAAATGAATAGGCAAGTGTAGAGGAAGTCATACAGAAACCAAGCAGAGAGTAGTTCAGAGAATTCCACAAGAGCAGGAAACGGGCAATGGTCACTGGCAATCATACAGGGCTCTGGGGAGCTGCAATGTAGCAGTTGGGCAGAGTTATGAAGTTTCAATATCCTGTAAGAAATCTACTGGGTAATGCAAAATTGGATATAGAAGTCAGGGAAACAAGGAAAATAAGACTAAAGGTAAACACAACCATTTCACACATTCAGAATGCTGGGAGATAGAGCCTTGTTCTGTATTTTATTGTATTTTTCATTTTAAAGAAAAAAAATGGTTGTAGAAGTAGTATGTGCCAGTCAAACTGAACCCGAAAAAGCTGAGTTTAAATAATGTATGAGGCTATTGTTTTGATTTCAGGCAGGTATATACAAACTTACCCTCTGTCCCATGTAAACTCTGCAAAGAATTAGGCATTTCTTGAAAGCCAAAAGAGAAGAAATAAACATGCTTCAGGTCACGAAAGTTTTTTTTTAATTTTGTTTTTCAGACAAACATATTCTTGTCTGCCTCATTCCTAAAAAAAAAAAAAAAAAAATCACATGCTTTCTTATGGATATAATCTCTATACAAAAGCAAGTTTAATACCAATTTTCATTGACTTTGAGATGCTTGCTGGACAAACATCAATGCTAATCTCAGACACTTAAGTTATTCAGAATTGTCCAGTTTATTCCTGATCCAGGTCACCCTGAACTTTCAAGGAAAAGATTCCTGGTTTTCTTTTGCCTTGGGTCAATCTCAAACTTGTGGTCTCTTTTCACAGTTGGAGAAGCAAAGAGGGAGAATTATTAACACTTCTATTTTTATCTAAGAATTATCCATTGGACTGCTTGATTTTTTTTTTAATTTTTTTTTTTTTAAGTTCTTGCATGTTACAAAAATATATTTTGGTCTAATGCTTCAGTCATGACTCAGATACATAAAACAAGAATACGGCTGTAACTGGTAGCACTGCTATATGGAGACTGAATTATAAGTGGAATTTAAAACAGCCACAACTGAGCACAGCAGGTTTAAAATTCAGATTTTCTGTGTTCAGGAGAATTAGTCCAAATACTTGTTGGCTTTGCAAGATATTCAGGGCAGAAGAAAATGGGATCAATTCTAAGTAAGTAGCAATAAGATTCTTATGTTCTGCAGTACATGCAGCTGAGCTGTCTGAGGAGGAGAGACAAAAAAAAAATCTCAAAATTCACAGTGGAAGTTTTCTTTGCAAGCTTAAGACCATGCAAAAGAATGCAACATCTTCACAGCTGTCCAGCTGGCTACCTTCATATAGCCAATTACTTTACAGTACATGAAGCATAACCCAGCTTTTCTGTAGTGGAGGAAGGGTATATCCCGGTGGGAACTACTGTTATATTGCATAGGCTTAAACTAATCCCTGGATTACGTCCAGATTTGGGCCTGTGAAAAATTTGTAAGACCAGTATTTTGGGTTAACCCTTTAAAAGGATTCAGACTGTTGGCAAAGGTTGAATACACATGTGGTGGATAAGGGATGTGGACAAGTGCCTCCTGCAAGTCCTTGGCTGCCACCAACCTCAGTGGAAGCCAAATCACAGCTAAAACTTTGGTTGGCAAGTTACATTAAGGTGGCGAAATGCTTCCATCCAACATGCCTGCCAATGGGTATCAGATCATACATGGTATTGATTTACTGATTAGAGAAAAATGTGTCCTACACAGCAATACTGAGGTGTGTCTGATGACTCTTGAAACTGCCATTTGGGTGAGGTCAAGTGGCAGAAATCCAGACAGCACTTCCAAAAGTGCAGTGGCCAGGGAAGCCCCTCATACTGAAGAGGGTACAATAAGTGAACAATAGCTCCCACAAAACACTACAACAGCATTTCCAATTTAAACTTCAGAGTCCCAGCTATAAAGCCTTAGTTATTTTTGGAGAACATTCAATTTTTTCAATGTAATAGTGTTCTTCAGCAAATTCAATCACGTTGCAAATCAGCACAAGAAGTTTGCTGTCAGCACAGCAGCTATGAAAGTAGCATTAATGCAGATTCTAATAACCCATGTTCACATTTCCATTACTGCCTTTCATATTTTCCTGATTTTAAAAGGAAAGTAGAAAGATTTTCCTCTGTGTCAGCTGCCCTGCCAGGCAGCATTCTTTCTGCTTCACAGATTAATGCTAAAGGCAAATAATCAGAAATGGAAATAAGATGTCCCTACTGATGATGCTCAGTGAGACAAGATTGTCACTCATTCTATATACAAGTGCTGTTGCTGACAGAGCTGAAAAGTTATCTGCGTCAGTAACAGCGAATATGACTCAGAAGCAGCTCCTAAGGAAAAAAGAAACCATTCTAAGGGCTAGAGATTCTTACTTCCCATAAATTCAAGAAGCATAGGGTTATACAGAGAGGAGGCCAGTAGCTCATGAGAAGGAAAAAAAATAATCTTTTACTGGCAGGAGTTACTAGAGAGTTATTGACACCACAATTTGATAGTGGTAAAATTTCTATTACTATATACTGGATAGGTCAGACTGACCAGGAAAGCCTGACAAAATGATCAATGAGCCAAAGCATGTACATTTTCAGAGAAAGAGAGAATTATATCAAGTTAAAAATAAACAGTTGAACACCAATTTAAAAAGCTACAAAGCTACTAATGCATCTTGTGCAGCAGAAGCCTATGAAGCATCATGCAGCACTCATACCAAAGCTAATTTTGCTTTTAATTTAAATTAGAAACCCCCAACAAGTTCTGTGATACTAAGTAGCTGTTGTCAAAATTGTAGCTCATGAAAACAAAATACTCAGTGAGAAGGGTTCTCCTCCCAGCTTTGGCTGACGCATAATGGCAAGCACCCACTGGAATACATCCCTTGTGTTTTCTTCTACTAATATAAGCATAAGCATTTTTTCCAAGTTACCAGCACTTGATGTCCTGTAACTGCAATGCTTAAAAATCAGTTGGTGTAAATGGAGCTAAATGCACTTAAATGGAGCTATTGGACCCCAAACATTTGTTTTTCCTTAAATTGTTTAGTCTCTCACCTCTCTACTTCCATACTC
>NW_009259970.1:27825-61771 GCF_000687185.1 Egretta garzetta
CTTTCCCAGAATCAGGCAGAAGTCTCCCACAGGATTATGAAATTATTGCTTAAGAGCAGCAAACATCAAAGAAAGAAATCCGATTTTAGTCACCTCCAACAACTGTCTAGCTTAGTAATAATGTGTCATGCTGCCTTGTAAACAACTGGAGAGAGATGGAAGTCCCTTTCAGCTAAGACTGTATTAACTTTTTGTTATTTACCTTATGTTCAGAGCTTATATTCAGCTCTCAGCTGATAAGTCAACTTAGATGTTAAAGGCCTTTAAATACTACAGTAAGATCTTGAGCACTTTACTACTAAACATAAACATCAAAATTTCATAAACAAACTATATAATGATTTCTCTCCCAAAGAACTTGCTATCTAGAAAGCTAGTACTTTACTTGTGCTTCTCCTAAGCACAATTTAAGTAGGTGAATGTAATTTCCAAAGGAGTTACATAGGAGCACCTTGAGATGGAACTATATTTGTTACGGCAAGAAGATTATTTGCTTCAGCATAGTAAGCACAAGATCTAGGACACACAGAAATGCCTTTTAAAATGTAAGTTTCATACAGATCTTATTGAAATTAGGTGACAGATATGCAATAATGTAATTTCATTTGTTATACTTCAAACCACAGCTAATCCTACAATACCCTCTTCCTTTTTTCCAAAGAATGTCTTTGGAAGAAGTGTGACAATGGTCCCAGTCTTTTGAAAAGCTGATAACAAGAAAACGTAAGTAAATGTATGCTTGTATCCCAGATGGATTACTGAAAAAACTTCCCACAAAACAAAATCAATAAGTCAAGCAGTTAATGTATGCTGTCTTATATGCAACTAATGAAAAACAGCTTTATGTGACATGCTTAGCATGCATCATGCTGAAAATAAATGTAGCATGCTATAAATGCTTTCCCAAACTTGCTATTTATGCAAGCACATGATAAGGATAGGTTTATCTGCCACATCCCCACTTAGAGCACTGTATAGCAATACATATTAGAAGAAAACAAAGGAAAGGTGACTTGGGAAATCCTGTGTATGGAAAAGACACCATAGCTAATGGTCCATCTATGCAGCATAACACCATGGGAGGAAACTTGGACCATCTCAGGTATGGGAAGAATTGTAGCTGCAGTAGCAAACCTGAACTTTCCCACTCCAGCATTCCCCTGCCTCTTCTGGGGCTCAGAGCTCATCCACACTTCTCATATGACCAGCAGTCTGGAACATCACTGCTGGAACACTTTTTTTTTTTTAAATATTGATGAGAAAGTCATGTGCAGAGTTACACCACAAACCTCTTAAAATTATTCCTAAGGACTGGCATCATTTTCACATTACAGAAAAGGTACAAAGAGGAAGATTAACAGACAGAATTTGGAGCAACTATAAAGAAAAAGATTTTGCCATTAAACTCTTTAACAGCAAACAACCTATTACGTTACAGTTTGCAGGGAAAGCACAGGGAGAAAGTGCACAAGAGAAAACATTTAAAAGAGACAAAATTATAGCACGAGCAGCAGGTAAGCATGCAATCACCTTACTGCCAGATGACAGGCAGTGCTCAATACCTTTAGAAACATGAAAGCCCAGAACGCTACACCAGCAGGAAAGCTTGCTTTAAATAAAGTGCTTGTAGCTTCCAGCAGCACTTGGATGTTGTCCTTCTCTAAAACACCTCATGCACTGCATTTAGATGGCACTATTCATTGATTTTGAATTCATTTAAATACTTCATGACATCATAAAATGCACAGGTGTACTCTCATGAAGAGCCAGAAATTCTAAAGCCAATGGATTTGCAACTCTTTATGAAAGGCAGGCAAAGTATTTGCCTATCTTAGGTTTTACTCTGAAAGAACATTTTACAGCTGCAAGCACCATTCCCGCTTAAGCACTAGCACGGAGTGAAGCTTCATAAATGTTCTCCTGGCTCGAGACATTTTAGCAGACCTGTCACCTAATCCTGTACAAAGCAAGTCTAATGATATGACAAAAGGCAGCCTCAGGAATTTAATCTTTTCCAAGATCCTTCTGATTGCTGCTGTCAAGCTCCAGTGCCAGGTGTTTCAAAGACATCCTCAGGTGCAGAACCACTTATCTGCTAAAGAGTCTCTTTTAATTGCTTTACTTCACTCAATTACAGCAGCAAGAAAAAAGTTATTTCCTTTTTTTTGCCAATTGCTTTTTCCCAAAATTCTTACACCAAGAAAAGGTCTTTTTTTTTTACTCAGACCATGATTATTTGATACTCAGGTATCTTCTGTACAAAACTAGAACTGGAGTTTAAAAATACTTGCCAGTCTTGAAGTATATTTGATAGGGTTCACAGAGACCAGGAAGAACAAAGTTTTCAGTGCTCTGTCCCTGCATAGTGAAATGCCACTGAGGTTTAAAGGGAGCTCTACACACGCAAGAAGATGCAATGTTGGAGTGTAGGGCTCCAGAGTAAGTTAGTGTGTTTAATTCCCCACTTGACATAATCTAATAAGAATATTTATAGGTATACAATCAAGAATTGCCTTGTAACGTCCCTATTGCCTTCAAAGGACTGGAAAGGTAGTGTGTATATACATGGTATATAAATTTGGCTTCTGAAATAGTTACAGATGGGACTATGATCTACAAGACTTACTTGAAGACAGAACACAGTGATAAAAACAGAATTCTGGCTCGCTTGCAAAGATAAGATCACGTCACAGAGGAAAAGGATTTCCATGGCCAGGGAAGTTTTTACAAGTTACATTCAACCCCAGGCTCCCAAGGAGGTGACATACAACAATACAAGCTCTTTATTTCCTCTAACAGAAATGCCTGATGTATAATGTAGCTGACAGAAAGCAACAACAAATGCCTAGCACCTCTTGTATTAGAGGGAGTGAAAACTTTTGCTATTTATCTTCCCCAAACTCTTTTGCACCCAGAATTTTGAAACTTTCCTTCACATCTTATCTACAGGCAAGTCTTTCAATTACATCCACCAAGGATGCAAGCAAAAGGCACAGCTAGATTAAGAACCAAGTTCTTGGATCTGTTCTATTCTTTCTAGTGTCTGATCCATGGGCCATTGATATCACTGCAATAGATTTTACATTATGCCATTGCTACACGTATATGTTACTCTGGTCTTTGCAAGAGTAAATATAAATGAATAAAGTAAAAACTCTACCCAGTGCTGTCCCCTTTGTAAAATGGACTATAAGAAAGGTTCCAGGACAGATTAATTCTTTTCTGCTTCCAGCAGCACAAGATCTAGGGAATACAGAACAGATTTGTATGTTAAATGTTTGAGAGTGAATTTTTTTCTGACAAGTGGCTATACAGAAAAAAAGGTCATTCCTCCTCAGCCAGTCATGCTCTATGACCTTTAACTATCCCTGCGTATTACAATCCTTGCAAAAATAAGCTAATACTGGCTTCAACCGCCGCTGCCTCTGGCAGACTGACATAACTGAAAAATGAGGCTAGATTATTTTCTGGTTTACGCATAACAATAAAACTATTGTAGTCTCAAAATGCAGCCTCCCTGTTGACACTGAAGGGCAAGCCAAAACCAACTCAGCTGGATTCCCAAATGTTGGCCAAGAGCAGTTGCTGCTTTAAATAACTAAACCACTCCCACTAATCAAAAACTTGGGGAATTTTGAAAGTTCCCTCTGTGGGTTTTAAATGCCAGTTGGAAAGACAATGCATTTTTCTCTCTTTTGGTGTTTTAATATATTTTTAGCATGTACAGCTATAGGAAACTCAGCAAGACATTTGCATTTCCAAAAGAGAAATGTCAGTATTGCCAACCACAAATTCATTAATCAAAAGTAAGGGCTTAAATCAGGACAGTTAAAAATAAGCTGTGTAATTTATTTTTTTTTTTATTAAAATAGTATGTATTTGAGTCTTGCTATTGCCTGTCTGGTTTCTAGGTCTTCAGGACACACTGATTTCATGTTTTCTTTATATTCACTATTAACACAAGAACCGGGTACCACTCTAAAAAGGTAGATGCTCATGAGGATTTTTAAACACAGTTAAATTAAGATTTCAGCAGCATTTAAAAAGATGCAACTCAAATGACTCCTCTGGAAGAGCAAGATCCCAATCCAGGTAAGACATCAGCACTAACTCCACATCTCTAGAGCTCTCTTCTCAATACTAGAAGACAAAGTCGAGCTGAAAAGCAGCAATGTAATTCCTCATGAGCTAATAGATTTTCAAAAGTTCCCATTTTACCTTGTATATTTCCCTATCACTAGACGTTTCTACTCTTAGAAGTAGAGTACACTCACAGAGCTTCATCTTATCTGCTACAAACCCTGGATTGCAGCAGAAGAGCTCTAGGAATCAAAACTTTTCCTAAATAAGGTTGATATATGGGCTCAGTTTTATCTTATTTTAACAATTGGGTGCCACCAGTACTGAGCACCTCCAGCCACTTGGACTCAGAAATCAACAGCCAGGCTCCCTCTTCAGGTATCTAATCCTAGGTCTAGAAAAATTCTTCGCAAAAGGAAAGGGGGGTTGGATGTCAGCACCTTTGAGCTACTTGTTTTACTGCAGCCACTCCATGCAAACCATGGCCTCAGGACTTCTTCCTCTGCCTAAATCATACATACATGCTTATTCTTTCTAGAAGTAGCGAGCAAAATATCCGCTTAACCTCCCTAAGGTCTGAAGTCTTGGGTCCAGCAGTAGTGACTTTATCACCGCTCTTGATCTCCACTGATGACAATAGTCAGGATTAAACTGGCTTTTCCATTAAGGATGTGTGGCAGACTGGGAAATTCAGACACTTACCAGACTTCCAGGCTTCTTGTCCCCAAGGGAGCAAGCTCCCCATCCAGCCACTAACATATCTCTTACTAAACCAAACACCAAAAGAGGAGCAAATTGGTCAAGACGGGGGGTGGGGGTTCTGGCATTATAAGGAGAAATCCACCCCGCAAGAATCAATTTTTTTAGTTAGCTGCTGGTTTTAGATTAGAGGGTATACAAAAAGAGATAAATAAAAGGCATTCCATACAAGTCCCCTAAATTTAATCTTCCTTACTCTTCCTTTACATATATTCAGTGATACTTTAGTAATGTTGTCTTCCATTTCAGATGAACATTGACAATCCCACAAGGAAAGCGATTATAAGGAATATTCAAAAGCTAACACAGTCCTGTTTTGATGAAGCACAGAGAATGATTTACATGCACATGGAAAGAGATTCTTATCCATGATTTCTTGAATCAATTTTCTATCAAAAACTCAAACACAGCCTTCAAACTAATGACAATAACTCAATGGTAAATTAAAGAGAAAGGTTGGAAATTTAGCAAGGTGTCTTCTGGCATGCAAGTGTTTAAGATTTAAATTAGACAGGAGAAATCAGGCAGTGGACAAATGTTATTATTAATCTGCTAAACTGCACCACTGATGTTAGAGTTGATGAGGCACTATCTTCCCCCACCTTTTCTTTTCCAACTGAAGAGTTCTGGTTTTGTTTTCCTCTCCCCTCAATAAACCCCTAAAAACTAGTGAAAACTAGGTATAAAAATTTTTCAGCCAAAAATGATAGCCTAAGGTTCTAGTCTTTTATTGATATTTGACAACTTTAGTAACATTTTCAACATTCTTGGTTTGAGATATATGAAGTAAAATAGGCTTGCTGCTAAGAAATAAATGCTTATTTGTCGATACATAAGAGAAGAAAAAATATCTGCATTGCTGCATTTATTTTTTGTTGCTGTTTTATTCTTACTTTCTTTCAAAGTAAAAGATAAATTGTGAAGTACAGCTGTTTGGTTGATCTTAAGCCATGAAGTGTAGTATTCATATGGTGTAGAGTCAATTTTATGCTGAATTATGATGTACAACATATGCTATGAAGGTACTTGGTGTACAGTATACTGTAATACTACCAGTGTTTCCTGAATTTATCTCCACTGATAAAACTCATTAGTAATTTGTCTTTTTTGGGGGGGTATGTACACATAAATACATTGCTTTTCCTTCAGGCACCCTGATAATTAGATACAAGCAGACCTGACATCTGAACATCATACTGTAACACATACAGGCCTCTCCCTCATGCATAAACTGTAAAAGACAACCTGCTGATTCATTGATCAAGTATTGAAATACTGTTTTACATTCTAAAATCAATCTGACCTCACAAGTCTTGTTAAAACTGGAATCTCTTTCTTGTTAAAAATGGAATCTCTTAATTCTTTTAATGGACTTCAGAGACACTAAAAGCCATAGGAAATCAGGGACCTTTCTAGCATCCTCTCAAGCTGCATTATTCCAAGGAATACAAAAAAAACAGTCATTCTGACAGCAGCCCCATAAACCCCATAGCATCACACTGATCCTCTGGGGTGATTTCACAGGAGAAATAAAGTACTTACTGAGTTGGATACATTTATTTGACTGAAGTTACTTCAATCATGTTGCCAGTTCATGTTTTTAACAGTTTACTTTAAGCTGTAACTTGGCTGCCTAGTTTAAAAAGGCATTTTTTGTGACAATGTAATAAATCATTGTCTCACCTCTGTTGGGAAAGCCCAGTCTTTCTGGGGGGGCCACTTATTTAACCACAGTAAGTTTTTGTTCTCACTGAGAACTTTCCTTATTTTTTTTCAATGTGAATGTCTAAGCCTTTTCCTTCAAGGACAAGCATGAAAACACAGGTCAGTGCAAACAATTGGATTTCAGTTTTGTGGCATCTATCTTGTCATGAGGATAAACTATAGTTGTTCTTTTAAGATATTCCTCTTGCCAGTGTAATAAGATATTGTAAATATATTTTAAGATAAAGTCTCAATCCGTCCTAAAAAAAGGCATAATTGTTTAGGGCCTCTGAGCAGTGGTATTATTGTGGTACACATTATAAGTTACATTTAGGAAGAGGGACAGTGATTTGTTGATGACAGATAAGTGCAGTTATCAACAGCTACCAAATGCATAACATGACATCTGGCTTTGTGTTGAAGTTATATTGGTAAATTGTAACTATACGTGGGTACTCTAACACCAACATGTGAACTACAGTGTAATAAGTGATCATGATGTAACATCATTATCTAAGGCTCCACAAATCCTTTTTATTCATCATTTACATAAATTCTAGCTTGAGAATTTCATTTATGTGTCTAAAGCAGAATACAAAGCAAGTCTGCCCATAATCTACACTAGTACAGAAAGCTTCAAGATAACTTCAGTGTTTGTTGTAAGAAAAGAGACTGTTAGTACAGGAGATACTTTCCTTTTGCACTGGCCCCATGTAAAAGGATTATAATATGAATGTGTGAATATTCAGCCCGTAAAACCACTCTCAGCAAGCAAGGACACCATAGAAAATCCAGCTAGGGACAGCACAGCTTTTGCTGCTGTTAACATCTGACACCTGTACACGCATTGGACTTTGGCATGATTGATCCTGCAGATGCCACAGCCTCACAGCAAAGGAAAACTGTAGGAACTATTAAAAAGCAATTCCTGCAGGAAAGCAGATCTGTGACAAAAGCCAGCCTGAGCAGAGGAAAAAACATAAACAAGGGACTACACTGTGAAAAGCCTTCCCATTTCTGTTAGGATTAGAAATTCAGAAGAGCTAGATAATGGTTTCTGAGTGGAAGAGGCTTGTAATGACCAGGGATAATACCTCTCCATATCCAAACAGGCTTAGCATGCTGTGGTCTGAAGGGGTTACACAGAGAGCTTGGTCAGGTAGTGTGTTGATAGACTTTCTCCCTGAAGAAAGGGGATTATCCAAAAGAAAGAAAATTAAAAAGTCATGCAGAGAATGCTCAGAGAAATCAGAGAGGGACTCACATATTTTTTATGGCATGATATGTTTAGCATTTATTTTGCTAACAGGTCATAAGTCTAGCAGCCCTTATTGCTGGAGGGCTTATTAACTTTGTATTTCCTTCTAGAAACAACTAAAAGCTTTTTTTTTTTTTTTGTAAAGTTGTAAGAAGAGAGGGTCCTTTTCCCAAAATAGATTTATTGTAAACTAGTAGAGATCTTTCTCTTGCTTGACTTTACTTTTGTGTTACCAGATGCGTGACAACAACACTGTATTTCATCACATCACATGACTCATAAAACAGTAACTAATGGCAGCAGCAATAACAAATCCCTGCTTTTACCATTTTCATTAACAGCATTTGAACAAGCTCAGGTATACTTTCCACTGGCAGACAACACTAAAAGGCATTTGCTCACATTAATCATTCAAAGCTATGGTTAAAGAAAAAAAACACCTCTAAAATAGCTAAATTAGCAGAATCCTCTCTCATTCTTCCCACATTCACTTAATAAGAATAAAAATAAAAACAATGGCAATTCTTCAAACACATTAAATTTGGCAAGATGAAAGTGTAGATTAATAAAACCACTATAGCAGTTAACTGTATCCAACCTTGGAAACTGTTGACTTATTGAGGATCCCCCCTCCCAAAATAAACCCCAAAACATACCAGACAGATGGTCTGTGGTTTTTTTGTTTGTTTGTTTTAAAAAGAGCTGACAATTAGGTGATTTTTACTTTGTAAAAATTAGCTGTGTTGGCCTACTTTCTTGATAAAAGTGTTGAAATTCATATTCTATTGTTATACTGCTGTTTTCATGAGTTTTACATCCACTCTTGGCATCTAGGTGATAAGCGTAGAACAACAAATACAGATTGCATATCAGGTCTAAAAAACAAAGTAAAAATCTGCTTATAATTAGACTCTGTCAAAACAAACCTGTAAGAATAACATAGCCTAATCTTTTCTGTACAGATGGGCAATAAATGAGAATATATAATGTCTCACTATTATACAATCAAAAGCCTTCAGAAAATAAGCTGTCAAGAGGCTTTTCTCTCAATTGGTTTCTCTCAATTATTTCCTACTTCCATATTAACTCTAGATATTTTTGCTTTTAAATTCCAAGAAATAAACGATAGGCAGTCTCAGTCTAAGCATAATAATGAAGTAATATCCAGAACTTTGTACTGTAGACAACTGATTTAAACAAATGTTACGAGCAGAGATGTTTATCACTAATTAAAGGGTAGATGAGCATCTTTAGGAACCTACAACCTCAGAGGAAAGGGAAATGACTGTAGCATTTGAAAGTATTGCCAAATATACAGAACTGTTGCAATCACAGGTCCTTTCAGAAATTGATGTTTGGTCTAATGTTCACTAAAGACAGGGGAAAGAGAACAATGAGAGAAATCATCCAAAAAAGAACATTTTACTACACATGCCAATTAGCTGGATTACAGACTGTAGCCTTTTCAGGGCAAAAACTGCATCCTAACTCAGGCTTGCCTACAGTCTCCTCCAGCAAGGGTTCACAGTGACAGTAACCTCTCTCAGTAGAATTACACATTTAATAAGTTGTAAGTAACACAGTAACTGTACAGCTTTGAGATGCTTTGATTTCAAATTCTTAAGTTTTAAACCCTAAAAACTTTTAGAAAAATAAAAAAATTAAAATTAAAATTTAAAATAGCAGCCCCTTTTCATGGTCTGACTAGAACACACAAAGGATTCTGACTTTTTTTTTCTTTAAATGAAAAAGAAAAATAAACAGGTGCAACAATGTAGAAAGATAAAAAACACAAGAGGAGCAAATTGCGTATTGGAGAAGCAAACCACATAGCCAGGCACTCTTTTAGATATTGTACATCATAGGTGTGCAGATTCTAAGAGCTATGGATTCTCATCACACCAGCAACAAGATATCAGCCACTACAGCCAAATTGGGCAATTGGCTCTTTAGACAGGAATGTAAATTAGTAAGAGCATGATAACATCATATCATGGATCCCAGGCAGTGCTTTACCATAGATTTTAATCTGTCTGCATATCCTCGCAGAAACAGTGACATGGAATGAGACATCTTGACACATTAAGTACATATACATTCTGTCTTGACTGTGTTGCAGAAACACTTTATAGTACATAGTGCCCTTGGGCTAAGGCTTCCCCTGGGGTGGGTAGATCTGGCACAGGTAGGTAGATATACTGCCCATTGCCTGCTGCAGTGGCAAACAGAGGCCCCAGGTATCCTAAAGCAGCTCTGTAGGACTAGATGCCTGTGTTTGCGCAACTGAATCAAGCCTGCTTTCTTAACTATATTAGCTAAAGATTTTTGCGTTCGCTAACTTTAACCCACCCCTGGCATCTTAAACCATTTACAGAAAAGCTGTTTTATCTATAACTTTATTTTCCCTCCAAAATTGCTATCACAATTATCTCAAGATGAGACCATGCTTATACAGAAATCTTCATGTCCTGTTACTCAGATTTTGCTCAATTCAAAATACAATGCAACTATCCACGGACTAAGAGCAGCTCCTTACTGCAAGGACACACACCTCAAGATGGGAAACAGGGTAGGTCCACCCTGAGAAGTTTATGCACGTGTAGGGTTTTAACCATACTAAACGCCCACTGATAGGCTACAGACCTCCTTTACAACCCTAGCTCCTCCATACCACGTCCTCTGTCTGGATTTCTAGATGCACAGATCTGACAGGAGGAAAAACCTGAGGCTTTACAGCATGAGGGCAGGAGACAGGGCTGCAGTTCCTCTTCTGCAACTCCATCCCCCTGTAAGTAATTTTTAGAGGACCCCATAGATCCATAGCCTGTACTTCTTCAGTGAGGAAGAAGTCAGTGAGCCTAAATCTAGAAATCACATCAAAGACTTTATATGAGCATTGCCTTCCTGGCCAGCTGCAAAGAGCAGAAGCTTTGTAATGGTGGTAAGAGTGTGCTCTGCTAGGCTGGTAACAAGGCCTAAGGAATAATCTGAAACCACAGCTGAAAGGTTGCATTTCATAAACATCACAAGTGCCAATAATGAGAAATGACAAATTGTCCCTCTATTTGCCAGGCCCTGAAGGAACATGGCATAAATGACAGATTTAAATTGTTACCCCTGCTTTGTGCCCTGGCTTGCCTATCTCACCAGTCTCAGACTGATAAGTCAAAAGTTCCCCAGAATATCCATCACTAGGGCTGTTGCTACATACAGCACCAGCCAAGGCAAATAGTTTTTTCTCCCACACTCCTTGTCTGCAAATAGTGATTCCAGTAATCACCTCAGTAACAACAGGTGAGTAAATAAGATCAAGGCTGGTGGTTTTTTTCTTAAGAAATTGTTACAGACTCAATTATTTCATGGAGTTATTTCCTTTCTACCATGCCATGATCCACTTTGCCTTTGCTTAGAGAAAAAGATTACAGGACTGTAACTTTACTTGCACAAATACACAGGGAAAGAACTTTCCAGTCAAAGTTCTAAAAGCAGTTTCCAGATATTTGCAATTATAAAGATTTACCATTCACTACACACAATCTGGTCAGTTATTAATGAGTCATTTGGTACCATGGCAGATTACATTAATAGAAAATTTATGGTTCCCACTGTTAAGAAGTAATTACTCCCTACCAAAGGCATACTTAGTTTTTAGTCTCATAACTCAAGGAGTTCACAATTAAAAAAAAAAAATCAAAAGGAAGAACTATCTAGAAACTTCTAGCCTGTGAATCATTGCCCATGATGTTCCTTCACTCATAATTTTGTCTGCTGCTAAAATAATATTATGAGAATGAAAGAGGACTTTAATATTTGTAATTTCAGTTCAGTTCAGATACCAATGCAAAACTTGCTCGTTTATTCCTCATTATCTTCTTTACTCACTCACTCCTTTTCATTTTAGCTGTATTTTTGCAACAGTTTCTCTGTTGGTGGTCACCCTGCTCTTGTTTTGTAGAACACTTTTTTTCTTTGTATATTTATCTCAGTAGCTCTGCAAATTCCTTCCTTTCTATCTGCCTCCCATTTCACTTTACATTCAATACTGTTTGGTTTTGGGGTTTTTTTTTAAAAGCATGTTTAACACTTAGATATTTTAGGATATTTAAAAATGTTTGTTGTTTGTTTTAAATAACTCGGTACTTGCATCCTGTAAATTGCATTGATTCTAGATTAGCATCTATCCCTTACAGCCCTTTTGGACAAGTTCATACTCTCTCAGGAGTAACCTCGACACTAAAGACCTCTCTCCACTCTATACACATTGAGCCTTCCAACATGGTCTCCAACGCCACCACAGTCTGTCTCCATAATCAGGACAGAGAATGTCCCCCAAAACACCCCTAATACACCAGCAACAAGAAAGCCTTCCCAGAAATGCTGTTCACAGACAGGTTTCCTACAGTCCCACTCAAACCATGGCAGGGTAAAACTTAGTTTCCTTGTGGCAGCTCTCTGCTGCTCTGAAGGACTACTACACATCTAGCCCACAAGATGAGCGGGCCTGTTGATTGACTCAGAGGTCTACTCATAGGGATTAATTAGAAGACTGAGATTATGAATACCACGTTATCAAATGCAATTCCAGAATACAAACACAGATACATATCCCCAGAACAAATTACAGCAGGATGACTGCTACACAGCATGGCAATTACTTCCAGGCAACACAATTAGTGCTAAAACAAGATAAAATTGCTCAGAGGATGATAAGCCTGTACTGTCTTTGAAATTGTAGTACACTGGATGAACAGTTCACTGACATTTAAAACCAGATTGGTTTACAGTGCTAAGTATTGAAGAGTGGGTGAAATCCACCTCTGGTATCAGTTATAAAAGTCAAGTAAGTTGCCATAAAAATCAGAACAGTTGCTAAGAAAATTATGTTCTGTCTAGCTCTGCTTCTCTAATATATTTAAGGTATAGTATCACAAAAACTTCAGTGAGCTTTTTTCAGCATGATCAGAAATGAGATCAAACAGTAGAGACAAAATCTAGCAAATAAATTACCTGTTCTAACAAGTGAAAGTTTAACAGAACATGCTAATCATTTTGCCTCTAGCAACTTAGTCTGGATTTATTGATTATCGTGCAGTACTACATGAAGATAATAGTCTAAGTAATTCAGACAGTTATTTTTCCACAGCTTTTGAAATAATTCTAATTTCTGTATCTGCATTGGCTCTGCCAGCCATTTTGGCTATAAAAATAGCTTTTCTACCCAGCATCTAACAGTTTACAAGTGAAGCCAGCTAACAGGAATACATCTATGGCATTCGTAGAAAGGTGTTGATCTACTCTGCCTGCACTTCACATCAGCAGAAGAAAGATCAGGTCCAGTGCCAAGAACTAGCTGACCCCATTAGCACAAGTGTATAACCATTGCTGAGAAACTAGTTTGATAAAAGCACATCTCATGACTCTGAGGCAGTTAGGCTTTAGCAATGATGTAATTTGGAAGGATTTCTGGACAGTGAGGACTAGACTGTCATTTATTTACATTATGTTAATGATGGTAGTCCTCACGGAAAGCCCCAGGGCATTAGCGCATGCTGCTTTAGAAAACTCAGGGAAGAATAACAGAGCTAAAAAGCCAGCAGGTAAGAAACTTAACAAGACATAGGGGCATACCAGGTTTCCTGGAGAAATATTGCCCCAAACAAAACAAACAGCTGAAAGAAGTCTGGAAGAAGGTCAGCTCACCCCCAACCTGACCTCTTCCCCTTCACCTTCCTCTTTGGCCAGGGCCCACACCATTAGACAACCCACTCCCAGCCATAACAAGGGCTTGAAGAGTCCCTCATGATATCCCAGGAGTAGGCTACAGGACAGCTTGATCCATCTCCATCGGCACAGGCCTTGCCTCACAAGGCAGCTGGATTTTTAAGACTCTGGGAATGGAAAACCACAACAGGCTGGGGCACCTTCTTTACCCACTACAGCCACCAGATAAATGTTGCCTCTGCAAAAAAGGCAGCCTAACCAACAGTGTTGTATTCCATGTCATCTAACAGTTACAAGAGTGCTGTAGGTGCTGTTTCTGTGCTGTATTTGGTAATTGTTAAGTGTTTAAAGGGATAGGGTTAAAAATCAAGAGAAAATATGAATAAAACTCAGCTATTTATTAAGATAAAATCTTCTAAATTAAAACCAGAATATCCACTTAACCACATCAAGCCATCTTAAATTACATCTTCTATTTCAGTAAGAGTGCATAATTCTGTATTTTTATGTTAGAACAGTATTTTTAATATGTACAGCTTAAAAAAACCCACAAAATAATCAGTCTTAATCATTTAGGTACACAGAAGCATTTAGAGAAGCAAACTGCACCAATCAAATATCTAAATATAAATTAGAAAATTAAAGTTTCCAACAGACTTTTCTCATTCCATTTTATTTGATTTTTTTTTTTTAATTTAAAAATACAATTAACTGCGACCATCAGGCTTCAGAAGGCAGAATGTTTTAATTAGGACACTACTCCTGGAAGACCAGAAATAACAAGAGCTAAGAAAGAAGAGAAACAAAACTATAAAAAGACTCTAGCTTCCCATTTAGTCTAACACAAAACTTTACAAAACCCTCACAAACAATTTAAAGTCTACCACATGTGGAGGAGATCAGAAGCTTTCTTCACCCTCCCAACTTGTGCACAGTCCATTCATGCAAGTGCAACAGCATATATTGGAACACCAGGATCTAAGACTGATCATATTTAGCCCAGATACGTAATAATATCACAGAAGCAATAAAAAAAAGTATTTATGACCAGTGTTGTAAAGGGGGCAATTTGGATCCCATGGGAAATACCAGTATAGAAACAGAACTTTCCTTTCATTCTTGATGAATTAAAATGGCTTTTGATCAGATTTCCCCTGTTGCTATTTTTCTTTTGTTTGGAGCTCTGCTCTTTTTTGGCCAAACAGCTCTGTTGATAGATGTACAAAGCAGACCTGCCTGGACAGGCATAGCATAGTCTTGTCTTGCATGATAAAGAAAATACTGCCCTCAAACAAATTCAGGAAACTAAAATTGTTGCTGCTTCTAGTCTCAAGAGCTCTAACAGGAAGCAATTGCATCATTAGGTTAGTCATTTAAATCCAGCTGCTTACCATTAAACCTTCTTTTTAATGTGAAGTGCAAGATTTGAAAAGAATTTACATCAACAAACGATTGAAGTTTGTGACAATTAATAAGTGAAAAGCTCACTGAAGCTAAAAGCACAGAGCGTACTCTGCTTTACTGCAGCATGGCAAATGAAATGGCAGATGTGACCATCCAATGCAGAATTAATCCCAGAACAGATTCTCAGAGAAGTAAAGAAACAAGAACTGCAGTGTCACAAGAGGGGATGTGCCTAAGCCTACAACATCAATCAAAAGAGAATAAGAGAAAGAACACAAAACAGTGCCTTAAAAGCAAAGGCACAAGGTGAAGAACTTTCATACAAAGTAATTTAAAGTACATTGTATTTTATTCCTGTATCAGTCCTGCACTTTTCCTGACCCATACTGATAAGGAAAGGGGATGAACAAGAAGTTGCACCTGGACATGCATGGGGATAGCAAAAGAAAAATTTCTCTGTGGAACAGAAATGAGATTTCAAAGGCAGCTTACAGACAGAATAGTGTTTAGGGGAAAGATCAGGAAAACATGCAAGTTATATCCTTTTACACATCTCCATTCCAGCCTCTCCAAAGCCGCATTGATTTTAACATGCAAAAAAACCAGTTATATTACTCAGTCACTTTTGTATTAAAGTTCAGTTGGAACCATCCCTTCCAGTTAACACTGCTGTTCAGCCAAAACCACCCAGATAGAAGGGAAAGCCAGCAACTGGATACAGCCCATTATTTCTGTCACATAGGCATAGGTCTCATGCTTCCCTCTGTTTCTAGTTCATGTTTTTAAAAGTAACACTGCTGTCAAACATCAGTTTGAAAGCCGCCCTCCCCCCCCCAAACCATCCGAAAGGCCTCATCAGCTCCCGGCAAGAAAGTAATTTCCCAACACCACTTAAAGCAGTACTACATTTGTCATAACAGTTTCCAGGGAATGTGTGGCTAATCTCACACAAGCAAAAGACCAACTGGACTCCAAAAATGAGTAAGCTCACCAACAACATTAACAAAAAATCCTACCCTTTTTGGTGTATAAAAAGATGTAGTTAGCTTAGATGAACAGTTATTTGTTACTTGAACTGTTATTTGTTTCTGTAACTTGTTTCTACTCAATTTTGTTCCCCCCCATTCTTTGTTAAAGATCACATTTAAAAATATGTAGGCCTGGATTCCTTGTTTAATTACAAGTCCCTAATTTAGTTCTTAGATATGTAACCAGCATCTTCCATAGGAGAAGTTTTACTTCAAGTATAATAGTATCTTTACAACCGTGCCACATCTGCACAACCTGCTGCTGTAACCCTTTCTTCCTATTCAATGAGATTATATTAGCCTACTAGTAATACAACATACTAAAGTAACAAAACAATTCTATCCAATGACAGGTGATTAGATAGGTGTGTCTCTGTGGAGACAAAAACAACAACAACCCAACAAGCCCACACACTTCCTTTACCTTTTAAGTTCTTACCCTATCAGCTTCTCTCCCCACCAGTACCTTTTTGAGGATCCAGGGGGAGGTTTTTGTTTTCTGGTTTTTTTTCCTCCCCACCATTAGAGCATCTGCCTACATAAAAAGTCCTGAATAGTCCAGTTAATTCAAGTACACATTGTACTGGTTAGTTGCTGTTCATGGCCCTCTAGATTCTCAACAAGACTAGTCACATTTTTTGCATTAATTTTCTTAAGTTATTTTTCCCCCCTTAGAGACAATGCCAATATTTTATATAGTGGCTGTGCTTAAATTTCAAGAGAGACCACTTATTCCTGCCATCCAGTTTTGAAGAGCAATGCAGCTTTATTTACCATTACAACTATGTAGCACACAAGATGACCTCAACATGCTAAGATGGTACTACTTCTCACTAGATAGAATATTAACTGTCGATCTTCAAAGAGTTAATAAGAGCTGCTAGGCATTGTTTGAAAGACTGACTTATGATATGCCCTATATATATACATATTATACAGTGACCACAAAGATTTGTTAAGCAAGAGAAGTATGGGGAATTTTCTGACTTTTGTTACAACTACATAATATTCTGCCCAATGTACAACTGCCAGAATTCAAAGGAAAGCTAAGCTTACAAGTAAGACATAGGAGCCTATAGCAGAAGTCGGCTTAATTTGGCACTACTGCTGCTTCTCCTTCTCACATAAAGAGAAGTAAACCATACCCAGCCTTTTCTAGCCCTTCTGAGAATTAACTCCAAAAAGCAGAGTTGAAGTTCTGATGCTAGAGAAAGAAGCTCCACCCTTTTGCTGATGGTTTGTGCACCCATGTACTCTGCTATTCAGCCAGCTGCTGGGCTCAGGGGCTCATCTTTTCAGCAACAGCTGGGATTTGAAATGATCCAACATAGGTCCCACCCTGGGAGGGCCAAGCCCCCGTGCAGAACAGCAACAAGGAGCTTCTGTTACTGTTATTCACCTTAACCATGTTCTGTGTAGAAACAGATATCTATTTGCTTACATATAGGCTATCTCAGCAAAGGCTAGAAAATTGAGGCAGAAGACTCTTCAATCATCTCAGTCTAATTGATAAAGCTTTCCTATCTTCTGTTCATAGACTAAAAGATCTAAAGTTTGTTAAACCTTGACAGCTTTCTTAGAGCCATTCTTTCCCATTATTGATAAGGGACTCAAAATCATTTAAAAGCAGCTTTTTTGCCTCATTCCAGATTAGACTGGAAGACTGCCAAAAGCTACACTTGTTCTTGGTCTTGTCACAGTTTAGTCTGTACAAAGCAGTCTGACCAACCTGTTTACAGTGAAATTCATATTTACCTCCTCTTTGTGAAGATTGCAGTTTGTTTAACAAGAGGAAGGTGACGTAACTAATAGCTGACATTACTGAAACTGTAATGGGCACATGCACATTGCAGAACGCACAGTAGCCAATCAAGCAGCTCAGGTTGTTCTATCACATTAATAAATATTAAGATGCATCACTTGTGTCCCCTTAGTAATTGTTTAAAAAACTGCTGCAATCAGGGGTGCAGCTTATTTCTGCCTTCCCACTACTGTAAAAAATGCAGCTCTGTATAAGGTTTCTTCAGAGACTTTAAATTCTGGAAACTTGCCAGTTGTTACTCATAAATAAATGAATTAGTACTGAAACATAAGTGTAAAAGGAGGAACCTTTTTTAAGTTCTAACATGAACAAAAATAAGCTAAATAAGAGTCTGAGTAGTGTTGTGCCTAGACTGCACACCAATAAAATTTTACAAAATTGAAATTGAAATGGCCTTTAAATTAGCCTTCAAATTTTGCTATCAGCTTATATACTGTGTACAGAAGTTCAGAAACTTTTACAAGTTTGTTTACTGTTCAAAAGAAGTGCATGATGCCTGTGTATTTTGGAATATTAACTACCCACTGAGCCTCTAATTCAATATCAATAGATATTAGAGCTTTATAATTTGCTGCCTTGATGAGACAGAGTACCGGTCCAGTTCTACAGACCACAGACCCAGCAGGTCTCTACACTTACAGCTTAGGTTCAGTAGAAAACAAGCAAACGAAAAAAAAAAAAAAAAAGAAGGAAAATCCAATTAATTATTCTTCAAAAAGTCACTTCTCTTTCTCCAGTTAGAAAAGAGAACACATACAACAATACACACCCTCCTTCGCATTAACAAAGCATACTCTAAAAGGACAGATGAGACCCTGAAGCTTGGTGAGGATCCAGGAAGCACATTTCTTTACTAATAGCAGACTTGGAGGGATTTTCAGAAGTGACCCTTTTCTTTTCAAAGGTTACATGTCTTCTGTAAAGCACACAAGCCTAGAACTAGCCAATCACAAAACTTCCGCCACCATGAATCTCTGGTTATGATTTAAAGAGAGGTATTTAAATGTCTCTTTAAAAGGTATATAAACCACAGGGTTTTGTTTTGGCAACAGTTGTTGCCACCAAACAATTCTCATTCAAGAAGTTCCCTCTCCATAAGTTTTTGCATAATCACTCTTGTGCTGTTCACAGGAAGTGGGGACAAAATACAAAACTAGCTAATATCAGCTTGGTAAAATTAAGAGCACTTGTTATGAACCTCTCCACCCATTGCTGGGATTTGTGTCGGTAGATGTGATGGACTTCATTTTAATGTTAAAAATGTATAGTTTTTCTTCTGATATCCTATGCATCCACAATCATGTAAATCTCTTCATCTTCCATTTCTACCATCTTTGCCTCTATGTGTGCACAAACACTGCAGTTCTAGGCAAAAAAAGATTAAACATGGAGATGTCTCAAGAGAGCAATTTTTCCACATAGAGCTGTGCAGGGGTGCTTGATAGCATCTCCTGAGAAATGTTTTGATACCCACAGGTTTGGGAGATGATACATGTGACCAAAAATTTACCAGGAACAAAAAGCAGCAAAAAGTGTGCTGACTTTGGTGTCAACTGGGATAAGCTTTAATGAGTAAAAGAGGAATAGATCTGCTGAGTAAGAACGTGTCAGTGTTAATTTATAACTTCTCAGAATAAACTGTTTTATACAGTGTTCCAGGAATATTACCAAATAACTTTAGGGTATCAGGTGACTCAATGTGCTGATAACATGGAATAATAAGCTAAAAGGAAGAACCCAAGAAAGCCAGAGAGTTTCATGTGCTAATGCTGCTGAAAAACTCAGCCACCTAACACCTGGCAAATTAACAAAGCACTGAATGGTAATATAGCCTCACAATAGATTAGAATTGCATAATGCTGGCTCAGCAATCTAAGAAAGAAAATATGACTATTGCAAAGCAGATGTTTCAGTTAATTTGTTGTAATACATTGGCTCCAAAACTTTGGTCTACCAGGAAATAATCCAAGACCCAGACCTAGCCCGACACAGATCCAGTAGTATTAGCAACAGGCAAATAAGCTAGCATTTACAAAGCAGATTTCATCTGTAGTCTCTGAAATCAGCATTTTCAAAATCATAAAATACACATTCCTCAGGACACTGGCAGTGGCTGAGGCTCTTACTGTGCTTTGTTTTAGCTGCATGATTTCCAGGGCTCATCCATAGGCTGATGGAAACAACACCCATTTCATCCACGCTTGCTGACAGAGGTGAGCTCGGCGATCACATTATCAGTGTCAGAAAGATTTCTCCTGTAGAGCATAAACTCTCCAGGTGATCTCACAAGATGCAATTACAAATAGCCAAAAGTTCCATTAAGAAAGTGTTAAGTGAAGACTTAACCAGTGTTAATGAGTCTGAGTGCAGGCTAGGACAGCCATCATTTTTGGGTGCCCATTTGCCTTTTCAGGAGCCATACCACATGAGATAACCAGCTGCCAGCCCTTGCTATGCCTCGTTCAAAGCCAAAAGTATGTGTCCTAAATCTCTACAAATAGACAGCTTTAAGTTATGTCACAGTGAGTTTCCACATCCTGCCAAAATCTGGTTGAAATGAAGATTTGATCAGCACCCTCAGCTGCTGTATGGAAGAAAACGCTTCTGTTAAATTCAGTTACACAAAGTTGAACAGAAGAGAGTTACACAGCCAGCTATTACCAGCCAGCAGTCTGCTGCTTTAGATCAAAATCTGAAAACAAATGGAGGACATTGGGTTTTCAAGCCAGGTCTCCCATACCTCACCTGAGTGTCCAGGCAATATGTTTTGCAGGTGTTTTTCCTCTCAACTTTGGAAAAGGATTTCACTACAGAGCTGAGAAATCTTTGACTGCAGCAACTCAGATACAATTGTTTTCTATAAAACTGAAAAGACTAGTGGAATTGTCATTTTCTTCTTTCATAGGAAGCTACTGACAAGTTCTGATAAGGAGAAAATATTAATATACAAAGTGCCTGTAGCCAGGGCAACTGAAGTATTCAGCTGGGCAAAACCTTTCATTCCTGAAAAAAATGCAAAGTATGCAACTAAGACATCCATATGAATTTTGCCTTTAGTTTGTGGATATGTTTATGCAAGAGAATTGGAATGAGACAGGAAATCAAACTTACTATGCTTGTTTTTATAAGCTTATTAGCACGGTTAGAGACCAAGAAGGGGAGGAAAGACAAGAAAGCTGAAGTTCATCAGCTGCATTTAACTGCCACGTATCTCCAAGTGATATTTGCCCTAAGTAAAATGTTCCATTACTTATCGTACAGGTCTGCTGAATGGCTGTTTGTTAAGTTTCAACTTCCTTATGTCATTAAGTCTTCCCATGAAAATAAAGGAAAAGTGATGCCATAATTATGAGGGGGGAGAGATGGAAGGGCAGGAACGGAACAGCACTAGCACCATTACTACACAGATTTATCATGCTCATTTAGAAAGTGATCCAATAGCATAGATTGGATTAGAGGTGTAATTGAAAAAACTCCATCCTCATGCTCAAGTGAGCAAGTTTAAAGAAACAGACAGGCATGCTGAAGTACAAGAATCCTCCTCCAGATGCTTAGATGAGATGTAAAGATAGCCCTATCATATCACGCACAGTGCACCACTGTGCTGTTCTTTCTCTTCCATCAGATACGGGCCAAAACCCTACTCAAAAGGAGCTGACAGCAATGAGCCTCAGGAACAAACTTAGCATTTCCAGGCAATCCTACGTGGACTACAATACTTGGAACAGAAAACCCAACAACAAAAGTGAAATGAGCAACATGTACTTGCTGCTATAATTGGAATCAGAGAGATTAAAATGACTACCTACTGTGCAAATAAAGGATCAAAGCAAACAATATTGCTTCCAGTACCCAGGAGCCAGAGGTGACTTTTTTTTGCTTTTCGTTTGTTTAAATAAAGTGTTCTATTTAGTCATTCTTCCATCTTTCAGTAGAACCATAAATGTCCCCAGTCAATGAGGCATACTTCCTCCTGGTATACTTGGAAAGAGCACAACACATTTAGAGAACTACCTCTATTAAAAACATTTATTCAGCAGCATCTTCAGAAGACCATCCATGTGATCTCTTAGGTTTCCTGTTGGGCTTTTTTTTTT
The DNA here is from genome assembly GCF_000687185.1 of Egretta garzetta. Classification (NCBI taxonomy): domain Eukaryota; kingdom Metazoa; phylum Chordata; class Aves; order Pelecaniformes; family Ardeidae; genus Egretta; species Egretta garzetta. The sequence goes on from NW_009259970.1 coordinate 49,699, forward strand.
GCCTCCCCTGCAACCTGGACTACAGGAGAAACAGGAGCTTGCTACCTGATAAGATATGAAATCCTTGCTCAAACAGATAACATTTTGCTGAGGAAAGGAAACACAAAGTGACAGCAAGCGAACAAAAGAAACTTCTGTAATGAAATGTAAAGCAATACAGGAGTAACGATGTAAAGTTATACCCCACTCTCAACCAACATTGCTACCTTAGTAAAAACTCTGCTGTGGAAACTTTTGTCTACTTTCCCCAGTGCAGCTGGCTCCACCAGCACATCTCATGGGCCTGAGCAGCAAAAGGCCACCCCTGCTGACAGCCTGCCTGCCTTACCTTCCCTTGCCCAGGAATACCCTCAGGAGGAATAAGTGGTGGGAAAGGCAGTTCCTTTCCTACTATGCCCAAGCTGCAATGTGTGTCAGTAAAACTGAAATAAGACAAGGGGTTTTCTTGATCAGTTTATTTTTGGTTACATTTTAAACTGCATGTTTTCTTTCTAGGTTCTGGAAAGAAAGTCTAAAAAAATATTTTTTAAGTATTGTAGAAAGGAAGATTTGTTTGAAAAGATGAAAAATCCCATCTCTCAAAAAGAGAGAAGTTCAGAAGGCCATAATTCAGAGATGGATAGGTTTTAGTCACCTTGACCCAGGACGTGGTACTAATGGTCATTAGTGATCTAAATCCTTCCAGACTCCTTGTAGTTTAAGTATACTTTATTATTGGTTTTGTAAACAAAGAAATTAAAGGCAATTCATGAGACAAGCTTTCCACAAATTCACGCATACAGGACAGGATGGGAATATCAAGTCTGATCTCCAATGTAACATTAAAGCCAACAATTAGCTCCACATTAGCCTGGTCCTGACCAGCAAAGATGTACTGACTTCAGACCACATAGAGATCTGGCCAGATTTAAAACACACATAAGCCCCCACACACCATACACACAAATGCATAACTTTCTGCATCTTACCAACATAGCTTTTCTGTCTTTCTATGCTAGAAGTACAAAATACTTTAGAACAGACTGTTCAAATTTGCTTGTAGATTTTAACTGGAACACTAATTCTCTGTGACACTTTTTTGCCCTGTTTTTCTTTTCAGATACTATCTCCTGTGACATAGTAGCAATATATCAAAAGGTGTAATTAGGCAAAACCTTAATTAATAAAGCAAGTGCCAAATGACTTCAAGGAAGGTTAGCAAGAAAGGGTAATTCATTAAGCTTGGGTAGGTTTATGTGACATAAAATGAATACATGACATTGTTTTGTATATATTTGCATTATCACAACCAGTTATTCTACACCCACTTTCCATAACAGTTTTCAAGAGAATTTTTCAGGCGGAAGTAAGGAAACATGCTCTGACATTCATTTTCTTTAATAAGAAACATACAGTAACAATCTCAGCATTTTCATTGGTGAATTTTCATTACTAAAAGCCCTCATACTTTTAAATGTTATATCCCAGTGACCCTTTTAAACACTTTAATTTGTAAAGCGATTCTTAATCTCATTCACAGCCTAACTTTATGCAAGAAAACCTGTGATGTAACCTGCTCTCTCTTTTTCTTCCCTCTTCCTCTTTATGGCTACAGAATGCAAACGCTAAACAAGAAGGAGAAAAGAAAGAAATTCTACTGGTTTGTTAAGAACACATAACATCACTTGTACAAATTTGCAGGTAGTGCAATTCTCATATAAACATGACTCATTTCACTGGAAAAAACCAACTTACTTGCAATGCCCAAATTTGAAGATAATCAAGTCCAGAAAGCAGAGCTGCAAATATAAGGAACAGGTATATTAATGGCACTCTTCAAAGTCATACGCTTGCATAGCTATACTATGCAAAGTAGTTGCAGATCACACAACAAAATAACATTCCCATTTCCTTTTGATGCATTTAATGTTGTCAGTAGCGAAACCATCCCCAATTCATTCTAAAGCACATGTTGTATTTTACATGTTGGACATCACTTCATATAGACCATGAAGCAATCAAAACGCTACAACTCTTGAATGAGATACGTTCAGGCTCTGTGTTGTATTTCAAAGGGAAACAATGAAAAAAGTGAAGCACTAACTTTTTGCCTATTTTTTCCCTATTATTATTTTTTCTTACAGGGTCACGTACTTGTCCAAGGAAACAGCTGCAATGACATAAGGTATTTCATAGATAAACAGCCAGTGCAGCTTACTAAATGCCAAAGAGCAAAGTAAAAGCTTATGGGAGCTACTGGAGCAGGTCTGGGCTCAGCTATAGTAACGTTGCTCTCTGCTGAGCATCCCTGGGTGCAGGATACACAGATAGCGGAGGGAACAAATCTTTCCCCAGAAAAAGCACAAAGCTGAGTTTAAAACAGAGAAGAACAGCAGAGTACATACACACACCTCTGTGTAGTTCTGGGAAATATGGTTAGTCAGACTGTAAGCATCAGATCCATGAACCCTGCTGAGCTTACTAGCTTTAACAAGTTACTGAGCAGCATGTACATTCTGTCCTCCTGGTAGCGGTTCAAATCCCTGCTCCCCAAGCTTATTTCTCAACAGTTGCGGGAAGTATTACAATCAAATCTTTATCAAAAGATAATAGAAAATACAAAGAGGAAACAGAATTGATAAGAGACACAATGTCTTTTGCATACTCTGGCCTGGCATACCTTAGCCTTGTATTGAACCTACAGGCTGTCCTTAGTGTACTTTACAAGCAGAATCAAGTTTGACTGGCTCATTACCAAACCAGACACAAGCTCTTGCCTATGCTACAAGATGTTCACAAGTTGTAGAGCAAAAATCCTCAAGTAAGACTCCTGGCCTTGCAGGCAGGCACCACTGAGCCCAAGGCAGTTATGGCAATGTTCCTTCCCAACAACTCAGCATATAGGTGATTTCTGCCTGCAGACAACAGTACAAACTGCTGAGAAACACTGTTTCTAGGCACTATGTGTTATAGAACATCATCACAGTGTTTATTCAGACTTTGCTGCTCTGAACAATCTATGTTTTAAAACACAGCTACAGTCAGTGGTAAGGGAGGTGACATTTACCCAGGATGTAGGAAACCCAGGTTCTGATCTTTCCTCTTCCTGGAGGGGTTCAAGCCCACATTGCAGTGAAATTCTGATAAATTGTGGTACTAGAATCCCACTGAACTCACCTGCAGGTTGTATATCCAACCATCTGTATTGGAGGAGCTTGCTATAGGACTGTTCTAACCTCAGCTACTCAGATGATTTGGTACAAGTATCCTGTTAGTGAATTAGAAGGGTACTTCACCATAGGTTTCATTTCTTAAACCACTCAGCTGTATATTTTACATAAGTACCTTAAACAAAATAAAAACATTACATTAAAATTTACAAAGCTCCCTCCCTTCCTTCCCAACTACATGCCCTTCCTTCACTCAAAACCTCCTGAACCTTTAGTATCTCTACATAATAGCAGTTAATTTCTCAATTAGCAGTCAGTACATCACCTGTTTACCATTTAGGACAACCCCAAACCAATAGGGACTCAGGATTGTAATCATCATCATCAGCTGTTAAATGAGCTGTAAACCCCCTCTGCAGCGGGGTAGGAACTGCTAAACTTGGCCAAGTTAGGCTACCCTTACGTGAATTACCTATATGGCTAATTTTAGATGTGAATATCTCCCTTCATAAGTATGACATATTTTTCCTGGTATTTATTCTCTGTAGTGTTCTCTAAAACATCATTTTGTCTAGCTTGAAGCACTGCATTTTATTTGCAAGTACATATCCTTGGCATGCAAAGAAAACTAGGTGTTAAACTTGAATTTGTGACACCCCTTGACATAACACCAGGATTTAGAGAACCAGAGAAACTTGAAACAGCCATTCCATTAAGGATCATTAACAAAAAGAGAACTTTCTGCTTGCAGTCTATATCCTCAGGAGGACAGCTATCTGCTATTCTTTTTATGCAACTGAGCAGTTGTCATCTCTAGGTCGCTATTGTGCTGATTTGTAATCACTATTGGCAAAAGTAGAAGAGTCTGCCAATTAATTCAACACAAATTTCCAGTAAAGATGGACCAGTGGAGAGCTCCGGCCAAATTCCATCTGAGCTCAGAGGAAATACAGAGGAGATTAAAATGTGATGATCTGAGCCTGCCCTTGTTTTCTTAATAGAAGGTGCACCACGGAACAGCATTCACAGTTACTCCCTGGAGAAGCTGTCAAGTAGCAATGGCTTATACATTGCACTTCAGGAAATCTGCGCCAAACCTCTCCAAAAACCAGGTGCCAAAAGTTAGATTCTTGTCTGTGTTTATGCACATAGTTGTATGACCTGCATTTGATTAGCTCCCATGAACTTTGGTTTAGAAGCCTGAATCACAACTGTGCAAGGTTTTAATTAGCTAGTCGGTCACTCTGCCCTTTCTTAAATTCCAGCCATTTATTTGCATGCTTATACACAAAGCTAAAAGCTCAGGTCTGGGAGGTAAAGTGAAAAATATAAACCTCCCCAAGCTAGTAACAGATAATTAACCTCACAAGGTAGCATAAGAAATCATTTCACCAGGAGAAGCCCATTGCTGAAAGATTGGAGTTTCACAGTTAACTAACCATCGTGCAAAATGCTATGTTAGTATTGATGGGTAATGAAGTGACTTGAAAGAGCTACTGTGATTTTCTCATTAAACGTGACTGCTACATTATGTCTGGCTGAAGAGAAGTATAGTTTTGTCCAGAAGTGGTGTATTAACTTTCAGTAATAGTGATACATCCTCAGTATCAGTGTAAGGAAGAGGATGGAACAAAAAGCACTTCTGATGCCTATGCAAATATTTTCTTTCCAAATCCTATTAGCCCTTAAAAAAACCCCTTGTTGACTAAATTCTGGCATAAGGCTAGGAAACAGACTGAACCTACAATAGAACACGAGATAAGACCATCTTTCATAAATTTTGCAGCTCAGTACATTCAGTTTGTACTGCAGTTTCAGCTCAGCTTGATGTATTGTATGCAGAGGAACTAACTCACACACAGTGCGAGTTGTCCAAGCCATTCAAGATGGGAAGCAGAATTTTGTATACCTTTTCCTGCTTATCTTTTACATAAGTCAATATTAGTCCAGTCTTTGGTAGTATTTGGTGCAATTCACAAATACAGCACCTATTCCTTAAGTTTCCTTTTCACTACCAAAAGGAAGGAAAAATGTTCCTGTCAAAAGATAAAAGAAATTGCTTTGTGGGAGCATGCTAATTCCCACAGCCCTCCTTTTACAATGTACCTTTCAGTACTAGGTAGCAAACCCCAGCTGTAAGCACAGGCATTACAAAACTATCCAATTCATTCTCAAAGGAACTGCTTGCCAAATTTAACAGTCCAAAACTTGTCTCCTGTTTCCTATTCCCCTCTAAACATACATGTACTTGAAAACAAGAAGTCATGGCACCCTGCAAGCCATGTGATACCCAGTATCTTTCCTGACCTTCTCAATGTCCCTTTCCCTTTTTCTCCCTTCCCACATTTCTCTATTACCATGCAGTTATGTTCTCAAATTGAATTATCTCCAATTTTTATCTTTCCCATATTAAAGTAAGGGACAGTTTGTATCCAGCTATCTACCCTATCCTTTGACGTTTCCGTTCCTATTGCAGGAATGATTCATCTGATAATGAAACAACTGCTGAGATTCCACAGCATAAAACAGCGATTTTAGTTTATCTTGATATGATACACTGCAAATCTTGACAGGGCCTCAGGTACTGGCAGCTGAGCTCTCCTCCCTGCAGCGGGCAGATGGATGAAGGCAGGCACTGCTGCAGCCATCCAGAGAATGAAGTCCCTGTTCTTCAGCTAGATTTCATGCACCTTTTACACAGACTTTTACATGGCTGCAGTAGTTCTTTTTTTGTCACAAGTTTGCTAGTAAAGCTAGTAGTAAGTTACCACTCACGCTAGAGGAAGTCACTCAAACCCCAACTTTGTCTTCCTATGAGAGACTTTCAGCCTCATTCCTATGAACTGAGGATTAAATAAATATTTGGGTCAATAATGTAAAGTACTATTTTATGCACTATAACTGCATCAGATAAGTTTAGCTGGAAGTCTGTCAAATGTTTACACTGTGATTGGTAAGGTAAAGACAGGAAACCACAAACAGGAAAAAAAAGTTATATTGTATGGGTTAAACAAGTCCTCTGACTCATTCTCTAAAAGTTAAAAGAGTAAGCACATTTCCAGCTACACGAACAATATAACTGCAATTAGACAAAATGTAGATGGTTGTAATAAGATGGCTTCTCCAGAATAAGTTCATTGCAGTCAGCATTGCGTGTAGTGGCTCAATACCTCTATGGCAATGCTCACACATTAGGGCTCTATGTTCAATCCACAAGTATTAAGGTAACATTAATGTATTTTGGCAAATACAAGCAACCACCCTGAAGATACTTCAGCGGGAGAGTCACCCCTCCAGCGCGGGCCTGGCACCCCTCTGCCTGTGCCTGCCTCCAGGCAGGCCTGGCAAGGGGCCTGTACCTGTGCCTACCCTGTGCACTCTGATTGTGGCTTCTCACGCAGGAATAAATTCACTTCTTCCTGCCCAAAACACACATTCTTTTCCTTCCCTGTGTTGCTTGCCTGCAGAATGGCTGAAGCTGGGGTATTGGTAGTGGTACAAATTTTTCCTTCTCTGGTGGCCTTCCCCCAACACAGGCCTTCCCCAGCAGTCCCCGCAGGAGGAGCCATGGGGGCAGCAAGGCTGGCAGCCTGCGCACAGGGGATGAGCTGGTGTGGCGGCAGGGCTCTGCCCTCTTCAGCCGTCCCTGTCTGACAAGGAAAGCAAGCCATCAGGGCTGGGATGGCCACAAGGTGGGCTGTGGTGAGGGGCCAGGCCCGGGAGGCCTGTGGGACTACCTTCATGGCCTCAGACATGAAAGGAGTGTAGGCAGCCGCGTCTGCACACATGCAGACAGGCAGAGCCCCAGCCAGCCCTGCCCAGCGTGGTGGGGACATGCCCGGGAGGTTTTCGCCACACAAAAAGGGAGTGGGGCCAGCCGCGTCTGCACACATGCAGACAGGCAGAGCCCCAGCCAGCCCTGCCCAGCGTGGTGGGGACATGCCCGGGAGGTTTTCTTCCAGAAATGGCAAAGCCCACCTAGCTACTTGATATGCTTTTAGTTGTCATTAGGCATACAAGCAATTCTCACCCCAGACAATGCTAAACTGTGAATATCTACTCTCATTAAGACAAAGATTTTCCACCATGTCCACCCTTCCTGGTCTCCTGCAGTACAGAAGAGCACCTCCTGCTACAAACCATTGTGCCCTTTTCTTGCTTTTTTTAAATTTAATTTCCTTGGTGGCCAGTTCACCAAGGAAATTTTGAATGCAGCCCAAGAATGTTTCCTTCTCCCCTTAGCTGCCTGATGCTTCTGAACTTCTGAGCTCACACACAAAAATCAAAGAATTTTTTTTCCTTAAAACAGCCACTTCATGTCCAAGATACCTTTCCTAGGTTTTGGGTAGGAAGACCACTCTGGCACTGAGCCTAGAGTTGCATGAAGAAAACAAGCCCATGCCTTCTAATAATTCTTCATCTGCTTCCCCTGTTTACAGATAAACTATACAGATGTTAAGTGGGATCATCTAATTCTTCTGGTGAACACGATGAATTTGCTCAAAAGTGTATTTTACCATCTTAAATAACTATCCAAAAAATAAACTAAGCTAAAGAATGTGTTTAGCCTTCAAAATCGTTCCCGTATGAGACAGCTGTTATTCAAACAATATCCCACTGAAAGAGACCTTTATAAAGCCTCTTCTGTCTAGTTATGAGAAGAGATGAGATTCAGGACACAGAATGTTTCCTAAAAGTACTATGCAATTATGAGGGAAATGAAAGACAAACGTTTTGGAAACGAGACAACAGACACAAGTCTTTTTTGAGAATGGGGACCCAGGTTCTTGATACTGGCTCGTGTTAGAAGGTCCTTCTAGGCTCCTTTAGCACTAATACGTAATAACTCTAAGTAGCAAAGCTATAGAATAAAATAGGTTTGGTTGTTAGCTATCCTACACAATAAGAAGAAAGTAACCTGACAGAAATAATGTGGGTTTGAATTTTCAGCATCCCCATGACATCTATTTACAGCAAACCAATCAAAACTCCATTTGTACTACCAAAGCCAAGCCAAAATATATAGTCAGTAGAAACCAAATTATATAGAGTTGTTTACATTCTCGTAGGCACTAAAAACTTTCCTTGTGGGAATGTCTGCCAATAGTTGTTGAGATTATTTACTTTTTGAGGCACCTCTTTCCTTTTTAAAATTAGTAAGCAAAAATGCTAGAAGATTGAGCATATTCTTATGACTTTCATACACACACACCCCATCAAGCTGGCATTTCTACAAAATATTTGGGAGAAAATTTAGTCTCAAGTTGTTCTTTTAATAATCTGTTTCTAGTAAAAAAAAGAAATCCAGATAAGGAGTTGATCTTTGTTAGGTTAAAGGTTGGACTTGGTGATCTTAAAGGGCTTTTCCAACCTAAACAACTCTATGATTCTATGATTCTATCTTATTCCTGTTTCAGCAATTCTGTCATTGCTGGAGAGGGCCTGGAGAGGCAAGAGCACATCCATTGCAAGGTTAAAGACAGAATATTTTTCAGGTCATTCTTAGAATATGTTTGCTGAGAAAAGGAAGGTAGATCAACATTCCTTGCTCCTTTTCTCAGCAAACTTGCAGGAACCTTTGCTGGAAAATGAACTCTGGCAGCCATCCTTACTCTGCTTTTTAAAATCTACCTCTAGTCCTAAGAATGTTGTTTCTTTTGATATTGCACTGCAGGAGACAGGATCATTTAATACAAGCAACCCTTCAAATATCATACTGGGAAGTTAATTTTCCACTTTTTCAAGATGAGATTGGATTATTTTAACATCTTTTTGTAGTGAAACTGCTTTTAATTTTGGAATGCATGTAACCAAAATAATGCGAACATGTTCTCCAAAGTACCTTCTCAAAATGTAAGATGTGCTTGCCTTTTGGAGCTTGTGCCTCTCCCGTCACTTCCCAGGGATGAAAGGAATGTGAGAACTTCAGAACTGCAATCTTCACTGCAGAAGTGGATTGCTTATATTTTTAACAAACAACCCCAAACCAAACTTGCTGTGTCCTGTGGATAATAATATATATACCAGTACTAAAACTAAGCCACTGGCACTGAAACTTGACCACAGCAGGCCTCATTGCAACCACAAGCCCTGCGCCATGGGCAAGATGTGATGTTAAAGCCCCTGTTTTTGAAACCTATCCACAATCTTGCCTGTAGTATTCAGACCATCAAGGCAGCCCATATAATACATATACAAAAACATTCACATCTTATTGGACCCTGTTATCCAAGATTTTGGGCCATGCAAAGTCCTGCAATAATATTTACAGACCCTAGCACTACCCCCAACTCTATCTATAAAGTAAAATGCAGCATAAGTCATCACCAACACCTGCTGCTATCGCAGCTCTGCTGGCCAGCAGTCATTTGTTTAAAAAGCACTGTCAGCCTGCCTTTACTGAGCCCTCTCCTTAACTCTAGCTTAAGGCTGATGACCTCTCTTTGAACATCTGTATAAGCTGCACTGCACTGGGATTCCTGCCACACTATTTCTCATGTGTTGCTTTATTCCTGAGAGCTAGTTTGTTATCTTTGAAAAAGGTCAATAAATACGACAAATAAATCGGAAAGCACAGATATATTTTCATTTGAAGATTAAAACCTGACCATCTCACAAGTACTCTGAACTGTGCCGAATATGTTTTGCTAGTGCATATAATGTAAAAAAAAAATAATTGTATTTTATGTTGTGTTGATCATCAGTGAAATCTGCTGATCAGAAATAGGGACAGACTGGTGTGTTCTCCTTGTAAAGGAAAGGAATAATAACTTGTTTCTCCAATGTCCATCACTTCAAGGTTAAAAGGAAATGTTTCACAGGGAAAAAAAAAAGGTTTTTTTAAATATCTTGCTTCATCTATCTTCTGTGCTGGACTTTTATTTTTTTAAAATTACAGTCCCAAGGAAAACAAAGAGAAAAGGCATGATTCCAGATGCAGATTAAACATTGTGCCATGGGACCATCTCCAATCTTTCAATCCAACCCTGTTTTTCTCACTGTTACAACACACACTTCTGAAAACTGGCTTCATTCTTGTTTCATGAATTATCATTGAAAAGGAGAAGTCATTTGATCCACAAAATACCTTTTTCCTGCACCTTCTTCCCATTATTTCTCTCGTCTCAGATACAGTGACTGGGCAAGTGAAAAAAGCACCAGTTCTGCACCAGAATAGCCAGATGAATTGCACCCAGAGGTCATATGAAGGCTAGATCCAGCACATGGAGAAAGAGCAAGACCACTCCCTGCAGAAGCAAATCACCCTTTGATCTGTTTAGCCGCAAGGTGAAACCGCATCACTCCATATCCCTTTTAAGGATGCACAAGTGGTAGGGCTGAGGGACAGGCGGCCTCTGCCAGGGAATATCTGGGAGTTATAGAGACTGAAATGGATCATGTTTAAAATCACTAATGGCTGTTCCATCCCATAATATAAACAGTGTTCTGTAAACATATTTTTTCTCTTTTGCAAGAATTAATTGTCTAGCAATTCACCCATTTTTCTTCTTCCTTCTTTCCTTATTAGTACAGTAGTTTTCATATAGAAAAGACAAAGATGAATACAAACTTCCCACCACCAGGGTAAGTTAGTCCTTATGCTGTGATAAACAAACATAAGTGACTTCTCTGGTTCTCCTTGAGGTAATACCTTTTTTTGACTTGCAGGAAGGGCAAGTTCATGGCTGACATTTCTTCCTGGAATATGACTTGCTGAGCTCAACATTTTTATTGCCTTGTATGTTGCAAACTCTTGACATCCATGACACGAAGACAGAAATTACAAAGCATGAAATAAATCTCTTTGATGGAGAACCTGTACACCTCAGAGCCAAAACAAGATACAGCTTACTATCCAACCTGTGAAATATTTCAAACATATGAAAAAATATCATCTGGAATAGTAGGCTTGGACAGCCAACATAGTCAGCTGACAGGGCTGTAAAAACAGATATGGTCACTGGCTGCATGCCCCCAGGGTGGAAGAGCTCAGTGAGCCTGGTGCCCAGAACAGCCAGGAGGCATTGCGCATCCAGCAGAGGAAGAGGCAAAGAGCTCACCTCTATACCATCTGCCTGGCAGACTGCCGAAGAGCCTGGAAAAGTGGGACAACAGCCTGGAAGGAGCACAAATGATAGCCTCGTTGAGACTACCTATTCCAGCAAAATGTTTTCATTTGGAAGAATCAGCATTTCCTACCAGAAAACCAGTCAGCTGGAACATCTCCAAACAGCTCCAGGACTCAGTTTAGTCATTCATGTTTTTCTACCCATCTTCCAGCTAATTAGCTACTGCTAAGACAACGCATGGAGATTTGCTACCTCTGCAGGTACCATCTCTTTGTGAAGTATGCACAAACCACCAAAAACCAGATGTCTGTCAACAGCCAGTGTGGACTGTTTGTAATCATCTCTTGTCACTTATTAAACACAGGTTCCTAATCCAGCCATTAGATATGGCTTTATTTCTTGTAAAGATTAACTTATTTTTCTCACCTCTTATTTTTAACCAATAACCATTTCACAAGTGACAGAACACTAAATTATTTTGCTTATCTGATTTTATCTATACCTCATCTTCTAAACATACTTTGAGCCAGGGTAAAATTAGAAAGAGATGTTCTAAGTCCTTGGCACTTGAAATCTCGACTTTGGCTCAGCTGACAGCACAAACTGGATGTGAGTATTTATATAGCTGTGTAAACGTTCATGGTACTATTTAACCAAATAAAGTATAGGACCTGAGTCTAGCAAAATCTTGTGCACATACAAGGTCCTTACTTGTAGGTTTTTCAGGAGTAAATGCTTTAAATCGTAATTATGTGGTGGTCTGAGCAATAAATACAACTTATAAGGATGCTCTGACCCACAGTGGGTCAGAGCAACGCCTCATCGAGCCCAGTAGTCTGTCTCCAGTGGTGGCTG
>NW_009259970.1:61982-75495 GCF_000687185.1 Egretta garzetta
AGGGAAAGCACAAGAAGCCAACTGCTTCCTTGCTCCATTCCCCTCACAGTTGCTCAGCATTCACTACTGTTACATTAGGGATGTCAGCGGATCCTCATCCTTTTCAGCATCTGTTTGTGGATCTGTTGTCCATTAATTTAATGCCTTTTTGAACCGAGTGACCGCCTCCTGTGGAAGCAAGTTCTAGATATTCGCTACCTGCTGGCTGAAGACATACTTGCTTCTGACATATTGGTCTTCTACTGCTTTTATCAAGTGACCCCCTAGCTCTAGTTTCATCCATTTGATCATTGTCATTTCCCTTCTTTGCTCTCCCTCTTTGCTCCTGCTAGTCAAGCCCAAAACAACCGTCCTTTAGTAGCCATTTACAGAAGCATTGCCCATGAACATCCCAGACTGCTCCCAGCAAGAACTACCACCATGTGCCATAAGGCCCCATGCACCAAGAAAAAAAATATCACGGAAGGCTTACCTTTGCTACATTTATCAAAATGGCTCTGAGCATGATAGTCCAAAAAGGGCAACAATTAAGCAGCAAACAGTAATTGCTTAGTAAAGTTTTTGTCTGATGTCCTGAGTACTTGCAACGTTTCTTGAGGGCATCCATATATAACGACTGACTAATATCTGGTTAGAAAAAATGGATATAGGAAACAGGAGCAAAAGTAATGTTTTGGTGTTTCACAAAATGTGTGCCTAGAAAATGGGGAATGTCTTGCGAGGTCATGAAAGGTGGTATTGTAGCAACTAAGGAATTAGCAGAAAAGAAGTTCAATTTACCCAGGGGCTGGAAAAACGAACCTGATAATGACTGAGCAAAGGGTGACTGGGGCAAAGTAAACAATGCAAATGGATGTCGCTGTCTAGAGAGGATGTCACCTCAAAATGGTTTCAGAAAAAGAATTGTTGGAGCTCTCAACCTCTCACTCTCTCTAAAATTATCCTAAATTCCAAAGAGCACAAAATGCTGTTATCACACTCTGAGAACATACCAGTCCAAATTGGGCTCTGCTGTAGATGAGGATACTTTCACACACATTTGCGTCTGCTTCATGAAAAGCTTGTTTAAAAAAAAAAGTATCTATTTAAAACCAGCAACTGGATTAAGCAGGAAGCTCAGCGTATTTCATCGATGGCTGAAAATATTCAAAGGTTGCATGTATCTTAAGGAAAAAAAGTCCCTGAGCATGTAAAACCTTGCTACTTAATGACAAAGAGGCGTGAGACAAAACACAGAGAGTAAATGCTACTGCACTAAAAGCTGATAGCACGACATGCAAAAGACAATGCAATTGCACGAGTTAGTACCCAGCTGCCTGTCATTTAAAAATCTTGTGATACCAACAAAACTGATCTAAAAATCTCATCACATCCTCTTCACAGCAAGTGCTGTCCCTGCGTAGTCTTCCATACAGATTAGTATATAATTTGTTAACGTAATTAAGACTCAATGATTATTTAATCTTACTGATCCAGTCCTTGGACCACATACACACAGCTTATGTGGAGCAAAGTAGGTGAGGATAAATGTCAGCTATGGTGCACATTAGAGCAACCAATACAAACATCCACAATTTTTCAGGATGCTTCATACTTTCCCATTTCTCCCAGTGCATTTGCTGGCACAAAGGAAAACTAGGAGCTGCGCATTGGCTGTTTCGTTACCTAGGAGAACCCACAGAGCTGGAAAATTGCTGTAAATCTGCTGCATGGTACCACCTGATCAGATCAGTATAGCAGTTTGAGGAAAATATTCCCAGTTTGTTTCTTTATCCTTTGGGTAAATATTTATAAATAAATATGCTCTCGGACTTGAGCAACTGTAAATGGCAATGACCTGCTCCTTTTAGAACCTTAAAACATTGGACCGTTGGACTATTTCACTGAGGATTTGCAAAAAGGAAAAAAAGATTACAATCACAGCAGCACTGAACACACGGTTCTCAGAGCAGAAAGAAAATGTTAAAAGTAAAATAATGAAAAACAAATTATACAGAAAAGGGAACTTTTGGCCTCATAATTCGGAGGATTACTTCCCAAATGCCAGCACCACTTTAAAGGGCTCACTGAGCCTGAGGTTTTTCTATATGGGAAGAAGGAAGCCACAGACAGATTTTTCCATAGAAGAAAAGCAGGAAGCGCATGGTCCTGGTGCACACTTGTCTGGAAATGAGACGGGGTCCGAAGTGAGCTCCCACCCCCGCAGGGCTGGGGCTGCCCAGCTCTCCCCTCTGGGCAGCCTGAGGGTGCCTCAGCCTGTGCGGGGCTGAGCCAGAGAGAGAGAGGTCTGCAGAGAGCATGGTTGTGGGCCAGGTCGCCTGCTGGTGTAAAACAGCACAGCTACGTGGGAGATTGGCACCGTGCAGTTTCACACAAAATGCAGTCTCACATTGAATGTTGTTTCGGGAGCGGACAAATACTGATCAGCACAGATGCAGAATGGCAAATGCTGGTTTCTCACCCCTTGATAAAATCTCTTCCCTTTCCGGGCATAAACGTGTTTGAATACGCACTCGCAGTAAGTGAATACGTAGATTTTTGACCATACTGTTTGCATGAGGCTGTGCTCCAGCTGAGAAATGCTGGGGTTTGGTACTACAACCATCATGGCAACGCAGCTCCATCACCAAGACAGCCAGCCCAAACTACTGGCAGACCCAGTGTAGGTCTGACTGCACCTATTCCAGCAGACTTTCCTGATCTCGTTTCTCCAGTTCAGCAAGGACTCACTGCAATGATGTCAGACACACGTTCATTCTTCAGCCAGCAACTTAAAAAGCAAGCAGACAGGCAAGCAAAAAGAAGCCTTACTAGATTCCTCTCTCTTCTCCTGCCACAATTTTCTGGCAGGAAATCACCTTCTTTAGTCAGTGCTGTCTCAACTGGCTTTTTGGGGACTATTTGGTCACATCTGAGCTCCCTCAGAAGCATTTAATGACCAGCAAGACATGCAATGATAAATTACATACCCTGCAAGAGATATGATATGCTAAAAAAAGAAAAAAAAGAAAAAAGAAAAAAGAAAGAAGAAAGAAATAAGGAAAAACAAGATAAGAACTACAATATTTACAAGATACTTAACAGCTTGCAATCTGCTAACGGACTGGACTCTTACAGTCCTGCCACTTAAACATGATAAAACATCTCTCCATAAATGAATAAAAACATGTCCCAACATCAGAAATTACACTGACAACAAAATGGGAGAACTGATGATTAAAACCTGGGTAGTCCAAAGCAGAGGAGAAAGAGAAAGAAAAGGGGGGGGGAAGATAGAGAGAGAGGTTAAAGCTGGAACTTGGGCAAACTGCAACAAATTTTTCTGATGGTGGGCCATGGATCATTTCTTAGAGACTCGGTAGATGAGAGCTGATCTCTGCCCTTCTGAGCCTGTCATCAGCTTCTACAAGGTGTTGTGGGATATAATGAATGCAAAGGAAAATAGATGCCTGACTTAACATTTCTAGATTCCTTTTTGTTTTTTCAAAAAAATAGTACTGTGTCCATGAGGGAGAATAAAAGTGGGGACGTAGTTTGATAAAAAGCTGTTGATTTCTCAGCTGTAATTATAACTGAAAATAAAGTCCCTCAGAAAAGAAAATGAGCTGGCTAGTAATGCCATTATAAATGTAAATGCAAACTGGCAAAGAAAACAAAGGTAGCTCAGTTGTTTTGGGTTGTAACAAAATATCTTTTTTTGTTGCAATTCCCCATTTGCTAGTTTTAAGAAATGCAAATTAAATAATATGGCACAGACATAGTAGATTTCAGATTAGTAAAAATTTACAGATTAGTAAAAAATATTCAAAGTAGTAGGCCCATATGATGCACACAGTGTAGTTGCGCAATACCCCTCGAAAAGCAAAAACTACAGCAGAAGAAACCACCGCATCCTTCTTTACCCTCCATTTACTTGCAAACTACCTATATAGAAACTGTCAATGCAAAAATACCGTCTCAAGAGGCTTTTCATGTGTTGACTCTGCACCCAGTTACAAATATCCATCCCTTCTCTATTAAATATGTAAGGACAACACAATTAAGATGCATTCCATATATAAAGGGAAGTCAGGAAAACCAGATATAATGAACATACTTTTTAACATTTCAAGCTTTTACGTTGCAGGCCACTAATAAAGTCAACTAGTGAGCATACAAAATCATAGTAGTGACTGAAACCATGTTCTTACCACTTACCAGCATCAACAGAAATATGGTACTAAGAAATTGGTGACAAATGCTATGTCAACAGCAGTCATTAATGACAGTAACATAAAAAAGCAGTCACTTATTAAATGCAATGGTAACGAAGTTAATATTCAATTTACACAGTGTTTTCTGCACATCTACACTCATTTCTTTTCCATATTTTGAAACACACATTTTAAAATAGTGGAGAAGCTATAGCTTGGATTACAAATACATCATAATTCACCCCTGAGAGCTGGCACTTAAACATGCAGCACGTTATGAACCAGGGAGACGAAGCATGTTCATCTTCCATTTGCTATTTTCCCCATACAAACAATCTTTGAATTTCTCAGTAAATATATGCCATTTTCCCTTTGCATATCAAGACATCACCCTTATATCTGCTGCGCATGTTACCCCTTCAGCTGAAGTTAATAGTAAGGCATGCAGATTCCCTAACCACATCGCCAGTTTGCCGATGGCCAGCAGAAGGGGATCGGATAATTGTTCAGAAAGAAACTCCTTTGACTGTTACAACACACCCATTTTATCATTGGCAGGAGCTCTCTACTGTTAGAGCAGTTTCCGCAAAACTGGGGAACAAGCAGTCACCAGCAGCGCTGAAGGTCCTCTCTGCTGTTGAGTCCCATCATGGCTCCAGGCTTGGAGTAGTTACAGAAGTTTTGGCATTTCAAACTCAAGCATCTCTTGTGATTTTTTTCATTGCCTAATCATCTGTCATCGTCAGAGTAAACACAGTGCCTTGAATAAGCTTGGGGCTACTTGTGGAGGACTTATGGAAAGAAAGAGAAAATAATGATCGTTTGATTGGAGCATCTTCGAATGGATCCTTAACTGAACAACGCTGGAAAATCCACCTCAGTCTGATTTAGACACTTAAGTCCTGCGAGTTTGTAGTGGCTATTCGTTCTTTCATAACTTCATGTGCTTGCACAGTTGTTCTAATTTGGCTTTTAGGCATATATGATATTTTAAAGTGAAATCTCTTGTTAGAACTAACAGCTCCTGTTACTTCTATGGTGCACTCTATTTCTCAGAGACTTGTCCACGGGTGGGAAAGTTACCTCTCTTAACTGCTTACTGTATACAGATTGGAGTATTTGTCTGAAATAAAGAATATACGCTATGCAAAGGAGGAATAATTCCATAATAAATGGAAGAAATCATCCTCAATTCTCCTGTAGCCAAAGCAAGCAGAAGATAATCAATACATTAGTTATTCAGTGCATGTTGGTATAGGACACAGCAGGGAGTAATTTCCTCAAGATAATTTTTGTTCTTCTTTACATTCCTCCTCATAATTTACCTATGCCTCCTATGATTCCTGATACATTCAAGTATATCCCAGAGACCTGATCTCAGCCATCTTGTCCCCTGATTTCTTTCTAAGTTCCAGACTTGCCAGGAATGTTGTCTCAGTCTTCAAACAACAGTTTTTGCTGGAAAGCTACCAAAAACCCAAACTTATTCCAAAGAAAGAGATTAAGCAAACAACTTGATTTTAAAAAGAAAATCCACAGCAGTTCAACACTAGTTTTATGTTATCTGTAAAATAAGTTCACCATTCCAGAATTTGAGCTGCAGCTCACATGTCACACCCCAGAGCTACAGGTATGAGAAAAAGTACTGAAGGATCCTGTTTTGAAGTGCATGTTTAGAAACTGCCACACAGTCAGTTTAATTTGTTAAAGAGTTTGGTGTTAAGAAAAGCTTACTAAAAGGATCAGGTAAAATCACAGCTAACATGGCAGAGCACGCACCTCACCTGGCAGTAGCTGTTCATCTCTGAAAAGAAGCTACCAGCCAGGACAGAAATGCTGATCTGCAAGGTTCTGCCTAAGGAAAGTGAAGAAAGCATCCACCATTGGACTTGGGCAACATTTGGCCACTCATGTGCAACAGGGGAAACATTCCAGTTCTGCCTCCCTTTCCCTCTGGATGCATGCTGGAAGATCTCTGTCTTCCCAGGACTTTATCACTGTCTTTCATCCTAGCTTGGCGATAGTAAAGGTCAGGATTTATAGCATCTTTTGGGTTCCAAAGGAGCTGACCAACATCCTCGGGTGGTTCCACAGCTTGCAGCCCTTCTAGATATTTACCAAACTTACAGATAAAAGTCTGTTCACAGGCATATTCGACTCTCCTCTTTGACACCTATGATTAGTCTATACCATCCTTTAAGAACTGCCAAGACTTCCTTTTTTGATTTTAAATTACCTATTTGGTATATTTTAGTATTTATGGTCAGTGAAGAAATTCTAAGTTTTTGTTGGTTCTTCTGTTAATTAAGCTTTCTTACTCTCATTTCTCAATGATGTTTCAAGCAATCCTTGAGGACCATCTTCCTGCAACCAGAAAAAAACTGAGTATGTTAATGTGGGGTCTCATCACAGCTCCTCACTGAAGGCTGTGACACTGTGTGGAACCAGCTATTGTCTATTTAAAATAGAGCTTGCCAAAACATAGTCAATGAGTTATATGCAGCCTCTTAGACTTCCAAGTACAACCCATGGTAGCGTAGAGTCCTGCACTCCCATTTCCTAGCACTGTAAACATCCCAGAAAATGTTTCTTTAATGCAAAATTACCTGTCACTGTTGTCTGCCGTGACAGTAACTGCTCTGAGTAAGTCTAATGCTGGAATACAGCAGAGCATGTCTCTACTAACTGCTGTGGAGTTTTACCTGTTTAACATACATTCAAATACAACAAGTGACCTTACCATTCTATCCACGCCTTATTGAAGTTTGGACTGTTATTTTCCACAGGGAGTGATTCACCTAAAGCCAGCTATGAATTGTTTCGAAGACCTGCTTGAACACTGAACTAATAGCTGATGAGAAAAACGTTCTAGGGGAACAATGCACTTGCCTACAACTAATGCACTTGGAGGGGCGAGACATTATTTTGGAACACTTGGCCCTAAGAGAATGACTAATCTGGCAAGCTACTTGGCTACGTCTCTCTCCCCGGCTACCTGCAAGACAGTCTGCACCCTCAGTCCAGTCCTGGCTACGGTCTGACTTCTTCAGTGTACTCTCCAACCAGCCAGGAGGGAACTTCCACAGTGTGATGAAGCCAGACAAGTATCACCTCAACCTTCATTTATCTCCCAGCCTTCACTCTTGGAGTAGACCAGGGTGCCACTGGATAAATGTGGGAGTACTAACATTGCACAGGAAACCTTCATTCTGGCCTTTTCTAACTCCAGAGAGCTTAACTTTACAAACTTTGGAATCGTTTTTGTCAATACGATAAGCAGAAAGGGTATAAGGCTGCCCTTGCTCAGATGAAATGTCCTCTGACTTTAAGAAGTGGATTTGCTCAGGTAGCACTTTCTCTCCTCTGCATTATCGTGCGTTCTTTACCGCATCTGAAAGATATTCATTACCTTTCTACTTTTCATGGAAAAGCCTACACTGCGACACTGAAAGTGATAAAAAGAAAATATCACCCTAAAATAATTTTAAGAAAATAAAAAAAAAAAATCCACTGACAAATTTGATATTTTGCTAGTGTTTTTATTTTCCACTAAGAGAGTCTAACTAAACCTCCGCTAGTTCCACCTGTCATGGAGATCAGGTTGTTCCAAGAAATGGTTTTGTTTAAACTTCTCTGCCCATCATGAAATAGGAAAGACTGACATTTTACCTCCATTTCAAAGGAAATGCTTATTTTCAAAATTTGAACTGGTTAGGTGGTGCAAAAATTTTTATACTCCTCTCTAATCTCCAGCTTTCTCACTGTTGTGATCCTGACAGTATTCACCTGTAGGAGTTGTAAAAAGGATTGATTTTCTAAGCCACAGAGACTTTCTCGATCAATATTGGACTAATACCATTTAGGCATTTGCAGAGGGTGTCATTCACATGGATTAGTCACCGAAAGGACTGTGTGTGGACTGTGTTACATGCAGCTAGTATGATAAAGATGGTGCCCACATCCAGATTTAACAAACACATTTGATTGTTTAATGTCCCTCTGCACACCTGGTTTAACAAATACAGCCTTTGGGGGGGGGGGGGGGGGGGGGGGGGGGGGAATGGACAAAATAGGCTTCAATCTGAACAGAACATGGAGCCAGTGTTCTGCATCACCTAGTTAACCTCAAACAAGATTAATCAGATCTCTTTACCCACCATGGTGTAACCCAGCTCATATCTGCAAAGAAAATTTCATTGTTAAAAATACACTGCTTCTTGCTAAGCTGTTTGCTTTCTGTATTGACAAAAGATGTAAGGAATATGAGAACGTCCTGTCCTTTAAAATGCAGACTCTATTAACGGGTCTCCTTTCAGCTTGTCTTTGCAGACGGGATAAAGCAGATCTTAAATGAGCAGGACAGCCAGCCCGGGGTCCTCAGGGAACCCCCTGTTCCGGCTCATGCCTGCCATTATTGAGCATCTCCCCTTTAAAAACCTAACACTCCCAAATGTCTGTGGGGCGAGCTGGAATCACGATCAACTGCTCAATGCCTAAATTCACATTCGTTCTACAGTGTCACTGTAAGAGAGACGTATGCATCTGCATAACAGCAACACTGCAAGTAGACATACAGGCCTGGTTTATCCACTTTTTGATGAATTTCAGCTCTATTTTTAGAACTTTTATAAACTAATGTGGGTGTTTATGTAAAGCAAGGTGGCTGAGGGCTGGGAATGATGCGTTCTCAGAGAGCTCCGTCTAGTTTATACATTACTCAGACAGAGGATTTTGCTGTTAAGTGAAACAAGATCCATTTGTAATGAGATAGATTTTATTTTCTATTCAGGCAAGACCGAACATTTAATTGGTCCAGTCTTAGTGTTAATCCACCGTAGTGCTAAATTTAGATCCAGAAATGGCTTCTTATTATTTGCATGTTTTCAGCTTTATGACTGGAAAATAGTGCTGGGGAAAGCACAACAGCCAGGCAGGCTCAGCCTGCTGGGCTGCAGTCAGAGAATGCAACGGCTTGACCTCAGCAAGCTTCAAAATTAAAGAAAAAAACCAACCCAAACCCCCCAAAACCAACAGCCCCACACATTACATGCCTTTGATATTGTAAAAGGGCCTAGAAAGGCAGAATGCAATGAACAGAATTAGAATCAGACTAAGGGTTTGGGTAACCATCTTCACTTGCAGAAAAAATATCAGAAAAAAGTGGCAATTGTAATACTCAGACAGAAAATAGCGCCCTACCATACATCATACAATGCACAACTGCTGTTATTTAACAACACACAGCGCCAAAGCGTATCACTTCCACCCATAGCTGGGCACCTCTGTGCTCTTTTGTACAAACATGTATCAGTCCCTTGTGCCTGTGAGAAGGCACAGCCTAAATGAGAGGTAAGAGCAGAGGCTCCGTCGACGCTATTATAAGCAGCACGGTGGCGTTCTTTGCTGATCTCCCGTTCTGATGCTTACATGAACCATCCCCACAGACACAGCACCAGGACTGTACAGCTGTAAATTAAAAAAGAACACTGTAAAAATACAGGAAAGTGCACCTGTGTAATTTGCAATTTGCACTACAAAACACAAAGACATGGCTCAACATCTTATTCCTTCTTTTGAATATGATTTTGCAGCTAGTCAAAGACACCAAGGGTTCCGTAGGGCATCCCTCAATTAATTCTAATGCATGGTTTGAACTACCATGCAAAAACATATTCTCCCCTCTTGGCTTTATGAAACTCAGCTATAAAGTCTCTGCACCGTTTTTCATATGTTCTTTCCTATCATCCAAGTCTTCTCTATAAAAAGAAGAAACAAGGACTGGCATTTCAGAAAATGCAGACACAGATTTAAGTGTTATGCAGTGAGAACAGCTACTCACTGGGGACTTGGAAAAGATCAGCATAGCTATTACAACACATAACGTAACCGAGACGGAAAAAACCTCATCTTCCATCCTGGATGTTTATTGCATATGTTACAGTCCTCTGTACATCCAGCCATCGCTGATGCTCGTAGGAATCGTGTAAGCAGCAAAGGAACAGAACATTCTCAAGAAAGCCTTTACAAAGAGAAGGGCGATCTCCAGGGTGAGAGCTTGTGTCATTAAACGTCTGGCATCAGATTACACTGCAGGCGATAGCGAAATTCTCACTGACTTCAATAGCAAAGTTGGGCTATAGGCTCCCCCCCCTTCACTTTCCATTGCCTTGCTCCTTGACAATGAGATTAGTGTTACAGAAATAGACTGAAGCTTTAAGATGGACGTAAAGGAAAAGTTTTGGTGCTATGTTTGTATTTGTCCTCAGCTACCAAGAGCTTCACTGTTTTGAAAGAGCGGAGGTCAGTGTAGACATGGACAAATCTGGAGTGCTGGTCTGTATGCTGCTTTGAATCACACAGGCAGGGTCACAAACCCCACAGCCCCGTTGCTGATGAGAGGCATCACGAGGTGGAGGCACTTACTTTTCAGCAGCGTTATGCACTGTGCTATGCTAAGACACCTGAGCCCCTGCTGCAATTGCAATCCAAGTCTTTTCCAGAAAGTGGTAATACCTAATTTTCCTCATATTTTCAAAATCCTGTTGCAGGAGACAGTGTAGGACAGGGTTGAGATGCCCGGTCTCACTTTGCCAAGTCAGCGTATAGCACCATTTCTGTGAAACCTGACCCACCTTCAGAAAGGCGGGCTGATGAACCGAGCCATTTTGCCATTCTTGCTTTGAAAAACTAGAAATCTGTAAACCAAAGTGTTATTAGCCTAAGTATTATTAGGCTGGGTGTACCTAAAACTGCTCAGTGAGCCCAAAGGCTCTTGCAGGCTGTGCCCAGTGGTGCAGGCCCCCAGGGAGGTGGCGCAAGGGGAGCCAGCAGCCCCCTCCCAAAAGCAGCCCTCCCATCCCAGGCCTGACTGGGTCATCGTACGGTACACTGAGGACACTGCTTGAGGCCAGATGCTTTTTTTTTTTGTTTTTTTAAACACAAATGGAAAATATCTTTTATCGTGCAGATGTGTAATCGACCTCCCAGCAAAGGTTAGCATCCTAGCCACAAAACACGCTGCACAGCACGATGAAGCGAGAAAGTATTTTGAGAAGTTTCTCTTTTACTGAAAAGACAGTGACAGCCAGGCTTTAAAAGTATAACAAAAATGTAAATTAAAAGCATACCTTAATGCAGCCAAGAAAATTCAGTTTTAATCTAAATAGTTGTTAAACCAAATGTTAGAGTAAGTATGTTTTATAAGGCCATCTACCTCACAATTCCACATTCAGCTCATTTTTTTACCTGGAACACTATTTATTTTTTCCACTGTTTAAAGATACTACAAATGTTATAACTACCTTCCTTAACTGGTACTTCCATTTTTATGGGTATCTGAAAGAAGCAGTTAAAATGTTTAAAATAAAAAGTAGCAGGCAAATACATGATTCATGCTGCAACTTTCCATACGCCGACTGCTGCCAACTTTACAGCTTGGCAGATGCTGGGAATATCCCAGCTCTACCCTTGCAAGTCTCCTCCAGGACCAACAAGAAAACATTTTGTCAGGCATCAGACATCAGCAGGATCCTGGTGTGCTACAGGTAAGCCCCCAGAATATAAACACTTAACCAAACTTTACTGTAGCTTACTGAACTTTGAAGTTTTCCAGTTCCCACTATTCTTGGGCACATTTCCCACCGGTCAACTTGGAGGATCAGGTGAAAGAAACTTGAAACCAGCATCGAAAATGGGGAAATCGCCTACAAGTCAGGTGGAGGGTGAGGATGTACTGTTCTCCTTGCAGAGCATTTGATCCTTCACAGAGGCTCTGCTTCAGGTACGGCCCAGGGCTGAGTTTCAATCTGTTATTCGAAGGCAAGGCAGCCTATCCCCCCCAAAACCAGAAGGCCACGTGCTGCAAGATTTGCATGTGCAGCGAGTGTTCCCGTCCCTGCACGCATTGCAGGCTGTTCAGCAGCTCCTAGGAAGCTCCTACCCAAATAATTTGCAGCTGTACAGCTTGGCTGCCCCTCGCTCAAAGCGAGTGACGATGGAAGGGAGCCAGCCCAGCTCCATCCATCACACAGGCACTGCCTGCCCTGGGTTTTGCTTTGGCAAGTTCCCCCCTATAAAGTTTCTGGAACTGATGTTTTTACAGCACTCCGAGCCTTACCTCTGTTAGTGTTTCCACATTCCCTCCCTCCCATGGTAACAGCCTCATAACAATTTCCCATTAAAAAAATGTATGTACTATATACAAGACTAAGAGCTACCTGTTGCAGAAATCATTTAAAGTGATTTGGTAACATTTAGAGCATGGGACTTCATTTTCCTATCAGACCATCAATATATACTGCAAAGGACTTAGAACAGGCAGCACTGAAAAGCATCCTTGTTCAAATGCTTTTACAAATTAAATGGCATTCATTTTCTCCACGCATTTCATTTAAAGCAAAATGCCTTTGCACAGCTTCATGCATATTTGGCAAGCAGAGAGGTTGTGAGACTACTGTGATTACCTAAAAGGATCGGACATTTGATGCTACGTGCTTGCGTTGAAGTCAGCCAGTGTTTTGGGTCTCCCTGAACACTGCTTTTTATGGCAGAAAAATATACACTGTAGAGTACCGTGGAAAAGAAGACAGATGCAGAGAAAAGAGAAGAAAAGCAGGGTAGGTTAAAGAGAAACTCACATAATTCCTAAATCCAAATTCATTGGACATAATACCCTTCAGCTGGACATTGCTGAGAAGGACCACATGGCCTCTCCAACAAGCCAAAGGCTGGAGTAATTCATTGCAATTTCAGCTTTGTGTACTGGGAGTAATTTACAGAATTCACTGCTAGGTGGCAACACTACACAGAGATGAAACACATGTGCAGACAGCTTGTTAAAGTGATAAATAGCCTGGGTTACAGAGGGGTGGACACCAAAAATATCATGTACTCAAATTTATGGTTACTTCATTTTTTGAAGAAGCATGGTTGAGTCTTTCCTTATCTTTTTTTTGTGTACGGGCCACACTCAAAAGTCTGTATGTCCTTAAAAAAAAAAAAAAAAATCTGCAGGGGTAGAAATCACACCACAAGGACACACACATCCATCTGTCCCATATAAATAATTCCCAAATTCAGATGATCCTGAGGGATGTCAGTGCAACCAGCTAAAAGCTTTCCAAGAAGATGCTAACAAGGGCAAGTTGAGAAGGGAGGGAAAAAAAAAATTTAAAAAGGAAGGAAAGGAGGAAAAAAGAAACAAAAAAGAAGCAAAAGAAAAAGGGAAAAAGATACAAAAGAGGAAAAGGGAGGAAAAAAAGAAAAAATATTTAAAAAGGAAAAAATATTTTAAAAGAGAAGAGAAAAAGGAAAAAAGAGGG
>NW_009259970.1:75747-76045 GCF_000687185.1 Egretta garzetta
AAGAGGAAAAAAGAGGGGGGGGAAGAGGAAAAAAGAGGGGGGGGAAGAGGAAAAAAGAGGGGGGGAGAGGAAAAAAGAGGGGGGAAATAGGAAAAAAGAGGGGACGAAAGAGGAAAAAAGGAAAAAAGAGAAAAAAAGAGAGAAAAGGAAAAAAAGAGAAAAAAGGAAAAAAGAAAAAAAGAGGGAAAAAAGGAAAAATAAAGGAAAGGGGGGAGGGGGGAGAAAAGATGAGAAAAACAAAATAAAGGAAAAAAGAGATTTAATCATGGGGGGAAGGCAAAACTCTCCCATACCGGCT
>NW_009259970.1:76376-116590 GCF_000687185.1 Egretta garzetta
GGGGGGGGGAGGCGAACCGCGGGGCTGAGCCGGGAGCGGAGCAGCTTGCCCACCTCCGCCAGCTGCACCGAGGCGAACACTAGTCATTGGCTAGGGGGCGAATCTGTTGATTTAAGCGAGGGGCAAATAGTTTCCTCCTCCTCAGACAGATGCTCAGAACAGTCTGTAGGTAGCGAACTGGCAGAGCGATGCCTGGAAAAACTTTTACAGCTTTTGCCCGTGAAGGGGCTGATGTATAAAGCTTTTCAAGTTGTCATTTTTAACGGGCATAATTTTCTTCTTTCTTCCAGCATTAAAGATTGGAAAACGAGACTGAGCTACTTCCTGCAGAACTCTTCCAGTTCTACTAAAATGAAATCCAAGAAAGCAGGGAAACACCGCAACTACTTCAGGTAAGTTGTGAGAAAGAGACTTTGTTTAAACAACTCAAGTGTTTTACAAAAACAATAAAGCTTGAGCAATGGGGTCTAATCTTCTCCATTTCTTCATCCAGACCTTCCCCTGAAGAAGCCCAGCTGTGGTCAGAAGCTTTTGATGAACTTCTTGCTAATAAATGTAAGTTTGTCTTTAAAACGTAACATTCAAGAGCAAAGGGATGGTGAAGTTTATATGTCTGTAAGAGATTGCTTCCTTGCATGTCAGCATTGCACCTTTCTATTATAAATAGTTGTGATTCTGGTCTTGAAAGCCAAAAGCTTTAAACTGCTTAAAGCCAAAATTCACAGAAGTGTTCTTCAAAACAATTTTAAACTAATAGTAAAACATCAAGGGTACTTCATTGTAGTGAAGCTTTTTCTGTAACCCTTGTAGTTAAAATCATATCGATTGGCTTGGCTTTGCCAAATGTGAGATGAGCATTTGCTCACTGAGCTCACTCCTTCACCAAGAGGAATGCATTCAAATAACTTGGGAAGGATTCTGCAACACAGAAGTTGAATGATCTCAGGGTTTTGCTGTATCTCAACAAGGACAAGCACTCAACAGCAGACCAAAAAGACAAGGGATAATATTACTGTTTGCTCTTTGAACTTGAGTCATCCTTTCCATTGCAAAAATGTTCCAGAGGTTTGTAGCACAGTCATAAATATTTACTCCTGTGTAAAGGTTAACACAGGAGATCCCATCTAGAGAGAGGGTGTGTCTTTAATATATATGCAAGCATCATAAAAGGGAACATACCAACCAGAAATGGCTTTCATTTTTTTGTTTACCTAAAATATGACTTGTGTGGAGTGAAGCATGCCAAGCTGTTAGAGTGTTAATTTGTTTGCATACCTAAATGTGGAATTTTTATTGCTACGATATCCCTGAAAGAACTACAGTAAAACGTTTTGGTAGAAACAGATGTGACCATAGGTAAATTCAGAATTCCTGAAATGGTTAACTGATGTGTATATTTTTGCTTTCCCTAGATGGTCTTGCTGCTTTCAGAGCTTTTCTGAAGTCTGAGTTCTGTGAAGAGAACATCGAGTTCTGGCTGGCCTGCGAGGACTTCAAGAAAACCAAGTCACCCCAGAAGCTGACATCGAAAGCAAAAAAAATCTACAATGACTTCATTGAAAAGGAGGCTCCCAAAGAGGTAAAGAAAACCTATTTAAACATAAGTGCCCTTCTCAATGAGTTCTTCCAGCCTTTCTTTATTTCTCTGAACTTGCCTTAAGATGCAGATCTCAGACTGCATCTTATGTACTGCACTGTTAGTATCTGTGTCTGAACCTCACTCTCTCCCTAAGTGCCTTTTCACCAAGCTGGAAAATGGCACCAGCAGCATTTCAGAATTTCCATTTTAACTGGGAAGTCAACAGCTGCATTTAACACCTGTACTGAATTTGAGTTTAGCACTGAAAGATATTATATATAAATTCCTTACATTAAAGAAGAATTTTCTTACAGGAAAATTCATTAATTTAACCCTTTAGTAAAAGGGTCTTGCTGCCCTTACCTCTTCAGAAGTTTTATAGTGTATTAGAATTACTTTAATTCAGTTCTCGAAAGTAAATGTCCTCTTCTTTTGCATTTCAGATAAACATAGACTTCCAAACCAAGAACATGATTGCGCAGAATATTCAAGAAGCCACACATACCTGCTTCAGTGCAGCACAGAAGAGAGTTTACAGCTTGATGGAGAATAACTCATACCCACGGTTTTTGGAGTCTGCCTTCTATCAGGAGCTGTGCAAGACCACACCCATCACCAGAGCAGCCCAGGGGACATGAGCAATGGAGAAGAGCGAGGAGAAGCCTTTCTGCTAGTAAGGAAGCAAGCCACAGCTCATGGCAGCATCCTGACCTGAAAGACTGAGATACCGAGTGCTCAGTCTCTTTGCTGCAGTGCAAGGACAAACACTGACTTTGGTGCAAAGCTGATGGCAGAGTGACACTGCTGGAGGGCAGTCAGAGGTGTGATGGCAGAAGCATGCCAGCCAGCTGCTGGCGATGTGCTTCTCTGCGAGTGCTGCAGTGAAAGGTGACTCCATGCATTAGACCAAACCGTACAGGGTACAGGTCCTTCTGTCACAACTGAGGTGGTGGTGCAGCAGGTCAGAACAGAGCTTCCTTCCTGCAAACAGAAGCTGCTCTGTGCAGTTGCACAGTGCTGGGAACTTGAGTAATTAGTTGTGTATTTATTTTTCTTAAACATCAACCAGTCTTGCCATCATCAGTTGCTTGATGTGTTCACACTGGTTCTGTAAACTGCCTCTAGCTGCAAAGAGATGCATTGGGTTTCTGTGTGACTTCCAGATAGTAACAGCACTGTGCAGTGAAGCAAGGAGGGGATACAGCTCTCTTCCCAGAGGAATGGGTTCCACAACTGAAGTATGTGGGCCTGGGTTGTGTCAGCAGGGCTGCATGAGGCCAGACCAAGGGCAAAACTTGGCCAAGGTGAACAGGAGCTGTATAGTATTATATTTATATGCAGATTATGATTGTGTTGAATGCTGCAATGCTGTCAGAATTCTGTCTTGAGGACAGCAAGCTTCAATGAAGTTTCTTACTGTTTTTAATAAACTATTTTGATACAAAGGTTCTTTTGTTGCTTAACTTGTTTTGCACATGCAGATACAGACTGTCTGGCCTGAATGCCAGAATAGGGGGATTGCATGGCCTGGGGGAGGTGGGGGTGTATAACCTTAATGGGGCTCATTTTTAAAGCAGTTAGTCCTTAGTCTACCAGGCAAGTGTTTTGTTTAAGAAAACCCAAAGTCCTTAAAGCTCAAAATCTTCACTGAGGAGACCTTTTCCATCACAGCCTCTGTCTTAACCATGCCCCTGTGAAAACAATCTCTGAGACAGTGCAAGGCACATGATGACAGAAAGCCAGCAGTATTGAGGTTGGAGGATGCTACTTGGAATGCAGGCACCAGTAGTACCCCAGTCGCTCCTGCTCAAGACCTCTGCCTCAAAAAAGGAGGTAGGAAGGCTTTAGTACCTGGCTGTAAAACACATGTCAAGTCACTAGAGGTAGTATTACAATAAAAGCATCTGAGTCCCTGCTGGCTGAGTGCTTCTTATGGGGAAAGTTACTGGTCATCATTATTCCATGTCTATTTTTCCATCAACATCTACAAGCAGTACTTCCAAAATAGTCCCCACTGTGTTAGGTTTGTGACTTGCCTCGACTCTAGCTCTGTTTAGGTCCTGGCTCCAGCTATTTTGCCTCTACTCAGGTCTCAGCCTTAATCATTAAGTGCACAGCAGTCACCTCTGTAACACTCTGCTTCTCCAGGCATCAAGAAAATTCTAACTACAGGACTTTCCACTTCAATTACACATCCAAAGATTTTTCAAAAGCAACTACTTCATGCATATATATATGCAGGATATATGTGTGTATATATATACACACACTGTTAAGTGTATCCTCTATACATGGAAAAAACCAAATTTGGTACAGCCCCATTTCTGGGGCAGCTAAGTCTGCTGATTGGTTAAGTCCACATAAAACAAACAAGAAAACTCAGCCCAATAATTTATTGCAACAGAGAAAGCTTTTTTCCTAACCAGGAAGCACAGAGTTGAGCTGATAATTGTTTTTGTAATCCAACAAAATAATTTGAAGAGCATAAAAATAGCCAGAACTATACCTATTAATGACTCAGAGCCAGGGCAGGAATAATTCCATTGAAGTTTAATTGGCTTCAGTGAAGCCACATTAATCTGTGCCAATTTGGGATGTGGTAATTAACAGCTGCTGGTGTCTGGTTTCAGGGAAAGAAACATTTCTAGTTTCAGCAGGTGCCAGAACTACTTATAGCACAGTATGTAGCCCAGAAGGGAAATTAGGTGGGGCCGTTAGGCAAGGCATCACTGCCTGAGGGCTGTTCTCATATATTTTTAAGGTTTGAATCATGAACGTTGGTCTTAAGTCTGTGCAGGCAGCTCCATAGCTTCCACAGAGCATGCTGCTGGCGTAGCAAACTAACCAAGCCATGCCCGGTCCCTGGCATGGGCTGTCTGCGTGCCACGTCTGAAAGTCCTGGTTTCAAGCCTAAGCTTTGCAGCAAACCAGTTTCATGTATCAACAGGGGGAAAAAAAAAAAAATCTTATTTTTAGTAAAATGCAACACATCTGTGCACACAGGATTCCTTCCAATTATTGCTTTTCTCATTTTTGCCAAGAGCCCTGTTTTCCCAGCTCCCAGGAGGAAGCTTCACCAGAAAAAGGGCACTACAGCCACAGCAGGTGTGCTGCAACCCAAAAGATTGCTATGAACATTTGCTGGAGAAATACAGAGCTACCGGTTGCTTTAAGAGATGCTGGTTCCATACTCTAGGCAGCCTTACAGCTGCAGTTAAAACTGGCACTCTGGTATCAGTATCCGATGGCAACAAATAATAAACAGTCCAGCTGAGCAGTTCACCCTCCTGCCCACCCTCTGTGGCAGCAGGGAAAAGACTGGTTTGGGAACAGCAAAGGGAGGGCAGCAGGTCCCACAGGCCAAGGTGAGGGTGCTGCTAAGCAGCTGGCCAGAGCAATGTCCTTTTTTTAGCTTCCATCAGGTTATAGAACTGCTCCAGCCAATATCCCTGTTGACAGCCACCTGGGCAAAGAAAATAAGGAGAAGGGATCCCGATGGGTAACTGCATTCCAGGAACCGTAGCTGCAGAGGAGCACGGTTCCTGAGCGAGGCTGTAAACAAGCTCTGCATTTTTAGAAAAAGGGCTTGCTGCAAAAAGCTGAGCACAGGGAGAAGTGGACATCTCCCAAGGGTGGTGGGTAGGAAGGCACCCCACCTCCACTGGTATGGCCTTCGGCTGCACAGCGAGTCCTGGCTGATCCCAAGAAAGTGAATCCCAGTTCATGCACTGCTAACATAACTGATGTTGGCACGTAGCATCTGGGGACCTAGACTTTCTGAAAAACACCAGCAAATCTTCAATAAAAGCAACATTTCACTGTCTGTGTATCACTGGTTTTTAAATCAGTCTCACAATATTTGGTGCTTTTCTTATCTGCTAGAGGCAAGCAATTCAGATCACAAAACATTCATTTCTCACCCTTATGATTATGAAGAAAAATTTGAAATTGCAACCGGAGTATCCCTAGTAATTCCCCAAACCAGAACTTAATGCAAAGACTACGCAGTCACTTTAAAAATATACCTAATTTTCTAAGCCAGCCTCATCATTTTGGGAAACTCTGTTATGAGTTTCAACTGGATCCAGCAACAGCTTGGTTTTTTTCACTGGCTTGCGCTGACACTGCAGCACAGGGCAACATGAAGGAGAGCACTCCATGCTATCGAGAAGGCAACATTTAAAGTAATCTCCTAAACACGACAACAAAGCAGCTGACCCTCAGCAAGTGCCTTCTGGCCCAAAGGCTGGAGAAGACCTCTGGGAGCGGGGACAGCTCAGCAGCAACTCTGACTCACTGCCCCACTCAAATGGGAAAGCAATGCCACCACATAAACAAACCAAAATGCAGCACGCTCACTGCATCTATTTATGTATTGTGGCTGAAAAACAAAAAGATGTACCAAGCTATAAACAAAATCTGCTTTTCCCCTTGAAATTCCAGACCTCTGTTTGGAGAAGAGGACATTAATGACAGTTTAAAAGGTTTTATATGCACATATATATGTGTGTGGAAAGGTTTCTTGGATGAAACTTCATAACTTGGCAACATGCATGGAGCAGAAAAGTGACCTTTAGAAGTAGTTTTAGGATCTTCATGGATTTTTTTTTTTTTTCAAATTTGACTTACTGTGATTCAAGTGGGAAAAACTGGTCAGAATTTGGAATAGCATCCCAAATTCATCTTCTTTCAGGTGGCAAAACATTACCAATGGCTCCTCCTCATCCCACCAGCACAGCAAGACCTGGTGTCCCTACTGGCTCACATGTGCCAGGAACAAACTGCCAAGGAGCAGCAGGAGATGGGGACAGGACTGGAGACAAGGCTCAACCTAAGGTCCATCCCAGAGACAGGCAAGAAACAAGAGCTGGTGACAGACCTACCTGCAACATCAGTCCTTGATCCATCCAGGAGACAGAGCTAGACATGAGGTTGCACCTATAGTGCAGCTCAGGGGAAATATAAGGTCCTCAAGGTTGAGCTTAAATGGAGCCCCTGGCCAATGGGCAGTGGGTGTGGGCCCAGGTGGGGCTGCTCAGGGCCATCAGGGCCATTAGTGCCCCATATGGAGGAACCCTTTTCTGAGAGTTACTGTGCTAGCCATAGGGGCCTGTCAGCTCATGACCCCTGAGCAGTCTGAATTTTGGGGTCTGCAGTCAGGTTTGTGGTGAACGCCCTCAGAATTCATAGAATCATAGAATCATAGAATGTTTTGGGTTGGAAGGGACCCCTAGAGGTCATCTAGTCCAACCCCCATTGTTCTTCCGTAGCTGTGCGAATGGGCATTATCCTGAATGCTGTAACTGGGAAATGATGTCTGGCCAGCACAGAAACCCAGGGAAAACAGTCCCGCTGTTACCCTACGTAGGAGTTTAAAATGGGAGTCCTTTGGCAACCTTGCATTAAAATAACCATTTAGATCAGAGTTTCCAGCAGCTACAAAGTACCTGTGAGCAGCCATTAAATGATGTTCCATTAAAGGATAATCTAATTGACAGATATTCCATTCAGGATAATCTAATTGACAGAAATTAGTACTTATATTTCCCTACCAGTTTTCCCACTTGGGATCTTGTGGACTAAGTTGTGTTTCTGCATTACGGATTTAGACCGGAGAGCCGTTCTGTGGCTTCTTGGCTGGGAGCCTGACTTTGGGCTTTCAGGGGACGTGGTACTAACCTAATTTTTATAGGGCTCGGAAAGTCAGCTGTCCGATATGGAAAAGGCACTCAGGAGCAGAGCGGGCTGTTTATTGAGCTGGTGTGTTCCTTCGCCTTTGCGGAGGGAGATTGAAATAACAGGAGCGTGGCAGAGCACATGCACTGCAGAGGGGCGGCAAGGAGTTGTGCTAGCACCCTCCCTTTTCAACTATTGCTTTTGAAAGGCTGGGAGGATTAACCCTCTCATCGGGACCAGCTGGAGCTGACGGGGCTGAGCTCGGGAGGCAAAGGGGTGCCGGGGTGGGGGGGCCATCCCCGCCGTCCTGGGGCCATGGCAGCTGCGGCATGTGCAGATGTCGGAGGCTTTCCCCACTCTCGGCAGGCTTTGTACTGCGTCAGAGAGATTATCTGTCGTGTGTGGCTGCCCTCCCTGGCGCCCGCCCAGCCTGAATACGTACGTCTGTTTGCGAAGTTGAGCTGTCTCCTGACTTGGCTGCAGTCGGTTCCTGCTGTTTACTTTCCCTGATACCCACTGTGGGCTGGGACCAGGCGTCCGCAAGAGGGGAGGAATGGCTGCCAGGCAGGCCAGACCCTTCCAGCCGCGCTCCGTGCCACTGACAGACCGAAACCTCGCTTTTGCCGCTCGTCCTCCCTGCAGGCTGCTGGGTTTTGGAGCAGGGTCCTTCGGTTTTCAAAAGGAGAGGCCAGCTCACTCGGCAGCATTGGCCATTGGAGATGGAAGTGCCAGATAAATACGTGGTGTAAATGGGTCGCAGTTGAAAGCTGAGGAAAAGATCAGCCGTGACCTTAGGATCAGATAGTCACAGCGCTTTATGGAGGGCAGGGACAGTTACATGATCCAACTGCAGCATTTTTATGATGCTGTGGAGATCACACTTGTTTCAACAGGCCTGTATGAACACAGAGGTAGTTACTGAAAACGTACAGATTTTTTCTGATAAAGCCTCTTGGCTTTATCTTTTTAGAGGAAAAAACAAGATGCTCTACAGAGCTGGCTGTGGGAAGAGGCTGGGTTATCCTAACACAAAGGGGCCAAATTCATTTTCAGCTGAAATTCTGACAACTAGGTTATGTCTCCAGAGAGACACTTAAAATTAGGGCTGAGCCTGTCGTTTTGAGGAACTCACTAAGCCAGGAGTCAGCTCAGCATCCAGCAAAAAAAAACTTTCCCTAAGTCAGCGAGGAAGGAATAGAGGATGCGTCTTTTGCCAGCACTGAAGCAACAGCACCCTACACCACCCTCTCCATTGACCTAAAACTGACATTTGCTTAACTGTTCTTCAGGCCTGGACTCCCCCAACCCTGACAGAAGCTTTCACACCTGCAGGGTGCTGTAGAAATGCTTCTCTTACCCCCAGGACTCACCGCTGTACGCACGTTTTACTAACACCGAGGAGCTCAAATCCTTGGCAGTTACTTGCCATAGTCCGGCAAGCGGAATGTTCCCAACAGCTGGAAGAGTCCACATGGCCCATCTTTTTTCAGAGCAATTTCCCGAAGGTTCAGAGGGCCTCTGCGGGTCTCTCGCTAGGTTAAGGGTGCTCTGTGCCTCAGAGCTGCCCGTGGGGCCTTTGGTGCTGTAAAACAACACAGCGGACTGTGATAATTCAGCTCTGGAGGTGAATACAAGTGTGAGAACGGTACTCGGCATCAGGCTTCAGCTCTTCTTTGCAAATTGGATCCTAGGACAGTTCCCAGCTAAACTGAGCCTCACGCAGCCACAGAGACCCTCCTGGGGCTGGCAGTGGTCACTGAGCACAGGCCTTCACACTACGCCATAGAAAGTTCATGTCCAGAATGGAGCAGTGGAATTTGGACATTTAATACCTAGGAGACAAACAGATCATCTTCCTGGGGATCAACATTTAAGCCAACTGTTTGGATACAAAATCTGAAAGGGCTTAAAGAGCACCAGCCAGCCCTTCCAGCCAGCCTCCCTTCTCCTTTTCCCCCCCCTCATCCAAGTATTTCTGCCCCACAGACTAAAACGTTACGCTTGCGTAAGAATGTCTTGAAGCTGTTTGGCTCTGAGGAAATACAAGAGCATGCAATTTTTATGCAAGTGTGGTGTACTGAAACCCATACACGCTTGTCAACCATTTGTCCTTTTGTGTTTCCTTGCAAAACCAAAAAATTACAGTGGCATAAAAACCGCTGTGATGTGGAACAAGCAAATTTTGCGCACTGAAAGATCACTTGTCCCTTGGCATGCTCATGCGCTGTAACTTCTGGAGAAGGTACCTACACCACACATACCAGAACTTTAGCTGCTCTCTTCTACATTTTTCTCAAGGCTGCTAATTGTGGAGCAACCTCCTGAAAGTGGCTCCTAACTGCCTTGCCTTTTCATGGCTGGAATCTGAAGAATGATATTTTTTAATCAGCTCTACTGGCCACCATAAAGCCATTAGTTATTCTCCTTCAGTAATTTCCCTCCTGTGGGAAAACCAAGCATTTATCAGGGCAACAAACTAATGGCAATGTCTAGTATCAAAAGGAGAATCAAGCAGCAACTATACAGGCTGCACCGCACATCCCTGCTAATGCACCTGCCCTGCAACGTTCCTGTTGTATTTAACCCCAAGTAATTACTACGTCAAGCCCAGTTGAGCAAAGTCTGTTTTTTCACGGTGTCCGTCAAGGGTTTCAGCAAGGTGTTGGAGCTGCTGTCAAATAATCCCAGTGCACCACTGAACTTGTGCCCTCTGCAGTGCCAAGAGTTCACGGAGGGATAACCAGCTCGGCGAAACGTCAGTGTTGCGCAGGTAACCACAGTGCCGCAGCCTGGGATACCTGCAGCCCTTCCCTGGCGCCTCCCCAGCAATGGACTTTACATCCATCAGCAGGTTAATCGCCACTGCCTTGCTCTGTGATAGGGATGCAGAAACCAAAGCACTGATTAGTTAAGCAACACACAGAAGAGGCAGAATGATATATTAGGAAATACTAAATAGACATCCTCAGCTTCGTGCAATTATACCAATCTAGAGCATCCAGAAGATCTCAGCTAATGTGGTGTAACTGAAACAGCAAAGCAGGGAGTATGCCTATAATTGGGCTGTAATAGCCAGCTCCCAAAATTAGCACCTAGAAACCTAGAAACCTCAGAGTAAGGTGAGTCTCTCTGAGACACCACTTCAGCAGTCACCGGTATGCTTTTAGAACAGAGGTATGACTCCAACCCAGCAGTCTAATGTAATTACAGGAGTACTGGGATTGAAGAGACAAAAGAGAAGCGCCCTTGGCATGGGAAGTGGCTTCCCTAGAGAAGACAGCGTATTTCCGTCAGGGCAGACGCGTGGCAGGCAGCATGGCCCAAGCAGGGCATTGTAGAGGGACTGGCTGGCCACCAGAACAAACCTGCCAGGCATTTGCTTCAGCCACATGAATCACCACTGAGCAAAGGTTTCAGCGGGACAGGAGAATCATCCCTTGTTTGCACATGAGCAGGTAGAATCAGTACGGACTCGGAAGGGAGTCTGTGTTGAACATATTTTCCACTAGGAATTAGTAAGTGACTAATGATGATGGCAGTCATTAACAAGGTGACAAGTTAGGAAATAACATCCAAAGGCAGCAGCAGGCTGGTGGAGCATCAGCCCTGCAGCTGCCTTGATGGGAAAGCTGGGCTTGTGCAGGGGCTGCCGGTGACAACGGGAGGACCGGGAATCGATGCCGTCAGAAACAAACAAATACAAGGGGAACGAAGTACTATTTACAGGCAAAGAACGTGTCAGCTGCAGGGTTTGCATGAGGTTTTAGTGCCACAAACAACAGAGGAGTGTGGACGAAACATCACTAAGGAGGCGTGGGTGCAGTTGATAGCAGATTGCCAACAGAGAGGAAATATCCCCCCCTCGGATCAAGAGGAGCTGGCAGAAGCATCACTGCTTGCGCTCCGCAAGGACAGAAATAATGCAGCTGCTTTGCTGCTCTGCTGACAACAGAGCGTAGCTCATGCCTGTGGGAGTTAATACAGCCCAAATCGCTTTTTCCTGGAACAAGCCACTCGTAGAACTGATATAACCACAAATGGATACACACACAGGCTTATTTTAATAGCAGTTTACCCAAACTAGCCACATTTGGGTAGCTTTTTAAAATCTCAACATGCTGTTAACATGCATATCGAAGGACCTTGAGCAACATCACGGGCTGGGTGACAGCTGTTTGGTCACATCCTTCCCATCCCTGCCGGGATGACTGACGGGGCACAGGATATGCCTTAGCTGGGACAGCATCAGCATTCCCCAGTGACGGGCCGAGTTGGGTGTTGCTAGCAGCATGGATTCAGGGAACTTTACTCAGACAAACGAAGGATATGGTTTTCGTGTTACGCTTCGGTATGACGTACCAGCGGCAGGTGCTCTACCGGGAAGCGGGACAGTTGGGCTCCCCCGCTCCCTCCCCTTCCTCAGTCCCTGCACGTCCCTCGCTGCCCTTGCATCTGATTTAGCAGCTGTGCAGCTGCTGCGGAGCTGGATGAGCAAGCTGGTTGGGCAGAAAATTTTTCTTTTTTTGGTGGGTTTGTTTTCCGTGGGATCAGATCACTGCTCTGATCTATGCTGCAGCCACCCAGCCACTAGACAAGGGTGACAGGGAAGAGAGGAATGTGCTGGTGGGGACCCATGGCCTGACATGCAGGAAGGTCGGTCTGACCGACCTCAAGGTTCAGGTCCCTCATCACTGTTTTGTTGTACTTTCCCCTTTGCACTGCTCCTCCACCTTCCTCTGAAAAAAAGGAATGCCATTGGTCTGGAAACGGCACTGCTGATTTTCTGCCCCTCTTTCCTTGATAACCCAGCCAGACCAGTCACATAGCAGCACATCAGGAGACATTCAGAGACTGTGGGAGCAATGTTCAAATGGTAGATATCACTGGCAAAGCTGTGAAGGTGGTAATGCCTGAACGGGGAAGGGGCATTTCGGGTTGGTCATTAGGAAAGAGGAGGGCTCGTTGGCAGGTTTAACGTCCAATGAACAGTTTCACGTTACAGATCACCTGAATGCCTACTGATGCGGATCAGCCTTGTTGGGAGGTCCAAGGTTCAATTATGGCCTGAAAATCATTTTAGCACATTGGCAATGTGACCTGATCTGAGTCATGGGCATAATGCAAATGGGCAAAAGTGTAAACGGACAAAGCTCCTCAGCACTATCATTTTCCAAAAGCAGCTTAGCTGATTTCAAAATACAGCTAGAAAAGCAGTGATGCAAACTCATATCTCCCAGCAGTACATCTTCAAGTATTCTACTATCTTGCAGAATAAGTAAACCCCATGCTGTTGTGGAATAGGGAACGCTGTCTACAAGTACTGTATGGATTTTTATAAGGCAAATACCAGATTGAATAACTCCTTGCTACAAATCCTTTGCTGGGAGTCAATTTTACCAGCGACTAAAGTAGCCAACCCAATTTGCTGCTTTCTACAGTATTTCAATACCACCAAGCAGCGCTATCTTCCCAAACTAGTTAGGAACAGACTGACTTAATCAAGAATTCAACATATGTGAGATGAGGGTTACTTTTAACTTAGCCTGTTGATGCTTCTTTCTTACTGTGTAGTTTATAAATATTCTCCCCCTCTCATGTGCTACCTGTAACAGAGAAAATGATTTACTGGAAACAGGCACAGCTCAGCAGCAGCAGCCGAAGCTGCTGTTATTATTGACTACATGGCCTCTTCTGCAGTCACCAGACTTACACTTTCCCTAAAGCCAAACAAACTAATTCCGATTAAAGCAAGGACTTTTAGCGGTTCTTGCTTGAACACCTTCAACTTTCACCGAAGATTTGCTAAAGTTTCATTGAAAATGTATTTAGAGTACATACATGTTTCTAAATAACCCATACCTCCTAGTTTAATCTCTCCCAAAGAGGCAGGGGATACATTACTCGCCAACAGGGATCAAGCGAGGAAGCGCTGTGATTGACCCCTGCCGCAGTTTCAGAAATGCCAGAAGACTTGGATATGTTGACGTAGCAGGTTATTTCCCTTTCCCAGCCCCTGATGTCTGATGATAATTATTTCTATTCTTGCAATCTTCTCTGATTCCCCAACTACTGTTTCTATTTACTGCCATAGCTGCAGTATTGCAAAACTCAGGGAATCCTTTTCACCCACATTTCCTCCTTGGCAGGAGTAAATGAAGTCAGCTATTTCAGATGCCTTTTTTTCTGTCGTTTTTTTACAAAAAAAGAACCCAATCTGTCCTTGCTCACTAAAAGCTGGATCCAAGGGACAGAAAATAGCTGTGAGATGATGTTGGAGCCAGATTTCTGGTTTGAAATGCCTTTGAAAAGTAGCTTTTCCGTGTCACCGAATGATCGCCACTTAGTGACGGGCACATCTTGAGCTGCATGCCGCCAGCACAACTTTCCTTCCATTAACCTCCGCAGCAGCTACTTGCCTCCTGGGGGGAGCATCTGGTGTGTGTTTTCCAAAAAGATTCCTCACACAGTCAGCATTTACGTTTCCGATTAACCTTTCACAAGAAGTTGGGTTTGTCTGAAACCAAGCCAGTGTTGAATGCTCAGCCAACATCACTTTGGTCAAGCCACACCTGCAGTAATGCCGTCTTGCTTTCTTTATGGGTGAGGACCAAGCCCTCCAAGACCTACAGCTCTGCTTGAAAGTCTCAGCTTCAAAAATTGCCCTCATTTCTGCTGATATAAAAGGCTAACTTGTACAGCTCTTGATTTAGATGGAAAATTAAGCCCAGTGAGTTACATTACAAGATACCTGTGCATGCTGTAGGTGGTTAAAAGCATTTTTCTTTCTGACCGTTGCTAGGTAATTTATCCAAATTATTGATTAATACCTAGATCCAGTGCAAAGGGAAACCATCCCATTTACTTCAAGGACTGATCATACATTTCTACCCATCAGTTAGTGCTTAGATAGGAGTGACCACCTTTAAAGGCTGTGTTTAAAATACAAATACTCACTAATTATAGTAAGACATATATGAAATGGCAACTCTTTTGAATAAATAGATATTTCCCTCAAGTTCAGCCTTTCAGAAAAGCCTGAAATTGAAATCAAGTAATTTGCCACAGAAGCGTTAACTTCATCCTTTCTCGTTGCTCCGAGGCCTTGTCTGTACCTGGGTTTTGTAAGATTGCAGCAAAATACAACGAGGAGGGCTTTATTTATTTATTTTTTAAATTAAAACTGTTAAAAGACATGAAAATTTAAGAAATACAATACTGGATGTTAGGAAAGCCACAACAATGGGCACAGGAAAAAAAAGAAATATATACGTTAAACTTGCTTACAATTCTTTGATCTTCAAGACTCACCAACTCTGTTTTAGGAAAAAAGTATTATCCTGAACATAAAAGGGAGGGTTTTTTCTGTATCATTGAACACAACTGTTGCACTAAGTTCTGGGCTATTAATTTTGAGTTAATTAGGCCTATGTGCAAACTGCAGTCAAAGCTGTGACTTTTAACTCTTGTAGAAGAACCTGACACGTTTTTGTAGCCAGCCTGGTATGGAGATGGGTGATGGGGCAGCCCCAGCGTCAAAGGCGGCCTCTTGCTTCGCCCCTTACCTCCTGCTCCTGGAGCAGCCCCAGGTTATTAAAAAGCTTTTCTCTCCAATCTCCCTGCTGTTAGCGGCCAACATCAGCTTTCCAGCTCTGCAGTCTTCTGCCTTTGCTTCCTGAAGGGTATTTGCCAAGAAGTGCTGTCTGAAAAATGGTCACCATCTTCAATAAGAACAGTTTTGGGAGTAAGTGAGCCACGAGAAGATCTTCCAACCTCCCCGATGCCTGTTTCCCTGCACTGGAGACGAGAAGCCTAGTTTTGTGAAATTTTGGGGACACATTTAAAGAAATTAACAAATACACCCTGGCTTAGACGTGGCTCCATCATACAACAATGCTGGCACGCTTTTGTTACAAAAAGGGAAGTTATCGCTCTGTCTTTCTTGCTTCTCAAACTAAAACGAGGCCTGG
Source organism: Egretta garzetta (assembly GCF_000687185.1). Taxonomy (NCBI): domain Eukaryota; kingdom Metazoa; phylum Chordata; class Aves; order Pelecaniformes; family Ardeidae; genus Egretta; species Egretta garzetta. The sequence continues at coordinate 91,599 of NW_009259970.1, forward strand.
CACTCCAAAGACGATTCTGATCTAAACAGAGTACAAGATCTTGCAAAAAAAAGAGATGGTTAGTATAAAGACTGACATTTCTAAATGTCAGCATAACAGAAATTTCAACTTTTCTGTACAAAATATCCTTCTCAGCTCTTCAGTCTGGGAAAATATGAAGCAATTCAGCGAGGTTACAGTGATGCTTTGGTTTACTGGAAAAAAAAAAAAAAGAGGTTTAATTATTTCCACAGTTCCATTAAACATTTTCTTCACAGGAGAATTTGCTGGAATAGTTAATGTGGAATAAAATATTCCACAGTACCCGGTCCAGGATAGAAATATTCAGATGCTGGTACCCACTTGTCTTTTCCTTACTTAGTTTAGCTTATTCAGGGAATTACATTAAGCTAAAATGGATTTCATTTGGAGTAAGGTTCCAGGAACAGAGATGTTCAGGGATCACTTTAAATTTTAAACAAACCTGAGCTATCTCCAGAGCAATTTCCTAACACTAGGTCTTATTTTATTGCCATACATTACTGGGAGTAGATGGAAAACAGAGGTACAAAATCCCCAGGCAGCACCAGAACAGCTTTCAAAAACAATTTTTGTTTCCCTGGGCTCCCGCTGCCTTCAGTACAGAGTGCTTAAGAGAAATCCCGTTACTGCACTGGACAACTTTCCCTTTCAGAGATTTGCTTCCCACAGAAAAGCCCATGGGAACCAGATGATAAGCAGAAAGGCCCAGATTGTGAAATCGGATCCACGCTCATCTCCCCGCTAGGCTGGGAGCTGGTGGGGGGTTCGTCCTCAGGAGGGACTTCACACCTTGTTCCCCAATAGACGGTTTTGAGGGGTTTAATACTTTAAGGTGAGAAAAAAAAAAAAATGTGGCAGAAGGGCCTGTTTATAATTTTGCCACTAGTGCAGAGAAGTTAAAAAAAACCCAAAACCAAAACAACCCCTCCTTGCTTCCCACAATACGGGAAGTGTCTGGCACCCAACTGCATCTGCTAGGAGGCACATCTAAAACAAACAAGCGGGAGCATGTCCTCGCACACTCTGTAATTACACCCTGGATCATCCGGAGGCCGAAAGTATCAACAGCTTTAATATATGACTAGCTAGATTAAAAAAAAAAAAAAAACAAGGAAAAATCCAACAAAATTGGGCTGAGTGATTATTAGAGCTGATGGTCTGCTTGCAAGAAATCTCCAAGCAGCGGTTTGCAGCCAGGGCATGAAAGGAGAGGGATTGCCTTGTACTTGCCCCCTTCGACGTGCTGAGTAAGGCAACCAGCAGCATGCTGTTGTGCAGAGCACCCTTAAAAGTTAGGGGGTTCGGCCGACGTGCAGATCTAGGGATGGGAATGGGTTAAAGCACAGCTGAAAAGCTTCTCAAGGCTTTTGCTGAGGTTGTAATTAGGGCTTGGGAGCTGCATATTTTATCTGTCCCTCCTGTACACTCCTGTAAGCACACGCTGCCAGTGCTGCCCGTTGCTGAACTGTGCAGCTAAGGAAGGGGCAAAAATGCAGCCGTTCACAAATGGTAAAAATCTGCGTGATTAAAAGTTCCCTTTCAGCATGCTCACTGCAAGAGGCCAGGACAAACTTATTTAACACCACAGACAAGCACGTACGCTCCAGCATGAAAGTACTTGCCTAGCTTTATGTCAGGGATGTGTTTCTGTATTATGCCAAAGTTGCTAGCACACACAGGGCTTGAATACAATAGCGCACGGCACTTGAGAAAGAGGCAAACCTGGCCTTATGCTGCAAAAACACGGTCTGAAAATCATGTGCTATTGTCAGAGACTGGAATGTAGTCCCACAGCAGTGTAGCTGGGGACTTCCCATCTATATTTAGGGTGTTGCAATCCTACCCTTCTCACCCATACATTGTCACCCTCAGCAGGATGCCAGCTCTGGCATTTCTGGAGCAGAAAGTGAGCCAGCTCCCTACATCCCCTTCCATGTCGGTGTTGCAAGTACCAGCTCTCGGGTTGGGGCAAGAACATGCGATGTGCCAGGGTTTGGTGGCAGAACTGTTCATCACTTCCAACTACTTAGGTGATTGAGAGAAAGGTTAAGAAGTGACTCAGAGCTCTCAGATGCTTGATAGCGGATGGCATTAAACCTACGTGCATCGTTCTCAAAGGAGCTGTTTGCATTGCACCCAGAGCCTGACCCACAGAGTGGGCTTTGATAACCTCCCGTGCTGCAAGCCACGACAGGGTTATTAACAGCCCTGCAGCTGATTACGCTTTACGTACATGTCCCAGCGAGCACGAAGGTGGTATTTACACTGCAGGGTCTGCATGCATTCCCACGCTTCCAGCCAACAGGAGTGAAGACCCAGAGCTATTCCCCACCATCCCACCTGTACTACAGAAAGGAGCACCTTTCACTGCTCGCACGTCGTTCTGCACAAACCCCAAAAGAAACGTGGAGTTTAAGAATAGAAACCCAATGCTCTCTGCTTGTTTGATTTGCTGTTCGCCCAAGCCAGCCCAGCAAGCTTAGGTGCAGTCTTTTTGTTCTCGCTCTGTAGATTTAAGACTTATTCAAACACTTGTCAGGCGGCGTGAGGCTTTTTTTAGTGAAGCCCCACGTACACCCAGCACTCCCACATATGCTACTCGTTAAGCCGCTTCTTAATATTTTCCATATCAGTCACTGCTGCACACACCAGGATATACATAATGAAATTTGCCCTTCCCTTTTGATTCATTCGGAGATGTCATCGTGCACAGCTACGGATGTCAGCGCGGTGGCACTTACGTGTCCTCGTGACACAGCTTCCCGAGCGGAGCAGTAAAAGCAGGGCGGTGAGGAAATAACCCCTCGCTGCTTCTGCAGCAGTGGCAGAAAGCAAGCATGGCATGTTAATTAAGTGGGTATTTAGTAATACACTGTAGTGAGGTTATTCGACAAGGTTTGGGCAAGGGAAAACGGAAAGTGAAAGTTTAAGACTTAGAACCAGATGTAGATTAAAAGCACGCTGGACGCTGGCAGCATTTCTAACTTCTGGGATCTTTTTTGCTTTTATGAGAGCCCTCAGTTCTTGGAGTTGTGGCTCAACATGACAAATTCAATTTTCTTTTTAAAACATGTTTATAGCATTTGTGGTTGCAGAGCAAAGGCTGAAATATGACTTCCAAAAGCACAAAAGACTACAAGGCTAATAACCTCCCCATCCTCCCCCAAGTCAAATCCTCTCTTTCTTATTATTTAAAAGGTCTTTACTTCTTATCCTTCTGGGTGTTTAGGACTAACATGAAACAGTGCAATGCCAGTGCCTTTGCTTGGAGCCTGCATTGCTGCAGTGCAGGGGTCTGCTGGAAGGTGACAGATTGTCACCACTGCAGAACACTCAAAAATGATTATTTAGACCTAGTTGTGGAATGTCGAAGCCAGACTTTCAGCAGCAGCTCCTTAAAATAGCAACTGTTTTACTCGGTTTATAAATCTAAATACCATTTATGGACACAACCCCACAGACAGGGGTGGGATGCCCTTTTGATGTATGAACCTTGGGTTTCAGACTGAGTGAATCAAACGAAACTGCCAAAATAAAGGCACATCATGGAAAAAACCTGCAGACAGACAGCAGAGGTGATCTATGAGCATGGAACTACACGCAAATCCAGAACCAGGCACTGCAGCATTGGTGCCTTATGGTTGGTTTAACGTGTGCGAGCGCAATCGGTGAAACAGCCCCTGGTCTTTGCCACTGTCCCTGGGGGGGCAACAACAGCCGCGTCCCAGCCCCTGCCGCCAGCAGCAGGGACGGCAGAGCCCGTGGCCGCCTGCGGTCACAGCAAGGTCACGCACAAAGTGTAAGAGGACTAGCACAGACTACTTGCAAGGGTAAGTAAAAATTGCCTCAGCGAGGACAAAGAAGTGATTTCACAATTAGTACAGAAACAGAACAGGCTGCTGCCTTCGTCACATCTGCGGGGAGTGTCGTAATGCCCGTGCGTCCTTCGCTGGGCACCAGCGTCTCTCGCTTCTCAGTGCGACACCTTGTACTTAATTCAGCACAGCTAACGTTGGGTCTCACGAGCAAGGGTATTTTTTTTGTGTAATCCTAAATGTAATTAGTGGTGGTATGAAAGGGCCTGAAGATTTTCAAGGTTTTTTTGGTGGTTTTGGTTTTTTTTATGTCAACACAAACTGGATACAAATAGCGTTAATGACATTCAGCAGCACGGTGTTCTGGCTTCCAGGGACAACCCGTGGAGTCAGGCAGGGAGCTGTTACGGATGCCAAGTCAATCCCAGTGTAAAGGCAGCTTTTTCTGAAATATACTGTCCAGATCTCACACCTGCATCTACGCGGGTTTAGAATCTGAGCACATGGCCTAAATAGGTTTGGTTCACATCACTTTTCAACCACACAAAAGCTGTCCTCCACGTGGATGACAGCAAGAAGAAAAATTTAGAGGAAAAAAAAAATAAAGTGCAAGCAGAGTCCAGAACTCAAACATTTTACGCAAGAGTCCCTGAAATTATACATTTTTAAACAAGCACCGTAGTTTAGCTCTAAACTTTGTTGCATCTTTGTAAATGTAAGAGGCAGATAAAAAGTCAGCATAATAAGATATATTTGTATTTTCTATCTAAATATTTCAAGAGCCAGAAAGAGGATGGTGTTAGACTGGGTGCACAAGAAGTTAATGTAAGACAACATTATTTATAAATAAATTCTCTGAGGAATGATACAAACAAAGTTTCTAACACAAGACTTAAATTCTTGCCATATTTTCCTTAAACACGTTGAGGACTTTTCATTATTCTTTCAGAGAACCTGCCAGTATCCCATGCAAATCTCTGAGATGGTTTAGTCAAGCGCCATGAAGTGCCTTGCTGCTGCTGGCGGGCTCCACGCAGGCGGTGGGTGGGCTTGGCAGAGGAACTGGCTCACAGATAAATCTTAAAACAAGAGAAGAGTTTAACGGCAGGGGAAAGAGCTCCTGCCCATGAGCCACCCAGGTAAGAGAGCAGTGCTGCGAGCCATGGCATGGGAAGGTAGGAAGACATTTCCATTACCAGCCATTCCCTGTTTTTTTTCAGGTACTCTGGCTCCTACATCACCGTGAAGCCGCCAAATGTTTCTGCGTGTGTTACATGAATAATTGAGTCCCTTTGGTCTGTGCAAAGTTTTGCAGTTTTGCCTTCAAATATAAGGCTGAGCCCAGCACCTCCTCCTAGCAGCAAGCCCAGATCGTTGACAAGAGGTTGCGACTCCTTTCCTGCATCACTGGAGATAGATTGCTCGTACATCAGAGATTACTGCAAAGTCCAGACCAGACCATTCTTGTTTGGGGAGAAAATGAGAAAGTACAAAAGGTGACTGCGGGTTATGTTTATAGACGTACTGTGCGACAGCGAAGCAGTACAGAAACTAGAGAATGCAGAAGGGCACCAAAAAATACCAGTTCCGTGCGGATTTCGTATGTCACCTACCTGTGAATGATCTGCACGGAGATGGGGGTGTGAGCTGGCCACAGCCGTGTCCAAACTAGGACAACAGTATGCATTTCAAGTGCCTTTGGAAATCAAAGCAGTACTTGCATTCTGGATTTAAAGACCATGTCTTGATGCATATACTCGGGGAAGACTAAGCAAGATTTTACAAGCAGCCATAATTCAGACATTTCTTGCATGCCCGGTTTGGCACCCAGGATTGTGATCTTTTGACACAGACGTACATGCATAATTTATGCACTGACGCAATGTCTATCCGCGTAACACGCAATGCTCCATGACATTCACCAGAAATTCTCAGGAAGAAAATCCTGACTGCTTGGTGCTGCCTTCATGCAACCTTCCCTTCCTTCCCCCTCTGTATGGTGCAGAAAGGACAGGGAATGTCCTCTCTCACCAGCTGTACATCTAACAGTGCAGGTCCCTTCGTATTTACTTCCCCATATGGTTCAAGTTCATTTACCCTACTCACAAACAGAGACACTGTGTTGTCAGCTGCAATTTCATGGCATAAAATGGAAGTTACCTTTTCTCTCTCTTCTGTCGCACTCTCCTGGGGTGCTGTACACCCTTCTTTTTCTGCTAGACAGTAGATGTGTGCATTTGACATGGTGTTTGGAGATAGCCTGCTACTTCTAGCTAAGTAGCTCTGAATGTTTGTGCTGTCTCTCTTGGAATAATTTATCTTGCAGGAGGGTCATTAGATTCTCACTATTGAGTTTGAAATAGAGTTTAAGCCTAGCCAATAACTTTGAAACAAATACTTCTTATTTTTCTGATAGAAACAGTATCTTGATATTCTTGCTGATGCTTTATCCACCCTTTATGACTCTTGATACAGTTTGGAATTGGGATTACAAAACATAGGCTTGGAAAATACAGAGGAGGGAATGGAAAAACCCTAGAGCTCCTGGTCTGGGATCTAGCTAAAACGTGTTGATGGATGCTGATAGCATGCAGGCCCTCAGTTACAACAAAACGCCCACTGCCACCCAGATGCCTATAAATAAAGTAACACTGAACTTTTGCTCTTCCACATCCAGCTCATTTCAAAAAGGGCAAATTACAGTCTCCGTATATTATACTGGGGTTTCTACACCGAGTGTCATTCTCAAATAGTCTTTAAGATGGAAAGACATTTTCTTCTGTAGATGGAAATGCCAGTAACTTTGGAAGCAGCTTCCATTACCTACCTAACATCAGTTTTTCAAGTATTACACGTGTTTATATGGAGAGGTTTACCTTTGCCAATGTAAGCTAGCAGCAAGCCATTTGCAATCAGTAACGCCCAATTCGGAGCTATAACCCGTATGCTGCCGAGCATCTGCTGTCCGCCCACTTCTGCTGTGTTTTGTAAACACTTACTGGCTTCTGCAGCAGTTCTGGGTAACTGGAAGATAACCTCATCGATACATCTTCTGTATAAATTTACACCTTCCCACATCTCTATTGGTTTTTCCGACCTGTGCAGTTGATCTCCCAATTATTGGCTTGAGTTGCTTCTTACCAAATATGAGCATCTCTGATAAAATACAGCCTCTTCCTGACAGGAGGTCACATTGCTGTACAGCGGGAGCCTTGCTAATGCCAGGAGTGATTTATTATTGGCTGGAGATTTGGAGCTGATAACGTTATTTGCGCTGGTAGATCGCTCACGTGTTGGGATTAGTGCAAGACACTGAACAAGGAACACAGTGTTCTGCTCCTATTTATGTTTCTTGCTATAGTTCCCTCAAAGACTAACGTTATTAACTTTCGCTGTCAGACAAATGACACTCAATTTCAGGTCATTTATACCTGTCTCTTACGTCTCAGGAGTTCTCAGATGAGCTTCAAATCTGATGGAAAGCCACAGTATAAAGGTAGCAATGTGTAATACGCGTATTTACGTCAAAATAGACGTTTGTGGGTAGCTCCTGTCACAATTTAGGACCTCAAGCCATCAGCAAAACACTAGGAGAAGCTATATTGACTTTAGCGGTATTACTCATGTGCTTTACTGGACATAAGGTCTCGGTGATTCTTTTCTGGAAGTTTTGGAGTGACACTCACAAAAGACAGACTTGATGCTTGCTCATCAGACTCTCTGGCAAAGGGACACCTACAATTCATGGGGCCTCTAGCACACTTGGCAGCTCTGCCCTGCAGAGCCCCAGCTTTCTGTAAATGCCTCCCACAGGGGCCCTGCTGGGACCAGGGGCATTGCAAGCACCTGGAAAGATGAAGGAGGAAGAGATCTGCAGAGAGAAGTCTGCAAAGCAAATGCTTCTCAGTGTGTATACAACCCAAAAATTGAGGCACAATCTCCATCCAGGTTTGCTTCTTTGAATTAAGGAACTGCAGCCTTCTCCTCTTTGCAGAGTGCTTATGGCCGGAGTTGGGATGGCATCTACTTCATGCGCTCTTGGCTGTGAAATGCTAAGCAACTAAAGCACTAACGCCTAAATATTGACTGCAGTGATTGCAACAACCTGCATGCAAGACGTGAAACAGGGAGGAAGCTGAGCCTGATTATACATGTAGAAGACAGACCTATTTAGTCAGAGGCTGCTGTTTTTACGTAGCTGCTTTCCAGTGCCCAAGCGTGCTCCAAACACAGAATAGTTTCCACTGTTTCCCTTTTCACACACGCTCAGAGTTTTCCAAACCATTCACCTTTGGCGAAAAGCTTCATGCCTGGCCCCTGCTAGAAGGTCAGCTTGTTTTGAAACATGAACAAAACTCTTTCAGTTGTTACAGATGTGGGGGAGCAAACAAATTCGCTTGTAGATCTGAGGGTTTTTAATTTCATCGTCACAAGATTTGAGCACCAGCTTCCTTAAAATTTATAGCTCATTTTTCAAATGAGACTTTTGCAGACTGGTGAACAGAATTATCCCCTAATAATTTAAATATGTAACAGGGAAATTAGGTCTCCCATTGCTACATAGAATGATTTTTTGTTGTTGTTTTTAGCAAAACCTATTTTAGTCCTGTACTTTTTGTGCCACTGTCAGATTTTTTTGCATGCGCCTGCTGACATTTGCATAATTTCCATGAGGGAGACTGGAAAGTTTCAGGGAAACACAATGCAAAGTCCAGGAAGAGAAAACTTTTCATGCCGGCGAGAACGGAAATGACAATACCAAGATTAACCAGGGAAATATTTTCTGATGTACCACGCAGGGCTTGTTCCCCAGTTCTGGCTGCATTAATTCTGGCACATACTCTCTAAACCATATGTGTTCTGTTTTGGCCAGGTATTTCTGTACAAACCCAGTTCCTGTAGAGCCTGTCAGCAGAACAAGCATGGATGTGATGCAAGACTTGACTTTCATGACATTACTGAAAAATCCCTCTGCATGTCATTTTCCAGCCATTCCCCAGCTGAAGAAAAGGTGCATCCTCCTCCTAGGAGATCAGGAGAAAGAAGAGAAAGACAGAGAATTCTCTTATGGGTTACGGTACCCTTTCCAAACACCAAAAGCAATATTATTTTCCCCACATTTACCCAAGATCCTGGTCCAGGCCCACGATCCCATCAGTCAGGACAACCCAAAGTCAAATGTGTAGGTTGATGATGACATGGAAGAGGCTGTAAGATCGCATTTGGTGGTCTACAACTCTGTATGCGATTCATAGAGGGCTGAAGTGAACCAGCCACAAAAAAGGCAGACGCAAGCTTTCACTCTCCCATCCCACCTCTCCCCTGCTCTCAGCCAACTTGCCCAGGGTCTGCTCCCAGCACTTGTCAGGCCCTTCCATTTTAGCTCATTGAAATGGCAGAAAATGATCCAGAAAAAAAGTTTGATACGCTTTATATCACATTAGAAAGATAAACTGGCTCAGTTATGATTCAGATCTGGTTCAAGGATGGGGCAGGACTGGGCAGCCAAGAGTGAGCATAGGAAAGGGCAAAGGAAGGAAAAGTTAGGGCAGGGAAGAAGAAAAAGCAGCAAACCAAGCTGTTGCATTGGCTAGACTGCCCCCGTAAACAACGCTGAACACCTAAAATATTTCATCCCAGCAGTCAAGCCATACCTTGGCTGGAACGTGAAGAGTAACAAGGGAATATAGGAAGTGAGACTTGGTGGAATAACAACGTTAATCTTAAAAACCCGCAAATGTCTAATGATATGATACATATAATAAATTAGCACATTAACAAATGGAAAAAAAATATCTTCTGAGAGACAGTATCAGTTTTAAACCACACTGGAGCTATCTTCTGCTTTCAACTTTCTTCTATTTCTGTGATTACACTTTGCCAACTCTGATAATTTATTGTACTGCCTCTATAAACGTTATGTGTGTTGGACTGTTCTGTCATCCAGCTTCCATTTCCCACAGAGACCCCACATTTGATATTTCTTACAAAATCTCCTTTTCTAGAAGACCCTTTGAACAATGACTGCAATGGCAATGACATTTAATCGAGAGGCACCAGCACAGTTCACACCATTATGGTATTTCCAGTTATCCCAGTTACACACGAATTCAAAGACAGGAGAGATAAAAATAAGAAGGCTGGACATTTTAAATACAGTATCTTCATATATGCAACCTGCACCTCAGATAAGCTCCACTCATCTAAAGACAAACTTTCTTTACTCACATTATCAAGATATCCGCCACATCCAATAGCTTGGAAACCTAGAGTTGGAGAAAGATCAGAAGCAGGGAGGCTGCCAGGAAAGATATTTAGGACAACACTTGCTCTTGTATTACCAGCACAGCTGATGAATTGCAGTTTGTTTTACAGTTGTCTTACAGTTAAAAGCCACATAGAAACGTAGTACACCACAGAAGATGTTCATATTGGGAGTGAAAAAAGCATTGGTGGAAATAAATAAAGTAATTCTGACAATACACATGAGCACATGAGAGAATTACATTCATTACACACTGGGGAAAAACGACTAAGGAAATACAGGGCGACGACACAAGAAGACGAGGGCAGATTTCAGAGCTGAATCTTTAACCCCTAATGCTTTCCTGGTTATTCCCGGCTGTCCTTTCTCCACACTTCTGGTACAGAACACCAGAATTATCCAATGTTACTGTTTTTACCACTCCTTCCTTACAGCTATTCACCATGACATAGGGGAGAAAGGTGACCAAGAACTCAAATACTCCATTTCTGTTCCACAAGAAACCTTGGGATTTTGGACAACTCAGTGTTTCCAACTTACCTTTTTTTTTTTTTTCTTCATTAGTGAATAATACATTTTTTCTACCTTTCTGGCCTGTTTTCTTGATTTCAGCTATATATATTCAGGTATATTTCTGCATGGCAGGTGGGAGCCCAAACAAAATCTCAGATGCAACAAAGCATTCAATCTCACTGCATCACAGTAGAAAAAAGTCCTTATGACCTTCCTAGGGACAGTCACTTCACATTTATTACACCATGGTACAGTCTTTATATTTTTTTTTTCATAGTTATTAGAGCTTTCTTGCACATCTTGTAGGTGAAAACCTGATTTATTTTATGCTTTAGAATGACCGATGCTTTTTTCACTATCACATTTCAGATGAATTCCCCATACATAACTCCATCCCTTCATCTTTTGGTACAGGCCAAAGACTTTTTTTTAATCTTCTCAGGAATCTGGATTTATTAAAAATAAAAAGCAACAGTGAAAAAAAGAGACAGAGAACAAAAAAAACTATACAAAACCACAGCTGGTCTAAAACTTTGATACTCACAGGAGAATACTGACTGCGCTTGCACCACTGACTAAAATTAATGGGTATTGCACATTTCAGCCACCCAGCTCAGACAGCTGGCAAGTCCCTAGAAGAACAGAGTTTTACTTCTCCACAGAATCTAACCCTAAGCAAAATGCTGAAATGTTTGTCTTCTTGCTTTACACCACCATTATTTCTTTTAAAAGAACACCCCTCACCTTATAGACAAGGAACTCAAGCATTTGTAATAATATAACTTAAATAGAACATGAATAGTTTAAAATTGGGTTAAAAAAAGTCTGGCTTGTAGCGCTTAATGGAAGATGGAAAATAACGCAGTCAACAGCGAAACATTATACTTCACAAGAGAAATGTTCGCATCTATTCTTAACTCACTTTTATCAATAATCCCCATAGCTGGCTTCTGGCCATCCCAGATGAATAATTTAGAGCCAGGAAAAAAAGCAATTTGGACAGACATTATCCACATCTGTAATTCATCTGCCTTGCTATATTAAGTCATTCACCTGTTAAAAACTAATTTACCAGTATATAGCCGAATATGCTTAAAGGTTATACAGCTAAAAATAACACTGCCTCCAGGATTTTCTATACTGTGAAATACATAAATTATCCTTGTCAGGACGCTGCTATAAAAAGGCATGGACTTGTATTTCTAGAAGCGGACATTTCAAAGTTCAGTCAGGGGTTACATTTTGCAAATACAGCTTAAATAGCTTTGCAGCATATATAAAGGCGTGTGTTTTGGTTTTAAAGTTACTTTATTATTGCCATTATTCAGCAGAAAAAGCTATCAGACTCCCCATATGTGAATAGTAGCACATGCCTAAAACTAAAGAAAAATGTGACATGTTTTTTTTATTTTCTTTTCTCCTTAAAATGTTTTTGTAAATGCTCTATGGCTGATCTAACTTAAACCTGCAAATTTTCCTTCTGCAGTCACCGCCCAAACGTGCTCCTTCGCCCTCGAGAAGGGTGACTGGGCAGCTACACCGCTGCCAACCCCATAGCTGGAGCCTGCATCCGCACTCCCCGTAGCCCAAAACCCCTCGCTCCCGCTTCACTTGCGACGGGAGGGAGCCATTGCGAAAGTCAGCCAGTGTCTGTCCCCTCCAAGTTTCCACTCCAAGCTCTCCTGGGCTAGAGGGAACATAGCTCTATTCCATCTTGAGCACCATGAATAAAACCATTTGCAAAGCTGCACATCTGCATCACAGCCTCTGTGCTGCTGTTGCTACGGCCCTGGTAGGGCCTAATAGAATATTTATTGTTTGTCATTATATACGAGATGGAAAAAAATGCTCTTTGACTCTTGGGAGCCTGAAGTGACTTTCACTGGCCTGAAAGAGACAAAAAAAGGTTTCCATCTCTAATTTGGATCTGGAAGTCACCGAGACGTAAAGTTAACTCTACAGCTTACAACTCCAGTGGCCAGGATGTCACCCTTTGGTGCCACTCAGCGAGGCCTTACTAGAAATGACTGAAGTCGTCTACGTACAGTCACTGTCTTGCAGTTTCCTTCTGCTAATGAAAATGCAGCAGAAAAGCCAACGTGGCAGAAGGCCAGTTACATTAAATACAAAACGTGCAGTTAGTAAGCTTTTGTCTATAAAAAAAGTTATCTGAGGGTCAAAACAACAACGGAAAGTTGTAGTTTTACTGTCGACACTATGCCAAGTACTGTCAGAAACAAGAGAGGGTTTCTGCTCCAACCAAGCAGATGGAAATCATTCTATTGCATGGAGATAAAGCAGGGCTCCCACCCGAGAGCTGACTGCACCACTACCTCTCCCTGCCTGAGCCGAGCCTTTCAATCACCCCCCATGCAAAGCAGCTTTCAGGAATAAGGTCTGACACTGCAGCTATTTTTAATATTGCTCCCTATTTCTCTTTGTCCAGAGATGCAAACACAAGGACAACTCGTTCCATGAAAAAACAAGAGACTTCCCTTGATAAACAGGACGTTGGGTTTTCTTTGGAGTCACACTCACACCTGTTCGTTTTATGGCTGCGTAAACATCCTCAACTCCCCGCAGATCCTTTTACATACTGTACACACAGCGCACCTTCCTCTGGCCACACTCATCGCTGGGCTTCAGTGGGAGCGGCTGGCATGTCACTCAGAGTTGTCAGTGGGGTACATTAATCACTCATTATCTCATTTGCAGCAAGCGGCAGGAAAGCGCAATGACAAATACACGAATCCGTTCACAAACATTACGAAGAAATACTCAAGTTTTCCTTTTAGCAGACCAAACATTGAGAAGTGACCTGACAAATCACAAGATCAGCTGGCATCCTGGTCTATAGTATTACTTATATTTACTTTCTCTTGTCTTATCTAACTTGATTAACTTGCATTCAGGACATAAGCATACCTTCATGTTTATCTTTCTGAATGTAGTACCATGACTGGAGTAAACTGCCACTGGAGTGAAATTCCATTCAAGTCAATGACAGTCAGCCATGTTCCAACACGTGGGCTGGGCTTTCTTTTGTTTTGACTATTTAGATCCCATCCTCAAGCAGTGCTGCAGCTACACTGAAGTCCAGCGTGCCCTTTGGACACAGGGTCTGGCTGCTCCAGCCTCTGCCTCCAGCAGGATGCTTTGGGATACCATCCTCCTGATGCTCTTGAGCAAACAAGCAGGGAACAGTGTCCACCTCTCCGTTTCCACCTTTCCCCACTCTTGTGGGTCCATGCCCTTCACCCAGTTTTTTCATAGCTCCATTCCTCTCCATCTCCCCAGGTTCATACGGGCTTCCAGGTGCTCATGTGCCCCTTTTCCCTTCCTTCAAACCCAAGGACCATTGAGTTCTGCAGGACGAGCCTTGGCTGCCTTTCCTCTCCCGGGAGATCTAACTGCAGCCCGTCAGCAGAAGCAGACAGACATGAGATACTAAGTTCAGATTTACAGACGAGGTTTACACATAGCAGAGAGGGCATGGCACCCCGAGGCAGGAGGTTCCCCCAGCAGCAGAGGCATGGGAGTTTACACCAACAAAGACTCAGCTCTAAGTGAGCAAGACTGCAAAGCTCACAAGAAGACATTCACTTTTAAATCAAAACGTTTACCAGAGGGAAGAAACCTAGGCTGGCTTAGGGTTCCAGATAGGAAAGCAAAACTTTAGTTTTATACACTTACAGCTTTTAAACCCAAATCTGCAGCAGCTCATGAGCTGCAGTTGACTTTTGGCTTTGGATCATTTAACTCCGAAGCTTGAATGGTCAAGTAGCAGCAGATTTATGGACCTGAAACTTTTAGGCTTTGTACATATCCAATTTATGAGCTAAAAAAAATTAAAGAAGATTCATAACTTTACTTCTTTAGTTACAGCAGCATCTTTTTAGAAGCAGTTTGTCTGACAGACACTTAGTGGGAGTTAGTTTCAGAGATGTAAATGCAAACCATCATATCCTGGAAAACAAACAGTCCTTTGTTACCAGCAACCTGGAAATGAAGTAATGAAGCAAAGAACACGGAGGTGTTCGATGGCTCTTCTAGAGTTATTACACTTGTGATTCAGCTCTTAAATTTGGGGTAGCAATTTTCTTGCAAGATCAAAGAGAGATCCAATATCTGTAATAAATGACAGACTTTTATCTTAAAATATTTATCATCTTAATAAACAAAAGACAGGGAGAGAGACAGGAAATCAATACCAATACATTCATTTTAGAAATAACATCAAGAACAATGATCTGAGGAAGAATAATAAGAGGAAACAGAAGATAAAGCACATGAGTAATTTTAGACAGAAGGAAGACAATAACATTCTTCTAAACTAGCAGGGGGGCTACAGTGAGGGTGACCTGGGTAGCTGGAGGTTATAAATAGCATGGAACAATAGAGAACAAGAAATATCAGAACTTTTCAAGCCAAGGAAGAGGAAAGAAATGAAACTTTACAGTCCCATGAAGTTTTTTGTGCGCTAAGTAATACTCATGCGAGTAGGACACTGCTTTTTTCCTCATCGGTGTTTACGAGTGTCCCTTTCACTGTATGTCAGAAAGACCAGGGCTGAAGAAAAACTTCACCTAATATCAGGGCTACTGGCACAAAGCCACAGCATAAGATCAGAGAACTTGTAATTGAGCATTTCTAGTGAGACTGACGAGATAAAGATGCTGAAGAACTAACTTAGTTAAAACAGTTTTCAAAATCATTGTACAATAGAGGGATATCTCAAACACAACAATATTTGAAGAAAAAAAAAGTTTAACTTCAATCCCAAGTAAAAGAAGAAGAAATATCTATAGCCACTACTTTTCACAACTCTGGTTGCCTTGCTGTTATTAGAAATGACTGATGAGCTCCACGACCAGCTCGTCTTTGAGAAGAACCAGTCCAAAGTCTAATAAGTTGTTGACCATTTAGGAACGGAGTTCATTTTGTAGGGATTACTTTTTCTCTTCTTGAGAATATTTTACCAGATTATAAAAGCATCCCTCTGACTGCACAGATTTCTCCCCCTTCACCCCACCCCGTTCTCGTTTACTTTAATCAAGCATCAAGATACAATAGTTGCAGGCATTTGCGACTGCCCCGCAATGCACAAGGAAAAGTTACAAACAAGCCAACGTGAGAAAGAAGAGAGATGCAGGCGTGGCAATGGTAACCAAAAGAAAGACCACACTGTCATACTTGTTGTGGCTTAAGGATTCTTATTCCACTGGATCAAACTCACTCACTGAAATCCCCTATTTAGCTTATGGAAATCTATTTATAGTAGCCACTGTAATCATCCAGTTTTCAGACCTTTCATGGATATTTCATTACATTCCCTGTTTTCCAAAATGAGTCATTCTTGATTCAGTGTCATTTTTGAAGACGACAGTACAATATGCAGAGATAATGCAGTTATTTTCCTCCCTTCAGAAGTTTTCTCAATAATTTTCTTATTCCATTTCAGAGGGCGTTATAAACATGTATAATGATATTTCTACTGTCCTTGGGTCATCAGCTGCTTTTAATCAGCATAGTTCCAGTTCAGTTACCAGTTCTAATGAGTTCTTTTTCTCACTGAAATTAGTGTAATTATACACATATAAATTCCATTAAGATTTGGCCCAATTACATAAATAGGCTAGTGCCTGTAGTAAGAAATAATTTCTTTCTGTTTAAACAGTTGGAGAAACAACAGTTCATTTAATTTTTTTAAAAAGTTTAAGGATAGTATAAGTACAAGAAGCACTGAAAAATCATCAGGTACGTGAATACAGTAATTTAAAGGGGTAGGTAGAATTCTTTTGGATCAACTTGCAACTCTTAAAAATGCTTGTGAATCACTAGGCAGTTTTCTCCCCCAAATCGCTCGTTTCCCACAGAGGGGTGGAGGACAGGACATGTACCTTTTAGACCAGCATGGTCTAAATCCAAGGTTTGGTAAACATCAGTTTGAAATATTTTAATAAAGCAAGGTGGATATATTGGGGTAATTCCCCTTATATTAGACGTGAAGGGAGAGAGGAGGTAGAGGGAGTAGATGCCAGTTTGCATTCTGGCCTTCTGTCCCCCCCGAGACCCCCAAGGGGCGCTTTGGGGTGGGAGAGTTTGATTTACCTGCCACTACAGCAGCTCCTCCAGCAGGGCCCCAGAGGACCTAAGGGCCTCTTTTGGATCTGGACTAAGTGCTGCAAAATTAACGTCCCTACTTAGGTTCCGATAAATAGAATAAAAGCAGAAAGGAGGCTCCATCAACAGCCTCTTTTCAGTGGGAGGGGGTTTTGCCCAAATTCACACTCATAAATAAAAATTGCTATGTTTGGACTCACTGCCTAGTTTTCTTTTAAGATTAGCGAAGAGAAACAGACAGTTTGAAGTTGTTCACTCCACTTTAAATGGAAAGATGTTTAAAATGGAGTGGGAGAACGAGAGTCCAGATGAATCTGCCCTAAGCGCTGTGCTAGGCAAGCGGCTCGGTAACAGCACCTATACAACTAAAAGTGGGGAGAGAAATCCCACCTCTTTGTTTTTCACTGGAGGGAGTTGTCTGAAGGCGAAGGGCATAGCCCAACTTTAACTTTTGTCATTACCACAACTGGCATTCATTCGTATGCCAGAAAGAAGAGCGGCCTCCCAGCTGTCCAGGAGGCATTCAGGAAAACTCATAAATCTGTCCCCAGTGTGACCACCCGGACAGCACAGACCTGCAGGATGCTCAGCACAGGTCACTGCTGGATCGCATTTTGCAAGTCTTGAGTGTTTACAGCTATTTTTAAATCCTAGAAAACAGGCCTAACAAGGAAAGACAATGAAACCATTCTATATTTGGAAACATACATGCTGACAATGGACTTGGCTTCCCTTGCCTTTGCTCTTTTCTGACCCCAGTGATTCAATATTTTATCCTAATCTTTGAACTAAAAGACCAGGACCAGATGTGTTTGATACACATGTGATTTCAATGACTGATCTCTTCAAATACAGCGACAAATTCTTGTTTTAGTTCTCCTTTGCTTCTCCTCCTCCCTCCGCTCTCCTCCAGGCAAGAATAAAAATACCTCGACCAACTGAAAGGTCTATTTGATCTCATGATACAAAGTCTGATCAGAAACAACATTTTGTCGGAGTAGAGATTTTGTAATACAATCCTTTCTGCCGTGCTATAGGACTAACTTTTACACCGATCTAATGTAAACAATATGCCATTTGAAAACTACAGAGGGCTTTTTTCTTACTTTCTTTATCATCAGCTGGTATGTTATGTGACCAAGAGAAATAAAAAATTGCATTTCATACAACTCCATGATGTTTATGTTCGTTTCAGTGAAAAATAAACAGTCCCTGTTTTGTCCCCCAGAAACATACACTGGTTTTAGTTATTAATCTTAAGAGAACCCAGAGCTTCCATTTCTAAAGCCATAACTTCAAAAGTGCTAAAGCTATTGTAGGTCAGCAGACCCTAGTCTCCAATAAATAAGTTAATTGATAAATGTCCTACAATGTAGCAGAGAACTTTAGTGATGATCTGTTTGCTAATCCTTCAGACTTATTTAGCAGATAGTATTGAGAAGTTGTTGGTGATTTAACATCTACTAGTTTAAACTTGACAATTCAAGATTTCAAGTATGTCCCCTATGTATTTTATATTTCAGTAACATTCACATGAATTTAATAGGTAAATTAAAAAATCCTTTTTTTTCCTTTATGGATCACAGAAGATTATTCTGCACAGATACAGCACAGGAAGAAAATGTTAACTTTTTCAGGTTTTCTGCACAAATCTAAGGGTTTGGTGTGAAGCATAGGAACACAAATTACCAGTTGGACATGAATAGAGGGGCCAAAGTCAGCCCTTTGAGGGAAAGGCTTGCTTGTTTACTATAAAAACCCAAGCAAGAACCAAAAGTTACGTACTTTTAAATTAGAAATGAGATGTATGTTTTCAACAGTGAGTGCTAACATACATTGGAACAAATATTGAAAAGAAACAGTGAATGCTTTCTGCACAGATTTCTTCAAGTTAAGACCAACAGAATATCAGTGGCCTGGGAACAGGCTGCGTTTGGAGTTAGGAGAACAAGTACCTGACCGGTACAACAGTGAGATCCTCAAGAAGATCTCAGAAGGAGCGGGTTAGGACAAAAAGAAACTCATAAAAAGTTCCACGATGGAATTTGATTGGTTTAAGCTGGTTACCTCCAGAGCTGTAAGGTATGTTTGTCCAATTGAGACTACTGGGAAGAATTTTGGTAGCAAGACTGAAAACGCAGAAGTTTGCAGAGCTGTGGAGATCCACTCTCCTAACAAGCCAAACAGAATGGAATCCTATACTCATAGACCAGTGGTATAGCCATGAGATCCAGCTCCCTCTACCTGATTATTTTTATTGATGCTAAGTTTGCATTGGATACACTGGGACACTACCTACGGAGCTGATCCACAGGGATTGGGCTAGTGTTACTCAAGGTGCGCCAATATTTACAATCATCTCCTTACTGAGGTTATTCTGAGTTTTCACAGTTGTTCTCAAAGAGCTGACTTGGTCTCTTGGGGAAGGACGGGTACAGAATACTGACTTACTCATTACTTCATCTTGTCCTTAAGTAGCATCTCTGTATCTGCTTTCAACTATTCCAACCTGGTTTTTCAGGCTGAACCTGAAATGGTTTGTTTTGGATGAATGGCAGTGAAAGATATACAAAGCCAATCTTTGTTTACTTGTTCTAGCATTGTTTTTAGTTGTTGCTAGTATCTTCTATCCCACAACAATAAACAGCTTTGGATTTCTTGGTGGTGAAAAATCATCATCCCTTGCACAGAAATGCTATTAGTAGACCGTGACATATGGAAACCCCCCCTATAAATATTGACATTTGTGTGTTAGGTGAGATACCAAGGAAGCAGTCACTTACTATTTGTAAACAAGCTGAACATCGGAGAGGCCCATGCTTAAGTATCTTGCTGTTTCATGGAATTGACAGTACAGTTAAACAAAAAATGACCAACCCTAAAAGCAAATTTCCTATGCCATTGAGTCAAATAAACTATAGGGAAATACATTTATCAAGTACTGTAGGAACAAAATCATACTTAGGGACAGTAAAAAGAACACAACAGGAAGACACTTCAAGAAGTTCTACAAAAAACCTTGCAAATTCTGCGAACAGGCGAGCAGAGGGGGAGAGGGTGCAAGAGCTTTTGGAGGCACTGAGCTCCCTCTCCGCACCGTGGGTGACAGCAGAGCGCTCAGGGCTGGCTGCTGCTTGCAAACCACTGAACCCTGTGCTGACCCTAGCATGCCACCCACACAGCCCGGTGCACTAGGACAGCTCAACAGGAAAATCCTACAATAGTTGAGTCAATGCAAATGTTCCCTACCTTCAACCACATGCAGGATTTATAAAAAACACTTTTTCACATAAATCAGTGTCCATGGAGTAGTATATCATTTGCAACCTGAAAAACTAGAGTTACTATCATTTGCAGCAATCTATTCTCACATAGTGTTTACCGTGTTTTGATAGTTACTAGAAGATTGGTAGCACAATCCCTCTTCTCAGTGCTCTCATCTAGAAATCTTAAATTTTACATTTCCTTATTGAATGTATCATATAGGATCAATTACTACTTTTATAGTACTTTCACCCCATCCTGTAAAAATCTGATTAAAAACAAATGAAAAAGTACTCCACAGTAATATAGCATCATTCTCTCTAGTCTCTAAATTGAAAGGAGCGTGAGATTATTACATGCTAGCAAAGCAGAAAATGGAAGCATAGTGGGGAGAATAGACTTCTGCTCCAAAGTAGGGGAAAAAAAATCATCAAACCCAAGCTTTTAAAGACAACCTCATTCTCAAAAGGGTAGGAAAAAAAAGCTAAACTTAAGAGTTTCATTTCAGCCTTCTGATTTTAGGCAAAGCATTTGAGGCAATCTGATTGCAATCTCTGCAGATGCAAAGTTCGTAGACGTGACTGTCTGCAGAAATGTATTACAAGGTCAGTTATATTTGCTTTTGCACACAAATAGAAATTATTCCCATATGTATTTCCTGGGCTTTTTGACAATGTTACGAAATAGATTTGGTCAGTCAGAAGACCATTCAGCGTGGCTCAGTGTAACATAAGCTTTCCCCAGATCCATTGCAAAATGGATCGATGTTTCTGGATGAAATATTTGAAGGCGCAGTGAATTTCTTCAAAGAACCTTACTCAATCACTTCCAGCACCCCTTGGTGATCCCGTCCTCACTGCAGTTCTGATTGATTGCTTCTCTCTCCTGTGATAAAACTGTGTCAGATCATGGAGCGTGGTTTATTATTTCAGCTGTCGTTCAGACAAAATGAACAACACTGCCACTAACCTTCAAGCTAAGCAAGACCTGGTTAAACATCTAGATGCATCTGCTGAACTTCACATCTGATACTTACACAGGACAGCAAAACGCCTGCAGCACTGGAAGAATCAAGTGCTACTTCAGGTTACTCAGAAAGGTGCTTATCTGAAGAAGATATTTATGTAGGCAAGGAGGTGCACATCTGGAAAAGCACTGTCTTTTCAGGATTTGTTTTTGTCATTTTACAGAAGATACAGTCTAACTGGAATTTCCAGATTCTGTAATTCTCAGACAAGAGAAACACTGAAATCTTTGACCAAGTGGTATAGAGACAGCTTATCTTGCAATTTGGCCTGAAGTTTTCAATTATAATAATGAGGGTCAAATTCTTCTCTTTGTTGCCATGGACTACAACAGCATTAGAAAGGTGTAACAGAACAAGATTTGTGCCACTTGCGATAAATTACAGCCTAGTGTCACTTCTTTTAAGCAGGCTTCATTTCAAGTAAATAATTAAAAAAAACCAAAACCAAAACCCCAAACCAAAACCAATCCTGACAGTTATGCATTAAACCATTCGGTAAACATAGTACCTCCAACACACTGACTGATGACACCAGGCAAAACCAAGAAATTTCTGGACAAAGGTTTTTCTTCATATGACCCATAATGAGGGTTTGTATATAGTTCTTTTCCTCTGCTCGGATCTGATAGCAGCTTAGTTACCAAGGTGTTTCTTGAAGTAGGTTCAGCTATTCATTTCAAAGTATTTTAAGAATCTGTCTTTAATTTATTGTTGGAAGAAGCAAGACTGTTGAACCTTAATGCTTTTGCATATTGTGGGAACACATCAGGCCTTGAAAGCTTTGTCCACAGACCCCACAATAAGTATGACTCATGAAATGCTATTCTTCTCTCAGTATACAATAAAAAAAAAAAATTATTTATAGCATCATACAAACTATTAAGAAACTGTTTTTCTTTCAAGTTTAGGCATAGCAAGGGAATAATAATTTGGGTAAATTGTAGTATTTACAGTTTTTTTGAATTGGGGCCACACATCATATCTTGGCAAAGTATGTGGTTATGATGATGGATCCCAATTCCTAAAAATAATTCTGACATCCACAAATTTGCTGAGGTCTAGTATCTGATTGGTTTTGGCTCACAAGTGACTTGAGCACCAAAGTAATTTTAACAACATGAATAGTGGAACAGTTTCCTTGCCTTAGGGCTCTCACTCCCGTGCCTCATTCTGGGTCTTTACATATATCCTAAAAAAGGACCTAGAGATCTCAAAAAATGCTCATGGTAGGAAGTGTCAAAAGATTTCAGCAGACTCATGTGTTCCCACTAAAGTTTGCAGCAAGAGTTTGGTAAAACCCTCTACAGCAGAGAGTTGTAACAAGTTGTACGTTACATGAACTGCTGTTATCAGTTGTGCTCCGAGAACTTCAGTCACACAAGAAATAGCTCATCAGCGTTCGTTTTGGCCCACACTAAAGAGATAAAACGTCTTCTCAAAGACGACATTTGAGGCACTATCAGTTGTAACAAAATGTTCTAGAATGGCACTAGGTTTATGACAGACAGTTTTTCTCTGTAGAAAATACCCCTTTTCTGAAGCTGATTACAAGGAAGACCAGGAAGCATCATCTTACTGAAAATGAGAGGGAATTGGTTGCCATGTGTAGCAATCATAGAAGAAATGTATGTATGTACAGTTCCAAATAATATGGCACCTTGTAACTTAGGCTATAACACGCAGCCACAAATTTGTGAGTGTTTAAAGCCAGGCTCCAACCTTTCTGTTTCAAACAGAATTATTTAGGTTAAAGTCTGTTTCCCATGCCTACAGCCCAGTAACAGTAATAGCTACATAAGACGCAAATAAAACAATATCCTCAATATGTGCAAATAAACCCCTCCTTGTGTGAATTGGAACATGGTAAAGGTCTCTTCAGGAGCAGACATCAGAAAATGGATGAGACACATGACAGAACACAAGTGAAGAAGCTTGTACACCCTCTTTAGCATGGCCTTCACATCCCAGGCTCTTGTAGTCAGCGTAAAGAAGAGAGGAGCCCTCAACAGTAGTCCGGCTATGGAAATAACACTAGTTCTACTCATGGTGCAAAAAAGTATTCTCCTGCAGTTGTTTGTTCTGCAACACGACTTAAAAAAACCAAGCAGTAAAAGAGTTTAGATGAAAGATTTGAAACTATGAGAGACTTCATTTTTGTCTTCCCTGCCTTCCTGGCACAGTGTGAATCCATACAACGTTCAACAGACCCTGGCAACAGGTTACTTTTCCCTTATAAATGGAATATTGCTATAAGGTTTTGCTTTTGCTGTATTTTCCTTCAGAGCAACGATACAGGAATCAAATGCAATAAAAAGCTGTTGCTAAAACATACACTGAAACATGACCTGGGCTGAAGGAACAACTGTCGCACTTTGCACACAATTCAGAAGGGCATTTGGGTTCCTGCTGTCACCAGAAGTTGTATTTTAATCACCACAGAACATGATATGCCCGAGATAAGCATGCAAGAGCTGCACAACAGCCAGTATTTTTCCTCAGGTCACATCAGGCAAAAAGCACCATAGTTTCTTTTCTATCTGATTTTATGCCAACATGTACTCAGAAAGCTGTCGTCTGGCCCTTCTGTCCCTATGATGTATTGCATCAATCTCCTAGTTCCCACAAGTTCATTTTTAAAGAGCTTCTGTTCATTTATGTCTGCCTTATAAAAGATCTTGTGTTGTTTTTCTCCCTACCCCCTTCAAGATTAATAAACATTCTGCTAAGAAAAAGCTTTCGCATCAATCAGATTTCATAACTGATTAGACGGGAGATACTCTGGCTGTATTTGCAATGGGCCTCTTTCAACTGTTTTTGCTTCTAAAATTAGCTCAGCTATTTCCTGAGAGGAGTCTCGGGATAGAAGTAGAAACACCCACAATTCAGTACATTTCAGCTGTGCCAGAAAGCACCGTGAAAAGCTGATCAGACCGTCCAAGAAAACTGAGAAACTCAGCTCACCTCCCTGCTGTCAGCAGGGGCCATGGAAGGAAGCCCCGTGCCACAAAGCCCAACCTGCAGGTCTGTATTTGAAAGACTGTATGTCTGATGCAACGAGGGAAAGCCAGAAACTGATGTCGAGGACAAAACACTGCTCATTAACTTCATCCCCTGTGTAATCAGAGCTGCCGTAATTATTTATGCCAGGACTTGTTCTCACTTGGTTTGCTCCCGAGCAGCCAACGCAGCACCTCTGCCAACAGCAAGATCTACATTTCCCTGAGATGCCCTAGGTGCAATACTGCAGCCACCTGAGAGGCAAAGGTAGCAATTAATAAAAACGTTTCCTGACATCATGCATAAAAATTTTTCGGGAGTTGTTGAATTCAGTCAAGTTACTCAGTTCTGTGAAATTCAGCAGAGTAAATTTTGGAGCAAGGGACAAAAATTCTGATATCCATGTTGTAAGTAGTATCTATGTCAGAACCTGTGCAGACTCTATTTATACGGGTTTGCATCCTTCTGACAGTAGGGGGAAGATTGGACCCTGGTAAAAATAGGTTACAGTTACTTTTGCAAGACACATACATCTTTTCCCTTTGCTCAGGTTTGCTTTCTCCCACCAGCCGGCTCATATTATGAAATACGAGACAAATATTCGCTTCAGGTCATGGTGCAGTGAGTCTCGTGCAAGAGATTTAACAGGAAACATTGTCAGTTCCTCGTTTTGAAGGGAAAAGCCATGTCCTGTTATGGACAGCTCTGAAAGGGCAGGCTGAGGATGGATATTTTTGAGTTAAGATGCAGTTTCTAACAACAGCTTATTAGGAGAACAAGACATTGACTGCTTCTGAAGTTCTGCTCTAGGAGTACTTAAAAAAAAGTAATGAAGTTGTAACAGAATGGGAGATATGCCTAATATGAGCATATAGTTTCTTTATCTAACACGTACTACATGTGAGAATAGAAAAGATCCTCAGTAACTGAATGAAGCCAGCATTAAAAAAAAAAAAAAAAAAAAAAA